>NC_090933.1:291395664-291705340 GCF_040938575.1 Ambystoma mexicanum | reverse complement strand
CATGTTTTTGTTCCGTGTAGAAATGGATGGTCAAGGGTAGTGAGAGGCTTGATGGTTTTGCTTCTGTGCGAGATCACAACAGTCAAGTTGAGGTGGGTAGAGCTTGTGTAATGGAGAGCATGGCTCTCACTCTGGCCCAATCAAACAGATTCTCGAGGAAACAGTTAATCGAGGGGGTAACAAGCGATATGTGAGAGGGGTGCGTTTGAAGGGCTATAGTCAAAGAGCTGGGCTCTGTTGATGCAGTTGGAAAAGGGAGAGGTAGGGATGTACAGGCATATTGGAAATAAGAAGAAGGACCATTAGATATGTACATCTAATTAGCCATTCCAACAGGGGAAGGATTTGTTATTTGTCAGGAAGTGCTAAATGTGACCAACCTTACTCATCCTGACAACGGTCATAAGGCTTTGTGAGAATATGTCACATGATAGGCTGAATGTCATATGACTCACGCTACTCCAAGGCATTGGTTTCTCATTGGAAATGTCTGTTTACAAATATAATCATCCCCTAAACGCAAGTGAGCTTTAAGAGCTAAGGAGTGGGGTTTGAAAGACTCCTTTTGGGATAGTGATCCCCACATCTGTCAAGCGAGCATACCTCACAATAGTGATATGGAGAATCATTTGATCTAAGGATGAGTTATACATCATACACAAGGCAAAGGGCCTTTTAGCATTGAGGTATGCCTGCTAAATGTTAATAAAGTAAGATTCCATAGTGTTCCTCATTGCAACAAGTAGCAAAGGCCAGCACAGATGCTTAAATGGGGGCAGTGAGCCTCCGCCCATGCATTTGCGTTCAAAATACATATCGCATTGCAACGCCTGATAACGTTTTACTGTATTGGATGCAGGCAATGGTCATCATCGATCTAGGGTGCTGCTTCATGCAGAGTGGAAGTGCTACTCTATGGACTACTTACATTTTGCGAATGGTATTGTTTGACCCTGAGTAACCATTCAAAGCTGTGTGACATTATTCGCTATCATAATCCATCAATGCACTTTCTTGAGAGAGGGGAATGGGGTGGGGGAATGGTACTTTGCAACCCCTAATCTCTTGTGACTGCATTACTATCACAAAACCAGCCACGTTGGCCACTTGTGGGTCTGCCTAGGATATATCCTTTCATGTATCTGGCTTCTGTTTTTTCTGCTAGTTTATTCTTTTCTGGATTGTCTGTTTTAAATAACAATGATGTGCTGATGAAATTAAAGAAAAATAAAGAGAAGGTTGACCCTCTATCTAATAGATTACTTTCATTTCTTGTATAACACTCATTTATCAGGTTTCTAACTTGATTAATGAAAACAAGAAAATAAACACATGTTTGGCTACGCTTGGGAAAATATTTGGTATTCGGGCACATTCTAATATGCAAGTTGGGACACTCGTTCTTTGAAGGCGGCTGTATCTTGCATAACGTGCTATACAAAAAAGGGTAAGGACATGTCCCGCCAGCCTCTGATATACTACGTTTTGCCACTATATTCTAGGGTTCACCTTATTGACACAAGCACTCCTACAATCCACACACCCGTATGGACAGGCTTACATCCCATAAACTGAGACAACCACACATGAGCACCCAATACACATACCATCTCACAGAAACACACACAGGCACACGCGCACTTGTACACTTGTACACAGCGTACCTATGCAAAACAGTTTTCACTCGCCATGTGTATTCTCCCACTCACTCATCCATCCACTCACTCATCCATCCAAGTACATGTGCACTCATAAAAGCATGTGTTTAAACAAAACCAAACACATGCATTCTTGCAGTCACCCGTTCACTCACAGCCGCACAAACACACACGACATTGTGCATGCACACATACAGCAGGCCATGACATGCTAGTCCCTTTCCGCTCTGCTTCCTCTTTCCTGTGGAGCACGAGCCATATAGTGTCTGAGGTAAGAGATGGTGATTGTCCCGGATCTCAACTCCCAGGTGCAGCTCTCTCTGGCGAAATCCCTATGTACATGCACACGACCCTCCAGGTACAATGTCCCACAGGCAAGGATACACCTGAACCAGCTGCTAACTTTGTGTATGTTATATGGGTTACTCCAGGTTTCCCTGGGAAATAAAGGGCACCCTGTTGTAGGGTACAGTTTTGTTTAAGAGATGGCAAATGAGATGGGTTTCGTGTGGATGAAAAATATGTTCATGAGCAACAACATGCACAACATGCAATGCTATAGCATGCATGTACCACGTCATATAATAGAATGGCAGCCATTAAATGAAAACTAAAATGGGGACTAAGACAAAAGTTTAAATATGTATCTGCATTCATATACGGATACATGCTGAAGACCAAAAATGGTATGTTTTTAGAATTCACCCTTTGTGCTACTCAAGTGTTCTTGTCATGGGAAGCCTATTCTGCAGCCCGACTTTCATCAAAAACACAATAACAGTGTTTTATGAGCTGACCGTTTCAAAAATATTATTTTACTCATTTCCTGTACCACGATGGTGTTCATGGCTTATGCGGGATCGCCACTGACATATTTTTCGGCACAGCTGTATCTTGCATCTCTGCTCAGATCCCAATACATATTCCTCCCCCAACACTGGACAAGGCAATGCGTATGGCTTCTTTCATCCCAGTTTCTTTGAGATGTGATATGGGTTTGCATATGACAAGCATTCTCAGATATACTTTCAGAAGAAGAGTGAATCAGAGAAAGCACTGCACCCCCACTGGTCTCTGCAAGGTGGGATGTAAGATGGATGGCTTTAGGAGCCAGTTTCCTCTTTTGCCTTTAAATCCTGTTGTTCAAATTTGTTTTGTGAAACCTGTTCTGCATGTTTACGATGTGGCTTTTTACGGATGGATGTTCCTTTCGATCACAAACTTCTTCCATCTGAGGGTGTGCAGCTGCTTTTTATTGCATTTCTCATTTTGTTTTTGTTTTTTGCATGTGAACGCAGCTGTTACTCCCCTTCAATCTGCTTCTATCAGCATATTCTGGAGATCTTACAACATGTACAAATCACCTAAAAGCCTACTCTGAAGGCCTCGTAACGAGTTTAGAAATATTTCTTGTGGAGAAACTTCCAAAATGAAATACCATTACTATTACTGCATGCCGTAAGAATGTGGTAACATTAAGGACTCCCTGGATTCAGAGACACACTGGCCCTTTGTTGTTTCCCCTTTTGGAGTCCAATTGGGCTCAATTAGAGGAGTGATGTCTCGCCAAATGCAGTGAATGTGACAAATTGACTTCTGCCCTGCATCAGTACAAGGATGGGTAGAGGCTCAAATGCCCACTCAGCCCTCACACTTCTGCAAACCATGAGCCAACACAACTCAAAACAGGCCCAGTCAAGAGAAATACCTCTTCACCTTTTGTGGTAACGTGGGCCAAGGGAAGGTTATACTCTTAAGAGGCATGGGAATGTGGTTCAATAGCAACCCACACAGCAAAGAATGGCATTCCAAAATAAAGGAATGTCCCAACAAGGTTCTATACACATATTTACTTTAATCAGGCACACCATGTGCAATACTAACCAGGAAACACTGTAGAAATGCACCCCTGTAGAAGAAACGCAGAATGTGCACAGATAGAATAGATGCAGCCCTTTGGTTGATGAGACAAGGGGAGAAAGGCAATCAAAAGACCACAATGGTCAAAAGCATATTTCTTTGAGTTGCAAAAGGGGATTACAATTACTTACCCAGTCTCTACGGCACAAAGATGGACCAGGTGGGCAGATATTGGTCAAGAATACATTTGCAAATGTCTTGGTAGTTCAGCGTTGTCGAAACAGGCTTCTTGGCTCGGGTCCAGGATGTAGTAGTCACAATAGCCCAGCGGCAGGATGGCTTTGAGTTGGGGGTCGAATGGAAGGTGACTGTGAGGATCAGGCAGTCCCCTGGTTCAGTCAGTGGTCACAGTTGATGGCGGTGAGTTGGTACAAGGATGCACAGGCAAATAGATTCTATGCAGAGGCTTGGACGTCGCTATCTGGAGAATGTCAGGGATGGGACGATCAACTTACAGGAGTGGCGATGAAAAAGCTCGTGTCTCAGATGGTGGCTTGAGCAAGCTAGGGCAGCAGACTATGTGGTTCTTTCCGAGGCAATGTCACGCTTTTGCTGGTCTGTCAGCAAACAGTTTTGCACAGCGGACGGTGGTTCAGAAAACAATGAACACCAAATGGCAGCTTTGAAGCGTCCTGATAGATTGCTCACTATCGAGCATGCTTGAGCCACAGCTCGCATCGGGTCGATGTCACCAACAGGGGCCTTGGCTGTTCTGGCTTCTCGGTGTTGTGAGTGCCACTCCAGGGTCTCATGGGTCAATGTAAGTTGTTTTCTGTGGCTCCCAAACATGGGGTAGGCTGGCACACATCTATCAGGGGAACTGCAGCACAGTGAGGTCTTAGGCAACAGGGTGGATGGCAGAAAGGCAGTCTTACGGTCCAGCAGCAGAGGTCACACCTGATTGTCTTTGGGGAGGGTTAGGGGACAGAGGTTGTCTCTGCCTTGGAACACCTGCCTTCACCTCGCAACTGGAGGACTTTAGAAAGGATTTCTCTCTCTGCAGGGTCCAACGAAACCTTCTCAAGTGGTATTCCAAAGATACTTCAAGATGATTCCCACGATGATTTAAAAAAGTGGTGGTAAACCCTGTCCTTTACAGGCAAAAGTCCCCAGGTGATTGGAATAAAGATAGTCTTCTTTAGGGGTCAAATCCTTGCTCTTGAAATGTGTGGACCTTGCCCTTACGATGTCACACTCAAAGTGTTTTGCTCCAGAGGAACTGGTGAGGATAGGAAAGCGAAAGAGAGGCAGAACCCTCCAAAACTGTATAGGAGCTTCTCTGGCTGCACTAACTCTGCCTCCTTTCCTTCTCAAGCAGATCAACAGCTTTAGAAATACACCCTCCTGGTGCGATGACAGCCTCTCTGTGAATGGGTGTGCCTCTAGCTGTCCTGGGGGAAAGGGTTTTAGCTGCCCTTGCAAAAAAGCAAAACATAGAAGCAATCCACCAAGGCTACAGTCCTGCCACTGGACAAGGGTGGGCCTTTTTTGGGAGGAATACAAATAATCCTTCCACAGATGAATTGGGCCCACAGGTCTTACAAATGTGAAAAACCAATTTAATAAATGTGGCTGGGATTACTCTGAGAGTTGGTGGCCACCATACCATAGCTCAGGTATGGCCTATATTTACAGTTCATTGTGCCACCAGGACCGGATCTCAATTGTTTGGAACTGGGGTGCATATTTTAAATGCAGCCCTTGTGCTGCAGAGGCCTGGATGTCACTGTAGCTGTCAAGGGGCACCTTGACTGCCTGCTCTGTGCTGGTAGGGCGGGTGCTGTGATTCAGGATACTTATGCAGCAAGGCACATGTACACACACTGTTTCTGGCATGGAACTTGTGAAAGGGGAATATGATCAGCAGATTTCACTTCCAGAGATGGAATTACCCTCATCATTTTATTAAATAATACAAATTAAAAAAAGCCAGGACTTTCACAACCTTGCTAGATGGCATTTCATCACAATGATACCACACTGGTAAGACCACATTTATCAATGCATTTATGTGGAGCTCATTTCACTAAAACAAACTCATGGTTTATTAAGAGTTTTGATTAGTGCGTTTGTACATTGGAGAAGTGGTAAAATGTCTGGAATTTGCATCTAAAGGCCCAGTTAACATTAGCATCAAACTTATGATGAGGTTCTGGGTAGGTTATCTTTGGGATATCATCAGACCACTGCTTACAATCCATGCTATCCTTACCTCCAACCTTTCTGGCACCTACCTCCAGCCACTCTTTTCTCTTTTTGAAACTATGCACTGGTTTTAATGAACTTTAAAATGTTATAATCTAGATCATCCTGCAACTAGTTCTATTGATTTCTTCTGAATTGTGAAGGATGATAAAGGATAAATGGTAACTTGGCACACCTGTGGTTCACCAACTTCTCTACTTGTTAGCCCAGTCTTGGCATACAAAGCTGGTGACCTAGTGAGCTGTGGGCACAGGTGTTTCATCCTATTTAAGCACTAGTCAATTGATCATCTTTAATCCTCCCCTTGAAGCATATTCAACTCTCACGATACATGACCAAAAGCAAGTGATATCCTTAAAATTGCTTGATGCTGTGCCACAAATGTACTGCAATCTTTTGCTCTGGAAAAATACTAGTGGTAGAAGTTATATAACAACACATATGGGAATAGTGTTTGTTAACTAAGGTTCAGACATTCCATAGCAATGCAAATAAGTGGGAACATTTACCAATACAGTAGTATTCAATGTATAAACCTTGCAAGGATGAAAGTCTGAGTTAGCCTTGAGGGGACTAAAATCTGCCATTTGCAAGTCCAACACAAATTTCAACATCGAGCTCTTAATCAATTTAAGGTTTGTGAAGTTTGAGTGGAACTTTTTTGGGGATATCAACTTAATAACCTCAGCGCCCTAAATTGCTGTGTCGTATTCAACAAAATGGCAACTGTTTTGTGAAAAAATGTACAGAGACGTAGTTTCCCTCAACTCCTTGTATATGGGCCCAAGGTTTTTTTTTTCACAAGCACAAGCACCACAAACAAATGCGTGAAGCTGGTAAGTTAGTTAAGGTTGGCTCAAGGTTTATTTCTGGTTCAATATATATGCTGGCCTTTACAATGACACGCGTTTCGGCATATTATTTTGCCTTTTTCAAATCAGGGCAATGGCTATAATGGTTCAAACATTAGTATATATACACAAGTGTTCCAAGGATCAATTCACCACATCATTGATCAATTAAGGAAACAAAACATATATACAAGTAAGGTGAGCAAATCAAAAAATCAAAAGAAAATAACATACATATTATCAGAAAAAAAGGAAGTCCACATCACATATTGTGTGCATATTATCAGAAAAAAGTCCACATCACATATTGTGTGAATAATAATTACAAAATGTCAAGTCAAACAAAGAATTAATTGAAAGGAACAGGTGGAAGGTAAGAGAGAATAAAAATAAAGTTGTAGGAGAAGATTAATTGAAGTCACAGAGATGAGGGTGGGAAACAGGTGGGATAGTTAGAGTTATTGAGAGAGACAAAATGCCGGAGGAAGAAATACCAAAAATAGTATGAGTATATATTACATAAGCCTGCTCCTACATTTAGACTGTTACTTATTACAGCTGCTCTCTATTAGGGGTTGCTTCATCATAAAAGCAAGTGTTGTACCCTCATGCAGTTGTTTAAATACCTTTTAATCTATTTATTCATATAATTGGTTCAAGCTGGCTTTTAAAGATGTATACATATTCATTAGTCCCAGTTCTTATAGAATATCAACATGTTTTGAAAACGTGGTATACTTCATCTAATATCAGAGCCTGGTGGCATCTAAGGCATTTGGGTTGCCTGTATCTACCAGCCCCCCTCCTTCCTCTCCTCCTGATGTATGTTGTGTTTTGTCGTTTGGGTCTGGCAACTGAAGACTGACCTGTTTTTGAGCTGTATTTCTGTTCCCTTTTTTGTATCTTCTAATTTGATTAAGGAAGCCATATCCTGTTTTGTGTTTGTTCTTATTGACATCCTCTGCTAATTCAGTGTCTCTTTCTGGTTCCTCTGCTAATTCAGTGTCTCTTTCTGGTTCCGATTCAGCATCAGAACTGCCTGATGAAGTATTGGGTATATCACTAAGAACAAAAACAAAACAGGGTATGGCTTCCTCAATCAAATTAGAAGGACCAATCACAGATGATGATAAGAAATACTTATGTGTCAAACAACCCACACTACCTACAATATACTTTTTACCAAAAGTACATAAACCTTTCCAAGATGTTCCAGAGGGCCGGCCTATACTTAGTGGTATTGGTTGGACTACGGAAGCAATTTCAAAATATATAGATAATGTGCTCAGACCAAGAGTGCCAATGGTTAAAGCCTATTTGAAGGACACAAAACAGCAATTCACATTATAGAAGGAGTTGAATGGCAACCAACTTATTTTCTAGCAATGTGGGATGTAAAAGCCCTTTATACCTCAATCAGATATGATTGAGCTTTATAAGCTATAGATTATGTATTCAAGAATGAATCTGCTTCACATTATCACTTTGTCTACATGTTCAAGGAAATGCTAATGGCAATTCTGGACAAGAACATCTTCCTATTTGAAAACAAATTCTACAAACAAACACAAGGAGTCGGAATGGGTGTCAAATATGCCGTGCTCTAGTGAACTTGTTCATGGGCATGTTCGAGGTCCAACATATATATACGGATAATGCATCTACCAGGAATGTTATCAGATGGACACGCTACATAGATGATGTGTTCGTAATTTGGAATGGAACACAACAGGAACTGGAGAAGTTCATGGGCAGAGTGAATTTGAACCAAGCAGGAATCAAATTCACAGGGACCAGTAGCAGAACAGGCATCCATGTTTTAGATTTAACAATCTATGTGTCAGATAATCACCTTCTGACAAAAACTTACTGAAAAGAGACGGAAGTGAACTTGACACTTTTCGCCAGCCTCTGTCACCATGAACCTGTCATAAGCAATATTCTGAAAGGCAAATTTATTAGAGCACGCAGAAACTGTGGTAACCAACAAATCTTCACTACAGAATGTGATCTTTTGTTTTCCCGGTTTAAAGACAGAGGTTATACCAACAAATGCATTAAAGCAGCACGTGACAAAGCTCAGCAAATAACCAGAGCACACACTTTGACACAGAAACCAAAGGGCAAAGAAAATATTGACAATGTCAAGTTGATAACTACCTACTGTGCAAATAATCAAGAGAATAGAGAAAACCTAAAAAAGAATTGGCACTTGCTTAAACTGGATCCACATATTTGCACTATGTAGAAGAGCACCCATCCATAATCTACAGAAGAGCCAGAACTTTAAAAACTAATTTGAGTCAGTCACTTCTTCCAGAATTAAAAGGGGAAACTGTGACCACATGACTGCAACAACCTAGAACAGGCTTTAGGAAATGTGCAACATGTGCAGGCATTTTTCAAAGACTCAAATGGATCCCAAATGAAGATCGAAGACATCAATTGTCGATCAAAATGTGTAATTTATGCAATTATATCCACCTGCAAGCTGATCTGTATAGTCAGCACAATTCGAGAACTTCGCACACAAATCCGAGAACATTTATTTTTGATTGGGATTCAGGATACAACATTACCCCTTGCAGAAAACTGGCAGCTAAAACTTCAACTGGGGACAAAAAGCAAATAAGATGTATAGGACTAAAGAAAGTTACCCTGGACCGGGGGGGGGGGGCCGAAGAAACAAAGAACTATGTCTACGACAAGAGGAAGCTCGACTGATTTGTCTTTTTAGAACAGCAGAACTGAGCCTCAACTCAGACATTTAAATGGCATCATTTCTGTAGGGTCAAATGTCTCGGATCACTGCCTGCATATAATTAAAAATGACGGAATATGGAAAGGTGGGGGGGAATAAAACCCACTACCCATCTTTGTAAACTCAACACAAATTTTGCTTAAACAGTAGGGAATATGCCCTCAAACTTAAATATAAGTAATTGAGAATAATAATGTCTGTAAAGGTCTCTAGCCAACAAGGATTTCAGAATTTAAAGGAATGGCAATCAAGATATTGGGAAAGTTATCTGCTCATGAGATTTATAAGAACAAAAAGAATACAGTCACAGTAAAATAATGCATGCAGAATCACTTATATATGTATATATATATATATATATATATATATATATATATATATATATATATATATATATATATATATATATATATATATTCTCTTCATCTAAATTAAAGCTAGTGTATTTAGGAGCTACAAGTCTCATTTTTACCACACACCAAAAGTGGACTAGCTTAGGCTTTTCTCAACCCTAGTAGCTTAGGCTTTTCTCAACCCTAGTAACAGAGTGTCATGACTTCAGTCGGGCGGCGTTTCTTTTCCTTATGGAGACGCCATTAACAGTTCCACCACGTCTGACGGCCGTCTGGGAGCACCGCTCTAGTGTTTTTCCAAGATGGCCGCCGGCGTTTACTACTGCCGGCTCATTCTGGCGTTCCTCGCGTTGCACCTTCACTGTTACTCTGCGTCTTGAAGGTAACGCTAGTGAACCTTTCCTTCGTGTGTTTTTTCTCCTGTGTTCCTTCCCTGTTACCCGTCTCCCTTTGGCCTCCCCTTTGGTATCCCGTTGCTGTCTCGATCCGTACGGCTGTACTGGTCTCTCTCTCTCTCTCTCTCCGTTCCATTGCCCTTCTGACTTTCAGTCTGGTTTTCCCTCGCCCTTGCTGCCATATCCTTACCTCCTGGTATTTCCTTACTATCTGGAGTTTATTGTGCGCCCTCCTGGCTTCAATTGGTGCACTTAGCACAGCTGATATTTTGGCGTCTCGTCTGCCTTCTGGTGATACTCCATTTGACCATCCCATCGAGCCATCCTCCGCTGAAAGAATATACTCCTGGACTACGCTTTCACCAGAACATCTCCTGCAGGGTTTTTTCTGCCCCTTTGGGCTTTTTCCCTGCTCAGGGGCTGGCTCCCAGGAGTCCCCGCTGTTCGTGTTATCTAGTTACCTGACAGTGTGGCATCCCAGGGAGCTCGCCCCTACTTACGTAAAAAGAAAGAAGTAAAGAGGACTGATAAAGTACAGACCCGAAGACGTTCTGGGAAGAGACCGGAACTACAAGAGAGGTCCACAGACGATTCAGGTGAGGAGGAAGGAGGGGATCGTTCGACTAACCTAGATAAGCTTGACAGAGTGCAACGCCCGACTACCTCCATGGCTTCTCTCGAGCAGTACCAAGAATTGGTGGCAGCCATTCAGGGGCTTACCATAGAAGTGCAATCACTCCGGTCCGAAAATCAGTCCCTGCGACAACAGGTAGCAGCTCGTGAGGATGCTCGTGGAGATCTTCCTCCCCTCCCTTTACCTTGCGGGAAATTCAACGGAGATCCAAAGACTTTAAAGGTATTCTTGGATGCCTGTCAGTTATATTTCACCTTCCGCCCTCGTACGTATGAGACCACCAGGGCTAAGGTGGGTTTCTTAGTGTCTAACTTAACGGGAAGTGCCTTGGCATGGGCTTCACCGTTGGTATTACAGGCTGATCCAGCTACCGCTCATTATGATCAGTTTGTACAGCTCTTTAAGTCTCGCTTTGAACGACCCGAGGTACAGTATGCCTCTTATGAAGCAATCATTGATATCAGACAGGGTACGCACGACGTACAGTCCTATGTTACCTCCTTCATGCAGCTTGCCACAGATGCCGGATGGCCCGAGACTGCTCAACAGACTTTGTTTCGGCGCGGCTTACAAGAAGAGATAAAGGATGAACTGGCATGTATTGCACGACCTCAGACGTTTCAGGAAGTTGTATCTCTCGCTCTTCAGATTGAATATAGGTTGAGAGAAAGAAGACAAGAAAGAAGACGTCCACGACCTTCTCCTCTAACCTTCTCCCCAAATCCTTCCAGGGAACATTCAACCTCTTCTACTGTGGAAGAACCGATACAAATAGGTACCACCCGAGGACCTTTAACAGCCGAAGAAAAAAAGAGAAGAAGGGAACTAGGTCTCTGCATGTATTGCGGTTCTAGCAAACATTTGCTCCGAAACTGCCCAGAGGTTCCTCCACACCGACCGGGAAACGATACACCCCGAACCTAAACAGGGATAGGTTCGGGGGTGCTGGGATGAATCCCTGTACTAACACTTTGTCTTCTCTTCCCCGTGAAGATAATCGTCTGATGATATTTCAGGTTAAACTGTCCCGGGATTCTTCTACCTTCTGGGAGGCTTTAGCCATGCTGGACTGCGGGGCAGCAGGGAATTTCATCGATGTATCCTGGGCTCAGAAGAATGACGTGCCCATTATCCCAAAGAATCTACCCATTCCTGTCGAAGGGGTGGATGGCCGGCCTCTGTCCTCAGGACCTGTTACTCAAGAGACTCTACCTCTTAGGGTCGAATTGTTCCAACATCAGGAGGAAATGACATTCGACCTCATTAAAGCAGCGCATTTCCCGATCATCCTGGGGATTCCGTGGCTGCGTAAACATAACCCGAAGATCGATTGGACAAACAATACTATCCAGTTTCAGTCGCAACTTTGTCTTAATGAATGCCTAAACTATAAATACTCCCTTGACTCCATGCTGGCAGCGTCACTCCATCAAGTACCGGAACATTACCAGGAGTATGCAGAGGTCTTTATGGACCAGCAACCCCACTCCCTTCCTCCTCACAGAAGAGAAGACTGCACCATTGAAATCCTACCAGATGCGTCTGTTCCTTTTGGAAGGATGTTTCCCCTATCCTTACCCGAGCGGAAAGCTCTTAAGGAATATCTAGACTGTAATCTACAGAACGGGCTTATTCAGGAGTCCAGATCACCCGCTGGAGCATCACTATTCTTCATCCCGAAGAAGGGGTCTTCGGAACTCCGTCCTTGTATTGACTACCGGGGCCTAAATCGCCTTACCATAAAGGACCGTTACCCTATGCCGTTAATCAAAGAGATATTAGAAGCTGTCCAAGGCGCATCTGTCTTCACAAAATTGGATCTCAGGGGTGCGTACCACCTGCTCCGTATAAGATAGGGTTCTTCCTATCACATCACTCTTGAAGAAAGGAGTTGTCTTCATTTGGACACAGGAAGCGGATTCTGCTTTCCAAGCTCTAAAGGAAGCATTTACCTCGGCTCCCATATTGGTACAACCGGATCAACTTTTTCCCTTCGTTGTGGAAACGGACGCCTCAGGTGGAGCCATAGGAGCCGCTCTCTTGCAAAAAGGGAAGGACGGACTTGAACATCCTGTGGCTTATTATTCGAAGACTCTGACACCCAGCGAAAGAAATTACTCAGTCATCGAAAGGGAGTTGCTAGCTATCAAACACGCCTTTGAAGAATGGCGTCATCTTCTTCAAGGTGCCATGCATAAGTTTACAGTCCGTACCGACCACAGTAACCTTCGAATACTTCAACAGATGGAATGTCGCAATGCTAGACATGCCCGTTGGGCTTATTTTTTCTCTCAGTTTGACTTTGTGATCACCTATCTGCCAGGCAAACTGAATATTTTAGCGGATGCTCTGTCTCGCAGTCATGGGTCAGACAATGAGACAAGTTCCAGCCACGAATTATTGTTAGCTGGCAAAGAAATTCGGACTGTGGCAAATACTTTTTTACGCGAAGTCCAGTGTGAACAATACAGGGTACCGATGAAGACTGAAGTAGCCTCTAAATTGGAAGAAAGAAAAGGGATTCTTTTCAAAGGTCAAGCCTTGTACCTATCCAACAAAAGACACCAACGACTGGCCCTTTCATGGTGTCATGATTCACCCATGGCCGGTCATAAGGGCATTCGTGCCACCAAGGATCTGGTGTCCAGACTGTTTTGGTGGCCGGGTTGGAACCAAGACGTACATTCCTATGTATCTACCTGTGCCATATGTGCAACCAATAAGTATCACTCATCCAAACCCTTAGGTCTTCTGCAACAGGAACCTGCACCCAAACAACCATGGACCCACGTGTCTACAGACTTTATCGTGGACCTACCTAATTCTGAAGGGAACACCGTCATCATGGTGACTGTGGATTCTCTAAGCAAACTGGCTCACTTCACCCCCTTGAGAGCATTACCTACTGCTCCTGAAACAGCTAAGACCTTTCTGAAAGAGATTGTGCGACTTCATGGCCTGCCAGAGACCGTGGTGTCGGATCGAGGTCCTCAATTCACTTCCCAATTTTGGGGTATCCTCTGCAAACAAATAGGGATTCAACGAGCCCTTTCATCTGGGTTCCATCCTCAAAGTAACGGACAAACGGAAAGGCTCAATCACACGCTGGAGCAATATCTTCGATGTTTCTGTAGCAGAAAACAAGATGACTGGAATGTCTTTCTCCCTATGGCTGAGTTCACTTATAACAATACCAAACATTCAGCCATTAATATGTCTCCTTTTTTTTGCACCTTTGGTTATCATCCGAAACATCTGCCATTGGCAGAGATTCAACCCTCAAAGATTCCCGCTCTTGACCACCTTCTGAAGGAACTCAATGACACTCATGCACTAGCCAGTAAAACCTTGGACGCTAGTCGTCATACCTACAAGGTATGGGCTGACAAAAAAAGGAAGGCTGCACCTTCTTGGTCGGAAGGGGATAAGGTTTGGTTGGCCACTAAATTTCTACCTCGCTGGACACACTTAGGGAAATTCGCACCAAGATATATTGGACCTTTTCGAATCATAAAGAAGGTAAATCCTGTTGCATTTCGCCTTCAGTTACCTCCCTCTCTTAAACAGGTGCATCCCGTGTTCCATACCTCTCTTTTGAAGCCCTATCTTCTGGATCCATATAAGAGAAGATCCAAGAGACGATCCCAGGATGTGTCGTCTGAACCAGCTGAATATGAGGTGTCACATCTGGTAGATTCCCGTTACCATCACGGTATTCTACAATATTTGGTCCACTGGAAGGGTTATCCCATCGAAGAACGGACATGGGAGCCTGTGAGACACATTCACGCCTCTCGACTCATTAGAAAGTTTCACAGACTATATCCAGGCAAGCCCGGGGGCCCCCCGTGTAGAAGAGGGCATACTGTCATGACTTCAGTCGGGCGGCGTTTCTTTTCCTTATGGAGACGCCATTAACAGTTCCACCACGTCTGACGGCCGTCTGGGAGCACCGCTCTAGTGTTTTTCCAAGATGGCCGCCGGCGTTTACTACTGCCGGCTCATTCTGGCGTTCCTCGCGTTGCACCTTCACTGTTACTCTGCGTCTTGAAGGTAACGCTAGTGAACCTTTCCTTCGTGTGTTTTTTCTCCTGTGTTCCTTCCCTGTTACCCGTCTCCCTTTGGCCTCCCGTTTGGTATCCCGTTGCTGTCTCGATCCGTACGGCTGTACTGGTCTCTCTCTCTCTCTCTCTCCGTTCCATTGCCCTTCTGACTTTCAGTCTGGTTTTCCCTCGCCCTTGCTGCCATATCCTTACCTCCTGGTATTTCCTTACTATCTGGAGTTTATTGTGCGCCCTCCTGGCTTCAATTGGTGCACTTAGCACAGCTGATATTTTGGCGTCTCGTCTGCCTTCTGGTGATACTCCATTTGACCATCCCATCGAGCCATCCTCCGCTGAAAGAATATACTCCTGGACTACGCTTTCACCAGAACATCTCCTGCAGGGTTTTTTCTGCCCCTTTGGGCTTTTTCCCTGCTCAGGGGCTGGCTCCCAGGAGTCCCCGCTGTTCGTGTTATCTAGTTACCTGACAGTGTGGCATCCCAGGGAGCTCGCCCCTACTTACGTAAAAAGAAAGAAGTAAAGAGGACTGATAAAGTACAGACCCGAAGACGTTCTGGGAAGAGACCGGAACTACAAGAGAGGTCCACAGACGATTCAGGTGAGGAGGAAGGAGGGGATCGTTCGACTAACCTAGATAAGCTTGACACAGAGCAACACTGCAAAAGCACATGCCCTCCTTTTTGGTAGCATTTAGATAATTACTTAGGCCCCTATATAATTCCCATTAAGAAAGTGCAATTGTAATGCACGTATTCCTTATTTTAGAGGTTTACTTGATGCATTTTACAATTCAATTATTGACTTTCCCGAATTGAATATATAAACAATAACATTTGTAATATTAAAAAACCCAGTGCATATGGGCGTCTTATTGGTAATAATGAAATTTATGAGGGCAGCCCACCTGAATACAGTCAAAGCGACAAAGGAAGGACCTGAATAGTAACCTCAGATACATAGCACTATCATGCAGCAATATGTGCATGAAGAACGGTCTCAAAACATGGCCACCGTTTTGAATACAGTCAATGAAATGAAGGAAGTATGATAACAGTAACCATAGTCAACAACATAGACAACAACATTAAGCGGCTGTACTGAGAACCGATGCGAGACGAGATAAAGTATGTACTTTGCAGGTAAGCCCTGGGGTCTCTCAGGACCCTTGAGGCGCTAAACCAATAGCTTTTGGATGCATGAGTTTAAGTGAAACCAAGAAACACAGCTTCGGCCACGCGACAGAAACACTCTCCAGAGTGTTTATTTAACCGCGTCCACATGAAACCATGCCGTGCGTTAGCTGCAACCAAAAACATGTACAAATAAGCAGAACATGTAAAGAAAAAGAGGAGAGGGGAGGGACCGCACTCTCCGTGCACCCAACAAAGTTTGAAAAAAGTTCCAACAAAGTTTCCAAAAAAAGGAAAAGCGCAGCTCGCACAAGGTAGAAAACGGGATAAATGTTTAATAAATTATTAGCTGTACAAAATGCACAGAACAAAAGGCTGGGGAAACAGCATAAACAAACAGAGGCAGGACGCCTGTGGGCACGGCCCGCTTACAACGCGTTTCACGCTCAACTGAGCGCTTGATCACGTAACACAACAAAGGACAAAGACATGGTTAAGAGGTGTGTAGTCCATCTTCTATGTCAAATAAGCAGAACATGTTCACTAATAATTAGAAACTTGCGAGAGACATCCTGTGAAAACAAAATCAAAATATCAAGGCTGAGTACCCCAAAAGGAAATACACCGAACACGGGTTACAAAGGAACATACAAAGTACTTTATTTTATACTGGATCCAGTTACTAAGAACAGAGCAAAAATCAGATAGCTATCGGCCCTCAGTGCAACACAAAGAACTCCAGTGTGGTTCAGTGTGTTCAGTGAGAGACGCTGTACATTAGAATGCATTGGTTTTTATACTCTTTGTGAGCACGATGTCCAGCCCCACTTCAGCTTAATATTCCACTAATACATCACCGATCTAGGGTTCATGCCAAGTCTTGCACATCCACATATAACTGGTTTGCTTTTAAATACATATATCAACAAGCCTATACAGCAACTGTGTATTCTGGGATTTTCCATGTAGGTCTTCTCAAACATTAATACAATGTAGTTAAACAAGTGTTCTACGTTCAGTATTTGAATACATTGTTCTTAACGTATGCTTGTGGATTAGTTTCATTGCACTAGTAATCCTTTACACACAGGTCAATGAAGGACAAGGTCTCAGTTCACGACCTCAACAAGTGGCCTGGAGGCAAGTTACATATTAGCTACATACAGGGGTCAAGACGGCCATGTTGTATTTTGGAATGACATCGTCCACCATTTTAACTCATAGGGTGACTTTACAAAGCAAACCTAAAATGGCAGATTGACCTAAAATGGCAGCTTTGATTGATTCTAAGGTCAGGACCTTGCAACACGGATTCCTTTGCAAGCGGCTTACAAGCAGCTTGGTGTAGGCCAATATACATATATTTATTGCGATAGGAGGCACAATATAATTTCTCATTTGACAAACCCTCCTTTTGGCCTATGCAAAGTGCTAAAACTACTTTGGATCTCCTTGCAAATAACTCCATGCATCATCGTCCATGCACCCTGAATCGCTGTCGGAAATATCTATTGCAATTAGGTCATTCGCTAAAATTTCTTTCAACACATATTCTTTGGAAGTTTTATCTGGGGCATACACTTTATGTCCTATCGTACCTATCGCTTGTGCACAACATCCCCATAGCATCAAACATATACTAGGTAGACACTGAATACAGCAACAAAGAAACAACAGGATTCCCAAAATAATCAGCAAGACCGAAAGTACCTTCCAACCCCAAGATCGCAAGAAGTCCCAGAATCAAGCGCTAAGATCCCAGTTTCCCTCGGGAACATGCACTTCTGAACTAAGGACGTGCAGATTCTGTATTGCCTTGAAGATGGTTGGGGAGGAATATGGACGAAAACACAGCAAGCGGACCCCACCAATTTACACACTCCAACACGTTCAGCCAGAATGACATCTATTGCCATCTGGTTTTGAAGTGCTACTAGTCTTATTGTCTTCTGTTCTAATGTCATATTATAGAGTATGTCTGTGGTCGGGTTGATGGTTCTCTCCAGTACTCTCGCTAGTCTTCTGATATCTTCGGAATTCACTATCTGCCCCCAAAATGGCACAAATGATTTTGCTATATCCCCCAAGATAACAGGATCCCTAAATAACAAGTTCCCTGCCAATCCCTGGGCAACTATGGGAATGCTACATTACTGCAGACAAAGCAGACAGGTTCGCCTGCATACAGAGGTCTCTTGTCCCCAGTCAAATTTGCAACGTTGGCACAACCTAGAAAATCTCCCATTGACTGAGTTCCATTCCTCTGTATGCAAAAAGAAACTGAATCTGGGCTATGATTAACAGTGTAAGAAATAGCATGGCATCCTTATTGCCTATTGGAGCCATCTTGAGGGAAATCAAAGATTGAAAAGGACGAGACAGTCTATCAGAAGGCCTAATGGAAGCAACGTTAGGTTTACTCCTGTTTGCAAAAAGCGAGCATCCCAGGGGATTCAAAACACGTTTCTCAAAACTATTGAAATTGGTGCCATAAAAGTTCCTTGAGATGCTATCATTCCAACGGCCAAAGAACAGTGCTCTAAGAGAAGCATAGCAAGCAGTTGCCAGAGGTAAAGGATGAATATACCAACCTAGCCCCTTATCCCTGTGTTGCGGTAAATGTGAGCAGACCCAACAGTTAGACTTATTAAAAATGGGATGTGTAGCATTCATGATAAGTAGCAGAGTATTATTGTGGTACATTTGTCTATGCTGAGAGTCCCTACGGGACAGAGAATGCAAATGTACAAAGGGAGTAGGAACAGTAGGTATACTTTCAGTAGGTAACAAAAATTCTAGGGTACCACAAGCCTAAGGCAGCGGCTATTAAAAACCCAAATATCATTATAAAAACACAGCAATACGTTTTCGGGGCCCAGGCATATTGTCCATTGTCCCGGTTGGTCACCCCCTCATTTACAAGTCCCATACGAACGGTAGCAGTAGCAGGCATTGTAGTCTTCGCACGGATACCCCCAATGTTCGTTACTGGCGATGTCCCGGTCGCGCGACTTCTTAGTCCTTCGACAACCCTAGCCAACAGAATCCCCTTTCTCAAATTTGGGCAAAACCAAGCCCTCGATTATCCTTTTCTTCTTTAAATACACAGCCGAACCGTGCCGTAAATCTATCAGATGCACAGCAAAATCGTGCCGTAAGTCTATCAGATGCACAGCAAAACCGTGCCGTAAGTCTATTTTCTTGGACGCAAATTGTACCTTACTTTTCCTGGTACTGATTGATCCGGAAACAATATGTCGTCACTTCCCGTTGGAAGCAATGTGTCAGAGACAAGTGAAGATACCGAATTTGAAACAGCAGTTTCCGCATGCAAAACCTTTGGAGAGTGTGGAGACAAAATGGCGGCTTCCCCAATCCTCCCGGGCTCAGAGAGATTCTTCGACACACTCTCGGCGCTATTTACTGCTTTGGGATCATTGGTTGCAGCATTAGCAAGGGGTTCTGTTTCTTCTGTAACGTGTGACACTGGGTGAGGATGTTTCTTGAAATGGGACGCGTGGATCCAGTTCTTTCTTCCAGAGACCCGCACCGCTGTTTGGGTGACCAACAGGACCTGGAACGGACCACGCCAGCGAGGCGCAAGGCAGGAAGAGTGCTCAAATGCCTTGATGAGCACCCAACTTCCAGGCCATATACTGTGGCCCAGGCCCTCGTACAACACAGGTAAAGCTTCTCTTACCTGGTGATAAATCAAATGCAGGTTTTTAGTCAACTGGCTGCAATAATCTGAAAGTAATACATTTTCAACATTTCTCAATGAATTGCATTTAGGAAGGTTCCAGATATTGGCAGTTCTCCCCATTACCACCTCAAATGGAGAGAGTCCACTCTTAGTTTGAGGGGTTGTACGCATGGATAATAACACGATCGGTAATGTGTCTGGTCATTTTAGTTTGGTGCCGGCACACGTCTTAGCAAGCTTGTTCTTGATGATTTGATGATACTTTTGTGTCTTTCTACTAGTCCGGCGCTCTGAGCATGTCTGGCCGAATGGAACCGTTTGTCAATCTGTAATGCCGCACATATCTGCAGAATTACAGCAGTGACAAAATGTGGACCATTGTCCGACCAGATAACTCTTGGTAGCCCGAACCGCGGGAAGTATTCCCTTAACATGGTTTTTGCAGTAGTCATGGCTGTAGCATCTTTAACGGGGAAAGCCTCAACCCATTTACTAAAAGCAAAGATGACCACCAGCACATATTTTTTATTGTCACATCATTCCATTTCAATAAAGTCAAAGTGGATAACTTCAACAGGGCAGAGGGTGGCCCAAAACTTCCCCTTGGATTTACTGTCCCCTTTACCACATTGTGTTGTAGGCAAATCATGCAATCCTGGACGTAGCGCTGGGCAATTTTTGAAATTTTGTCATTTGCCCAAACTTTCTCTAACATTTTTGTCATCTTCTGGGCACATACATGCGTAGGACCATGGGCCATGATTACCATCATCATTATATACGCGTCAGGGAGTAGCCATTTCCCTTCTGCTATGTCCACCCAACACCCTCATCTATTGCATAAGCATTTACAGTCTCCCTTGAAACATACATCTCTGTAAGGGGATTGGTAGCATTTTGTCTAGCTATCTGATCAGCGAAAGCATTCCCTTTCCCTATGTCATCTGTAATCTTTCGATGTGCTGCCCATTTCATAACTGCTAACTGAGGGAGCGCAAGCGCTGAGAGTAGTTGTACTATTAGGGAGCCATGTTGGATTTTAGTGCCGTGTGAAGTTAGGAACCCTCTCTCCGACCAAAGTCTCCCAAAGTTGTGAACCACCCCAAAGGCATACTGACTGTCAGTATATATATATATATTTACTGCAAGCCCTTCGGAAAGTTCACAAGATCGGGTCAATGCTATAATCTCTGCGGCCTGTGGAGAATTATGCGCGATTCTCTTAGTTTCCACAACCGTGCTTAATGTGGTGATTGCATAAGCAGCTGTGGATGTACCATCCGGAAGTTTGAAGCAAGAGCCAACACAGAACAGCTCTCCTTGCGGATTATGCAAAGGAGTGTCTTTCACATCGATTCTCCCTTTGTCTCTTGTTCGGTAGTATACAGACAGTCATGTGACTCTTCATCGCCGCAAGTAGTATTTTGCAGGAAAGGCAGGAGTTCAGCCGGATTACGAACACAACATCTCTTAATTTGAATGTGGGGAGCAAACAAGGTCAATTCATAATTTGTCAACCGTGCAGAAGTGAGGTGTTGCATATGGGTTCGGTTCAGTAGAACATCTACAGAGTGAGGCACCATCAGGGTTAGATCATGGCCTAGGACCATTCCCTCATTCTGTGTTACAGACGCAGCAGCAGCTGCGACAGCTCGCAAAAATCTTGGTAAAGCGCATGCTACAGGATCAAGGGTGGAAGAAAAGTAACCGCACGGCCTATTCTTCCCTCCATGTTCCTACGTTAATACAGCCAAAGCACATCCATCACATTCATGCACAAACAACACAAAGGCCTTTTCATAGTTTGGTGTGCCCAAAACTGGTACAGAGCATAATGCAGTCTTAAGCAAGTCAAACGATTGCTGGTGTTCTGTGTTCCACGGCAATGGCGAAGAAATGCCCTTCTTCGTCAAAACCAACATCGGTTTGATCACTAGTGAAAAATGTGGGATCCACAACCCACAGTAAGAAGCAATACCTACCAAGGCTCTAACTTCCTTCTGTGTATTTGGGACAGGCATGCCAGAAATGTGGTTTATTCTTTCAGGTGTCAATCTTCTTCCCTCCTTTGACAGGAGATAGCCTAAGTAGGCGACCTCCTGGCAACAATATTGAAACTTTTTAAGCAAAGCTTTGTGACCATGCTTAGCTAGATGGATAAGCAATAACACAGTGCCCTCCTTACAGGCGCTCTCAGAGTCAGCAGCTAAAAGCAAGTCATAAATATACTGAAGCAATGTACAAGTAGAGGGCAGTTCAAGGGTATCAATCTGTTCTTTCAAAGCCCTACTATAGATGCTAGGACTCTCTGTGTACCCTTGAGGTGCACGAGTAAATGTGAACGAGCGTCCCCCTAAGGTGAACGCGAACAAGTATCTACTATCCTTGTGTATTGGAATACTAAAGAAAGCATTCTTTAGATCCACAACACTAAAGTAAGTAGCTGTAGCTGGGATCATGGTTAGGATTGCCGTTACATCAGGCACAATTGGAAATTGTGGAGCGACGACTTTATTAATGGCATGTAAATCAATTATGAAACGGAATGGAATTGCATTATCGCCTTTCTTATACACGGGCAAAATCGGACTATTGCACAAACTTCCTGAAATTTCTTCAATCACCCCGCGATGCACAAAATCGGAAACAATGCATTTCAAAGCTTGCTCGCCCTCAACTGAAATATTATACTGGGGAATGCGTGGCAGCTCAATTCCATGTTTCAAAACTATCTTAACAGGCTCAATCTGTAAAACACCAACATCATTGTCGTCAACAGCCCATAAGCTCTCTGGTACATCAATGAATTCTGGCGGCAAAGGTCTAGTCAAGAATTGCGAGACAAAAATTTGCTGTGGTGAAATCGTCAAGCGCACTCCATCAGAAGAAGAATAAATCACTGCATTTAATTCTTTTAACAGGTTCAACCCCAGCAAGTTCTCTCCACAATTTGAAGTCAACAGAAATGGACAGTGGTCCGTAAACGGACTCAAATAAATAGATACCGGCGAAGAAACCGGACAAACAACTGGTGTGCCAGAAAACCCTACAGAAACATTGGTTTGCCCTGACAGTGGAATGTTTGGAACCCGTGAATGATCAATGTAACACTTCTGTGCTCCAGTATCTATCAAAAACTGATGTTTCTTATTTCCCACCACCATTTCAACGTAGGGACCTTTCTGATTGACTGGAATAGGTGTAGGTTCCAATTCTGCTTCATGCAAACCTAAGGAAACAGAATGTCATCAAAAGGAAGCAGCGGAAGGATGATCAAATATGTTCCTGGTGTCCACACTCGAAATCTGATTATCCTGTGAAAAAGGTTGCAGAGGATCCTGTGTAAACTGACCTCTACCAGGGCCCCCTACACCCGGGCGACCTCCGGATCATCTACCCATATTCCCGAATGTGTTATTCGACCTTTGTCGAAGGACGGGGCATTGTGCACGCCAATGACCCTCTTCATGACAATAGGCGCACTGGTTAATGTTCACAGGACCCAAGGGCACATTCCCTTGCGGGACATACTGACCTCTAATCTGAGAACTACCCTCTCTGGGGCCTCTAACAATTTGCTGTAATAGCACTTTAGTCTTCAAATCACCTTTTCGTTTTTCAACTCTATCTTTTTCATTATTGACATGATTCTCGTAGTACTGAGCCATGTGCAGTACTTCTGATTGCGATTTCACCTGCCAAGCGCTCTCAGAAGACATAATTTGTGACTGGATGTGAGGCAGCAATCCACGCACAAATTTGTCCACAAATAACCTTTTCCCAGACTCTGTGCCTAGGTCTTGTCCACTGAAATCCGAGAATACCTGTTCGAACCGATTAAAGAACTCGGTAGCACCCTCAGACTTTCCCTGCACACAGGCCGTAAGTTTGTCCCAAATAATTATTTTCTCTGGAATTATGGTTTTTAATTTTGCAATAATTCTATCAGGCAAAGTCAATATCACCTGAGACAGTCTTTCACCAGCTGGTCTTTCTCCATCGGGTCTAGTTATATTCACCCATGTATCTCCCAACCCTGGTATGTCGTCTATAGTTCTAACTTGTTTCCACAAATCTACGGGCAGGAGTACAGGGACTAACAAATCAATTTCACCTAAGGTGAAAACTGAGGATTGCAAGACAGACTCTATTTCTTTATAGAATCCTGTCGGGTTTTTCCTAATATCAGGAATGGATTGCCTAATAGTATTCACTTCCTGTCTTGAGAACGGGACGTGGACAAACTGTGATACAAAATGTGCAGGAATGTTTACAGCAACTATATTTGCTGCTGGATCAGCCGCAATCTCAACCTTTGGGACGAATGTCGGAGGAACCTTTTTCATAGGTAACTGAGAAGTAGGTGACTCTGAACGCTTACTAAGCAACAGAGCTAAATGGAGCACTAAAGCAGTGGAACAAGTGTCAAGTGAAAAAGCTCTCTTACAAATACTCAATAACTCTGTGGGACAACTAATCTTCCTTTTTACACAATCATCCTGTAGGTACTCTATCATTACCTGTATCACTTTACTCTGCATTTCTGGCGTATACTGCCTATATGTGTTATATACTTCAGCTGGAGTTATCGACATATCCGAAATACATCTAAGCGCGTCCCTCGTACAAATTTGTGCTTCCTCAGATATCTATTTACGACAAGGAAGGAACTGTTTCTGTACATACATACTTTCCTCCTCGTCATCCTCATTCTGCTACTTTTCTAACTCCTTTCTATACCCAAATAACCTCTTGACATGCTGATTTACTTTCTCCACAGTGTCTCTAGAAAACGCTAAAGTATTTAGATCCCTTAAGCCTTGCGGGAGATCTGTATTATTTAATTTTCCCCACATTACACATAAATGAATCCCTAAACCTTCAATAAAAACATTTTTCTCAGGACAATTATCCATATTACAAAGTGTGGCAAAAACATTAGCTTGATCATCCCTCTCCATACAATGCTTAGTCCATGCAATCAAAACACGTTTCTTCTCTGGTGGTACAGTATTGCGAGTGACAACTTTTGACCCTGCACCTCGATCGACTACAAGCGGCTCAGGACCACTTGGAAGAGAGGGAGCAGGCAAATTCAATGGAGGTAATGTAACTGGTGTGATAAGAAGAGGTGGGGGAGCTGGAGGTAGGGGAACATTAGGAGGAGCAGGAACAACGGAAACAACACCAGGTAGAGCAGGAATAGCAGGAGGAAGAGGCAAAGCAGCAGGAAGAGGAACATACGGAGGTGGCGCAGAGGCACCAGGCCTTCATTCATTTAACAATTTGTCTATGAATTCATCGGAAGAATGGAGGTCTTTGTAAGGATACATTTTTTGAATTCCAAGTGAGAAAGCCCTATCCATATTCCTAGTCGATCCAGAATGTTTATCTTGGTCATACAATAATGCCTTTTCAGCGTTCGTCTTATGACGGCGCGCATGTTTTTCTCTACTTTTAAGTTGCTGCAACGCTTCTTTTTTCCAATTCTGCACAACATTAAATGCTGCAGGTCTAGCCTTTTTCCTTAATAGAATTGACTCTAAATACTCAATACGAGGGATTTCAAAACTACCATTGATTGGCCACTGAAGTTCAGAGGCATGTCTGGTTTGTCTGTGCCAAATGTCATTAAATACTATACTTCCAATGCCATGCTTACAGTACATAGTACATGCCGGCGACCCCTCCTGTGGTGCGGGACAGCTAAATTCCAAAGATTGTCTATCGCTGCGGAACAACGCCCTGAAGCAGGTAGACAATTTCCCAGGCATATCAAATTATTGGTGTTACCTGGTCAATAATTGTGTCTGCAGATACAATGCGCCAAATTCAAATGATCAGGGTTAAATTAAGAGTCGGGTCACAACTCACCTGAACAAACCTAAGGAGGTCTGATCGGATTTAAAAGAATTTTACCTAACTAATCTTACCTCGTGTATGGGGATTTCGGCAAATCGGCCCGCCTCGATAAGTGGCCCCCGTCAAGATGCCGTCTCGGACCACAGGCTAATCATCCAGGGATCGGGTCGTGCAGTGCTGCTGAGGTGTCGGGTCTCGTTCAGTGGGGCCCCCTTTTGTCACACCGTCTGATCCCGGTCTGATAGCCTGCGTCAACTTTCAATAATCCGGCATCAATCTTGAGGGTCCCTATTCGGGCGCCAACTGTGAAAACAAAATCAAAATATCGAGGCTGAGTACCCCAAAAGGAAATACACTGAACACGGGTTACAAAGGAACATACAAAGTACTTTATTTTATACTGGATCCAGTTACTAAGAACACAGCAAAAATCAGATAGCTATCGGCCCTCAGTGCAACACAACAAACTCCAGCGTGGTTCAGTGTGTTCAGTGAGAGACAGTGTACATTAGAATGCATTGTTTTTTATACTCTTTGTGAGCACGATGTCCAGCCCCACTTCGGGTTAATATTCCACTAATACATCACCGATCTAGGGTTCATGCCAAGTCTCGCACATCCGCATATAACTGGTTTGCTTTTTAATACATATATCAACAAGCCTATACGACAACTGTGTATTCTGGGATTTTCCATGTAGGTCTTCTCAAACATTAATACAATGTAGATAAACAAGTGTTCTACGTTCAGTATTTGAATACATTGTTCTTAACGTATGCTCGTGGTTTAGTTTAATTGCACGAGTAATCCTTTACACACAGGTCAACGAAGGACAAGGTCTCAGTTCACAACCTCAACAAGTGGCCTGGAGGCAAGTTACATATTAGCTACATACAGGGGTCAAGACGGCCATGTTGTATTTTGGAATGACATCGTACACCATTTTAACTCACAGGGTGACTTTACAAAGCGAACCTAAAACGGCGGTTTGACCTAAAATGGCAGCTTACATCGATTCTAAGGTCAGGACCTTGCAACACGGATTCCTTCGCAAGCGACTTACAAGCAGCTTAGCGTAGGCCAATGTACATATATTTATTGCGATAGGAGGCACGATATAATTTCTCATTTGACAATCCGAGAGGAGAATACCTAACAGAAACACTCTCCAGAGTGTTTATTTAACCGCATGCACATGAAACCATGCCGCGCGTTACCTGCAATCATAAACATGTACAAATAAGTAGAAGATGTTCTGTAATAATTAGAGAATATCTAACATAAACAAAGCATTATTAACTAATGGAATTAGACATACTTTTGAAATGTTATTAATGCCAATCATTGTTATGTCATAGGCGGGATTTAACCCATGTCACACGGTTGTGGAATCCTCAGACTGAGAAGTCAACCAAAGGAATCAAGGGTAAGAGATGGGATGCTACCAGGCTCTGTGCTTTTCAGGAAATGCTGGGTATTAGATGAAGTATACCACGTTTTCAAGACATGTTGATATTTTATAAGAACTGCGACTGATGAACATGCATACATCTTTAAAAGCCAGCTTGAACCATTTATATGAATAAATAGATTGAAATGTATTTAAACAACTGCATGAGGGTATGACACTCGCCGTTATGATTAAGCAACCCGTAATAGAGAGCAGCTGCAATAACAGGCAGGAACGGGCTTATGTAATATATACTCATACTATTTTTGTTATTTGTTCCTCCCAGTATTTGTCTCTCTCAATAACTTAAACTATCCCACCTGGTCCCCACCCATCATCTCTGTGACTTCAATTAATCTTCTACAACTTTTCTTTTATTCTCTCTTACCTTTCACCTGTTCCTTTTAATTAATTCTTTGTTTGACTTGGCATTTTGTAATTATTATTCACACAATATGTGATGTGGACATTTTTCTGATAATATGTACACAATATGTGATGTGGACTTGCTTTTTTTCTGATATTATGTATGTCAATTTTCTTTTTTGATTGTTTGATTTGCTCACCTTACTTGTATATATGTTTTTTTCCTTAATTGATCAATGATGTGGTGAATTGATCGTTGAACACTTGTGTATATATACTAATGTTTGAACCATTACAGCCATTGCCCTGATTTGAAAAAGGCAAAAGAATATGCCGAAACACGTGTCATTGTAAAGGGCCAGGAAATATATTGAACCAGAAATAAACACTGAGCCAAGCTCAACTAGCTTACAGCTTCAAGCATTTGTTTGTGGTTCATGTGCTTGTGAAAATAACCCCTTTGGACTCTTAATCAATTCAACCCAATGGCCAACTGCTGTGCTTTGTGTGGTGCATCCTTGACGCTATTGTTTAACATGCAGAACACCATTAAGATGAACTGGTGCATGTGAATGATCCTAAACTTTAAAATCACCTCTTCCTAATGTCCCTCCAAAACTAAGCAGGATCGGGCAGTGTCAGTAATTGATTCAGGAACTAAAGCAGCATAGCCATAACTTCATACAGGTAGATGACTGTTTTCTGAATTATTTAAAATAATAGCCATTCCAAAGAACAGTTGTGATTGGGATCAGTGCAGCACACTCTGACAGAGCAGTGGGCTCCCCCACTGTTCTGACAACGTCTTCTATTAGCTCACCAATGATAAAAGTGACATCTGGGCTTTGACAGCCCTGGTGCACATGCCACTCCTTATGAAATGACCACTGACCTCTCTGCTAGGTGACTGGATTCAGTTGTAACTGCACATCTCTACCTCTGTTGGGAGGCCTCTACTGGGCCCCAGAGACTATCCTTTCCACCTCTCAAAGGGTACCACAGGGTGTACTTTTTAGGTGCACTATCTTCCAGGTAGTACACATGGCATTAAAATCCCAGTAAGATTCTCTATGCGAGAGTCTTGTCTCCTTTTTCCCTTAACTATGTACAAAACCAAACAGAAATAGACTAAGCAAATGGCATGGTTAATGTAGAGAAACCTTCTTCCAGGAGGGACACTGTGACTTTTTCCTAAGTCCCATTCCCCAGAAAACCATGCTAAGGCAAGTAGCAGAAATAAAGATATGCACTCTTACCATCAATACAGGTTTCCATGCTTGCAGGTTCTGCTCTGCACCAAACCCTGTTCCTATCTTCTTTCTAGTTACTGTGATTCATCCTATGACAATCTCTGCTGATAACCTCAAACAGATGGTTGCAAACTCTATAAATGCAAAAAAGGTTAGCCAGTTTCCAGGTGAACCTGCTCCTATGTCACAGCCATATGCACACCAATGACTGCACATTAAAGAGACAACTTACTGGAAGACAAGAGACCTGAACGGGTCTGTAATGGAAAATACATCTGCAGAGATATAATTGTATTGGTGGCTGGCCACTTTCGTGATACCTAAACCTACAGGACAAATCAAAGCAATCCCCCATGGCCGGCCCAGAGGACATCAATATTTGCTATC
Organism: Ambystoma mexicanum; assembly: GCF_040938575.1. Lineage (NCBI taxonomy): Eukaryota > Metazoa > Chordata > Amphibia > Caudata > Ambystomatidae > Ambystoma > Ambystoma mexicanum. The sequence continues at coordinate 291,676,351 of NC_090933.1, read as the reverse complement.
ATCCTACCACTATATTGGTGAGTCTGCCCTTTCAATGTGTAAGACACATTATTTTGCAAGAATGAAACAATGATGAGTACTGCCCCAAAATGTACACATATAGTTTCTTGAGATGATTTCCCTGATTTTTATGATAGTAGTTTGGTTGGTCCTTTGTTTGTATTGGTGCATGTTGTTCTAAACAGGATAGTTGAACCTTGTCCCAGCATAGAGATTCCAATTCTGCCACCAATTGTGCTTCAAATAACGCGGTCTGTGCAACATATTCAGTCTATTCCCTTCTGAACACATTATGGTGCTTATAGTTAATTCCAAGGATGGTTACAACAAATAATCTCTTCTAAAATTTTAAGAGATATAATTGATGTTGGCCCTTCGATATCCTTCCTTAGGGCTGGTTCTGCAGTGTCAGCAACACACCATTGGTTTATGAGACAGAAGGGGTAGATTTCCACAGCAGTTCTACACAATCTTCACTTAATTAAACAGTAGTTTTTTGGTGCCAGAATCAGGTAACCTGTAAAGTAAGAAGCCCATTCCACACTATCCCTGCCCCTTAGGCCAAAATATCCAACACTAAAGTGGATCCCTAGCAGAATACGGACCCATATCCCCTTTTTTAATACAATAAGTTTTTGAAAGACATATTCCAGGGCTTTGTTTCCATTGTGTCTGGGGAAGTTTGAATGGATGATCCCTCTACATACATTAGACGTCCTGACTATGTAGGGGGTTAGCCCACGTCCACTGTTAAATAATTTCCATCCAGTGGTGCTCAGATACATAACTGTGTCTCCCTTTGGGAATTCAATTTCCTTAAATGTTTTGGGTTTACGTGTCGTGCTCGTTGGTGACTCCATCAATTTCTCCATTTCCTCCCAGGACATTGACATGTTTCGGATTCTATGGACCAGAGAAAAGATGAAGCATTTGGACATCCATTCATGATTCTAGGGTCTCATCTCAAAGTGGGATGTGAGCGAGTTACATCAAGACTATCACCCTTAGGACAGAGAGAATGCAAGATATTTTTCTGTTTTCTGTGAAACTCTCTCCTTGAAAACAGTTAGCTGCCTAATTGGCATTATTATAAGCTTTCCTCCAATGTAAACCAACGCTTTGGTTCAAAACCTGTCCAATCCTATCGAGATAACTGGATGTTCCATTGTCCTACTCTCTGTCAGCCAGTCTTGAACACCACACCAGTCTGTAACAATCTGGTTCATTCTGGTTCAGATTAAATTGCATCTAAACATGAACATAATGCACATAGTTTCTCATTTGTTAGAAGTCTTTTTGAATTGTCATTAGGAAGAGTATTTCCACTGTACCCTCTCCTCCTTTCTGCCCCAGAAACTCCAGATCTGCTTTTACATTTTTATATTCACGTCTTCACATACTGCTTGTGACTGCCTCTAATTGTAAAGGGCCACTGTGTGTTTGATGTTCCTTGGGCCTGATTGCACCAGAAGAATAAGAGAATAACGTCTTAAACATACCGGGACCATTGGAGAATCATGTTCTTGGACATTATGCTTTAAGATTCCACTTTAATTCACAATTTGACTGAATCTCGAGTAGTCTCTAGTGGCAGATCAACTCTGAGTTGCAATCTGGATCCCTGATTAGCATCAAATACTGGTGTCTGCATGAAGCAATGGGGTTATACTTGGGAAACATATTAGCTCAATGGGTGAGGACTTCCTGAGAATTTAAAATGTCATCAACGTGGAAAGAACATCAAAGCCTTTCTGATGGTTATCAGGATGAGAGTGTGTCATTATTTTAACCATGTAACAATGCAGACACTGTTGAAAGTGACTCATCGCTTATCAATTTTGAGAGAATGAAATCTCATATTCTTGCTGCCCAGTGATAATTCAGGAGTTTCTCAACAGGGTATCTGTTCTCTGGTGAGGCGCCTCTGGAGCTAGAGATCTTTTCTCTAATACACTTGTTTTCATTGAACGAGAAGGGCCACTCTGCTCTCAGATTGCTTCATGAGGGCATACTAATGTATGGCTAGCTAAATAACGTGTTGTCTCTCCACTGGACAGCAGCTCTCATATTCGACATCCAAAACATTCCCCTTTGTCCAGAGCTCTGTTCGATATCAGTAGAGAAGGAACATCTAGGATCCACTACTGAAAAAAATGTTCTGGTTTGCCCTCCTTATTTAAATGTATGTGTGGGTTGAATGGGCCAGAGCACTTCACTCCTACCATCTACCTTGGCCTGCCCTTGAAATACTATTGGCCTCATACATGTTTTTCACTATCACACCGGATACCGGAAAACTGTAATACAGTTTCTGCCACTTGGATTACTGGAATTACCAGCAGATTACAAACAGCAGAAATGCCAGTAAATCTACCTTCCATGGAGTCCCATAAGACTTAATGGGGGAATTTGTTGAGATTATCAGCACAGTTATTACTGGGCCGGTATTACCAGGCTGGTAATACTGGCAGTTTTTTGCAGGAAGGGTGGCGGATATACCTCCAGCTCAGAGCTGCAAGTAAATCCACCACCGTACCTATACACTTGGAGTGTGATGGTGCAGTAATGTATGGTATGCAGTAATATCAGCATGTTGCTCCCTCTCTGGCAAAGTCATAATGAGGCCCATTTAATGTCTGGTTCTGGTGACAATGGTTGCCTGGAAGCTGAATGCCAGAGTCTCCTGAGGAAGTGCTTATCACAAAAAGTCGCAATGCCCATTCAGCAGGGTAGGAGACCATACCTGCTAAAATTGCACACCCGACATGGGAGCTGATGTTGGTTCAGATCTAGAATAAATACTGTTTAAGTACTGTTTCCAACAATCCCCTTAAGCACCTTGAGAATGGTTCAAAGTACAGCTCTCCATCTGCTCCTTCAGCAGACGTGGAAAAGAGTGTGGAAATCTGGCCAAAGATTGTGGATGAAACTGTTAGGGAGCATTCATCTCTACTGGAAGACTAGGACTTTTTTTTGGTTATCGTGAATCCACAACAAACGTGTGACATGTTTTCAGGTCTGCATTGATTTGTTGTCGAATCAGGAGCAGCATATCTCTTGACAAATAAAAGGATTATAAATTGGTTTACTCTAGCCAATCATGGGCCTCTCTGGTTATTTGTCTAGTTAATCAAAGTTCATACAACCAATCAGACCCCACAAATCTCCTTAAGATATTGGTCCTCATTATGAGTTTGTACATATCCTGGTAGTATTGCCGAGAGGATAAAGGAAAACAGAATTGCTGTTACTGACACTTGGTCCCACCGGAATTACTGGCAGATTATAAATGCCGGCAAGGGAGATAACTCCCCATTCGATGGAGTCGCATAGGATTCTATGGGGGGATTTGCCAGTATTACTGGCACGAGTATTACCATACCGGTAACACTGGCAGTTTTTTGCCAGTATTGTGTCAAATTTACCTCCAGCTCTTAGCTGGAAGTAAATCCTCCAGCCTTACTGGCAAACTAGTAGTTGGCCGGTCTAGAAAAAGTGTTGGTAATCATTATTACCAGCACTTTTACCATATACCAGCCAAGCTGATAATGAGCCCCATTATTGTATCCCTCCGATATAATGCTCAGCACACTTACTGTTAATTTTGCAGGATTTAAAGGATGCGAGGGAAGGAAGTGCAGAGGGTAGGATCACACTTGGAGGGTGGTTAGTGCACTTTGAGAGTTTGGGCATCTGTTTCAGGAGTTTGGAAGAGTGTTGTCTGTATAGTGTTGGTCCTTTGTGTAGCTTCTTGTTGTTTATATTTTTGTTGAAACCATCTGTCCCCCCTTTTTTTAAGTATTTGTTTGTTGTGTGATACTTTTGTGTTAGTTTCCACTTACACAAAAGGAAACTAAGTTTGCCCCTGTACCTTTCCCTTTTGTGAAAACATTTCACTCATCTCTTTGTATCCCCAAACACAAAAAACTAAAATAAACTTTACCCTGTCAGTGTTTGTTGTTTACTGCTTTTATGTATTGTAATGTATTATAGTAGCATCACTTTACTGATAGATGTAGTTGTAGGTTTAGGAGTAGGATTGTTTTGCTTGTTCTGCTGTTGGTCAACTTGGGCCACGGGGGTTTATACTGTTACTCTTAATCTCAGGATGCAAACTTGTAGCTTCTCAGGTTATGCATCAACCATGGTTGTCTGCATTGCCATTTGTGGTAGTCATGGTGTGCCTGCGATGCTAGTAGCGGAAGGGCAAGAAGGCAGAGTGAGGAGTAGTAGGAGCTGCATTTTACCTCACAGGAGGAGGAGAATTGCATTCTGATTGTTGGTGAAGTTTGGATTATTGTGCTCTTTTTGGATGCCAGATACTCGGCCTGGGCCCAAGAACACTTCTGATCCTCCCATTTGAGTTATTGGGAAGACCACAGGAGCAGAGGAGAAGGCAGAGCCTTCAGAGGATTCCCCAACAGTGACAAACACAGGGACAGAGAAGGATGGAGTGCATGTGGATGCCCCCACAGAGGCATTGTAGAAGTAGGCAGTCAAGTCCCTCATGTGGGATGGGGAGTATGGTATGGTATGGTATTGTTTATTTATAAAGCACCTATAAACAGGCACAACAAGCACACATGCAGAGATGTTTGGGAAGGTACCTGATGGGGTGGGAGAATAGAAAAGAAAGCTATCTCTACCGAGCTGGGTGAGGATACTGCTGCAGATGAGTGGAATGATGGGCAGGAGCAGGCTCGCAAGGGGACTAGCATGCATAGATGTTGCAGCAGGAGCTGGACCTATCTGAGGGGGCAGAGGTGGGGCAAATACAGGAAGAGCTGTTGGTGAAGGAGCCTCTTCATGCTGCAACAGTCGCAGAAAGTGAGGAGCTGGCTCAGGAAGTGGTAACCTCAACCCCTTCTACAAATACCAAAGTGTCTTGGTTGTGGGACTATGTTGCCCTGCCACCATGGAAGACTGTTGAGGGAGGAGCCGGGAAGACTTCTGCATATTGGAGGGTGGTAGTAATGAGGTCAAGTGGTGTAGAAAGTAAGTGGTAAGGGGGACTGTCCCCTAGTGATGATGGTTATGAAGAGCCATAAGAACCATTTTCACATGGGGGTGCTCAAGAAGCACATGACCTCAGTGCCCAGTGACTATGAGGCTGCCACCAGACCCTCAGGAAGTGATGAGTAGAATGGCACTAGCACATCCTAAGGCAGCAAGTCCGCGTGGCAGTGCCATAGAGAATGACATGGCCTAGCTCCCCCACTCATTTACCCTGCCTAATCACTGTCAGTCTTATCACCAACTGTGGCAGCATGGCATGAGTGTAGTGGGCAACTTAGGGCAACACATGGAACTTTGCCTCCCCTCCCTCTTGCAGGGAAGTAGGCGGGGAGAAGAATGAGTCACTAATCGGTGGAAGAACTGGCCTTACCGAGAGATTCCCCACTGGTTAGCCTGAAAACACTCTGTTGGAGTGCTGGAGAACTTTAGTAAATGCTTGGTGGGAGAATTTGGGAACTTCAGTGGGTTGCTATGCCCTGTGAAAGGGTCTGAGAATCTAAGTGATTGGCTGAATCCTGTGAAAAAATCACAAGAACCTTAAAATGCAGGTGTGCCCTGTCTGAGACCTTGTGAACCTTAGTTGGTGGCTGTGCCCTGTGAAAGAAACCACAAACCTTAAGTTTTGTGCCCTTTAAAATAAATCCTGAGAACTTTAAGAGGTGACTGTACCCTTCTAGAGCAACTGTGAACCATGGTGTGTGGCTGCACCTTGTGGATTATCCTTAGAGCCTTAAGGCATAGTTTTGCACTGTGAACAAATCCTGGAACCGCACAGGGTTACTGTGCCCTTTTGGAGAAATTGTGAAACTTAGTGGGTGGCTACATCCTGTGGGAATAAAACAAAAACAAATGGGTGGCTGTTCCTTAAGAAGTGATTGTGGCCTTTGTAAGACACTTACAACTTTAAGGAGTGACTGCATGTTGTGGGAGATTCCATGCCATTTAGTGGGTAGCTGTAGCCTGTGAACAAACCTGAGAACAGTAAGGGATAGTTGTGCCATGTGGCAACACATTAAATTCTCTGATAAGTGATGATCAGGATTTGAAAATATTACTTGCAGTAGAATCAATGTGATCAGGGCCTCTCAGTCACAGTCACTACTAAAGCTATATACCATGAAACAACCCCACTCCACTTTTCAGTGTCTGACACATACTCTATATCAAATCATTGCCATCATTATCAGTCAATCTGGTTTGTTGGCTATGGGTAAATGTCAATCCATAGTCTTCTGCAATGAAGTGACTGTTTATTTTTAGTTTTGAGTATTAAGAGGCGCGGCAGCGCTATCTATAAACCAAAACTATTGCCTCAGAGTACAGGGAAATGGCATGTGAGGAGGGACACACAACTTGGAGGTTTTATATGGTTATTTACCCACCCATTCCCTGCCCATAGTCATGGTAATTCCTATGACAATTACCACCCATTATCTGCCCATCCCTACTCAAAATGCATCCTATGGGTTCTTTTTGAGCTATCTTTATCAAGAAGTAACATTAACCTTTGGCCTGCCAGTATTATTTCTAAGCTGTCTCTTGAGAGTTAATGGCTTACTAGCAGCTATAAAATGTGTGACTAGTGTAATATTAATGTCTTAACCAAGTGTGCATTCAGCCCCTGGATTCCTAGAGGTTCCTTGCACTGAAGTCCTGCTATAAACAAGCCTTGATAAAGCCCACACTTTTATCTAACATTCTCAGACTACTTTCTCCATTCTTGGGGCAGTGTCAGAGATGTAGAGTAATGTGATTTCATATAACTGTTATGTAAGGACACACCTTAAGAAGTGCTCATGCACACATGTCTTCAGAGTACTTGTTCTGATTTGTGATTGCTAATGAGCAAGAATGATTGCTTTTACTTCACTCACTATTTTGTCTACATTTTGCTGCCTTGATAAAGCATCCACATTCCCATTCTTACTCCCAGGCCTGAATGTCACCACAAAATCAAATTCATTAAAATACTGAGACCAGTGAAGTTGTCTAGGACTAAGGGTCTGGGCGGTCTTGAAATACTGCAGATTCTTGTGATCATTTAGCACTACCACCTGATGCCTTGCTCCCAATAATGAGTGCCTCCACTTAAGGAAGGCTGCTTGAATAGCCAACAATTCCTTATCAGTGATAGAATAGTTTTGTTCACAACCAGATAATTTTCTAGAGTAAAACACCACTGGATGCCATACTCCTTCTTCATCTTTCTGCGATAATATGGCTCCTACAGCAACATTACTAGCATCAGTCTCCACCTGGAATACTCTATCCATGTTGGGATGTTTTAACACCGGTGCAGTAATGAAGGTTACTTTCAAATCCTGAAAAGCTTTCTCTGCTTCTGGACTCCAAATAAACCGCACCGCCTTTCTGAGTAGTTGCGTAATTGGAGTGACTACCGAGAAATTGCTTATGAAACGTTGATAGAAATTGGTGAACCCTAGAAAGGATTGGATGTCTTTTATGCACTGTGGAGAAGGCCAGTCCATTACTGCCTGCATTTTCTTTGGGTCCATAACAATCCCTGTTGGGGTCAGTAGGAATCCTAAAAACTCAACCTGCGTCATGTGGAATGCACACTTCTCCAATTTTACACACTTTTGGTAATCCTGTAGACGTTGCAACACTGCCCTCACATGTTTTATAAGTTGCTCTGTGGAAACTGAGTAAATCAGAATGTCGTCAATGTAGACAATAACCAAACATCAATGTACTCTCTCAATTCCTCCTGCATGAAAAACTGAAAGGCCGCTGGAGCATTACATAACCCAAACGGCATAACAAGATATTCAAACAAACCAAATTTTATCCAGAATGCCGTCTTCCACTCATCCCTATCTTTTACTCTTGTCAGGTGGCATGCGCCTCTTAAATGCAACTTAGTATAGATCTTTGCTGACCTCACTTGATCTAATAGAACCAAAATCAGAGGTAAGGGAAATCTATTTTTTACAGTTACCTTATTTAGTGCGCGGTAATCAATGCATGTTCGTAATTTCCCTTCCTTTTTTGGAACAAAAAATAAAGGCAAGGAGACCGGGGAAGTAGAATGTCTAATAAACCCCTTAGCCAGCATCTCATCTAGATATTCTCATAAGTACTTATTTTCTGTTTGAGTAAGAGTGTAAATCCTCCTGCAAGGCAACTTTGCCCCCTCCTCCAATTCAATGACACAATCATATGGTCGATGGGCAGGTAATTGTTTCGCTCCCCCCTTGTCAAATACTTTAGCAAAATCCATGTACTGTGAGGGAATTCCTCATCCCACTGCTCCCACCACCCGATCTACTTGTCCCTTTTCAGCCAACAAAGCTGCTGGTCCCAATTCTGGCAGCATGTGCTCCTGATACCTCTGTTCCTCAAACCAAAACGTTTGCCTTTCCCAATCTATCCTGGGATTATGTTGTACCAACCAACGCATCTCCAAAATCAAACCAAACTGAGGTACTGCTATCAAGTCAAAAGTAATCTTTTCTCTATGACCTGATGCACATATCATCTCCAATGTTTCAGTGTGTTTCCGTATTGGCCCTGGCACTAAAGGTGAACCATCTACAGACTACACTCCTTCCACCCTCTGCTTATCCTGCAACGGTAATCCTAGCTGTTCTGCCAAAGCAATGTTCACAAAATTTCCAGTACCCCCTGAGTCAACCATTTCCATTACCACCTTCTTAGTCATAGAAAAACATAACGTCACCAAGATATATAAATGAGAAGTCTTATTCCCAACAGTATTTGCCACCCATCTAGGGAACCTTGATTCATTCGTGCCTGTCACCTGTGTTCCCGCTAAGGCCGGCACATCTCTTTTCCCGCTTCCTTCTTGCCCCTCTCCCCTCCCACACTTTTCTGTGGAGTATTAGGGCATGTATTTATAAAGTGTCATGCCTGTCCACAATAAAGACACAAATTGTTAACCTTCCGCTGTTCTTTTTCTGCTGCTGATAATGGTCCTCTTACACTCCCAATCTGCATTTGTTCCACTTCACTAGTCCTTCCTCCGCTACTCCTGTCTAATCTCATGAAAGGTGCTGCTTCTGGTCTCGTCATATCTCCTTTCCTCTGATTCATTCCGTGGTCCGACCTTAAGGCTAGATCTATCATGGCAGTACAAGTCCCTGGTTGCCGTTCTACTTGAGCAATTGCATCCTTCAGTTCCTCGCGTAACCCTTGATAAAATAACACTGTTTGCTTTGTCACTGGCCATTCTGTCTCGATCACCAATCTATTGAACTGTGTCATGTATGTTGCTAGACCCCGTGATCCCTGATTCAAACCCAGCAACTCTTTATCCTGTGCTAATGACACTTCCTGCCTGTCAAATAGCCTGCCAAACTCTTCCAAAAAACCATCCCAATTATATAACACAGGATCATCTTTTTAAACCAACAGCATTGCCCATGCCGTGGCATCTCCTGTTAAATATCACAAATGCTGTTCTGGCCTGAATTGTCTCGAACGCTGTTAGTTTGCACAATAAATGAAGTCTACATTGGGTAAGAAACATCATGTATTTCTGAGGATCTCCTGAAAAGCGTTCAGGAGCTGCTAAAGGTACACTACTGGGAGGTTGAACAATTACCATGGGATTCTGACTAGTAGAAGCTCCAATGGCTGTAGACACACTGGCCTCCTCCAAGGGTGTTCGCTGAGCTACCAAACTCTGTACTTGTGGTTTCAAATTAGTGGATTCTTGTCGAGCATGAGCTAATTCCACCTGAATATCTTGAAGAGCTTTTAGCACAGAGGAGTCATTTCCATTTGGCTTGGGTGGTCATGAGTATCCCAATATGGGGATGGCTTATTCTGTCAATAATACACAATGTAGAGGAAGAGAGATCGACACTCTCCCCCGAACCACAGAAGCCGAATGAATTCGACCCTCCCACCGTGGTTGGCACAGGCACCAGATATATATTAAACAGGTCACCACGTGGCAGCCAGTGGGGGGAAGAGGAGTTAGGGAGAGGTTGTGGACAGGGTAGGGGATTTTAGGAACACCGGATAGAGGTTAAGGGAACACCTATGCTGGATAGGGAAGGGGAAAAACCAGGGAAAAACCCTAACCTGTCTAAACATATACCGAACGTATTTTTCTAGAACCTAATACCCAGAAGGCTAGTAGACCTGACCTAACATAAACCATACACCAGCTCACTGCATAAACCTGCTTCTGCACACCTTAATATGTGTGCTCGACAATTACCATACATAGAATGAACACATTTTGCAGGAAGTGTGATGAAACAAACAAATGGGAGTTTTTCCCCAAAAATGATAGACAAAAAACACATGGCCAATTGGGCAAGCTCAAACAACATGTACAAAATAAACAGAACAGTCATAAACCATAACTAGTTTGCAGACCCAATTGGCAAAAGTTGATTCACATATGTCTTTATGCTCCCATTTTCTTGTGGGCGGCGGATTGCCAACTCCGTGTGTGCGCTCGGCATGTGTAACTGTTAGCAATGTGCATGCTTCGATTTTGCAAGCAGAGTTTTCTATTAATCATCACAGGCAATGGAGTAGAATCGGGTACTCGGACCATGTCACATAACCAATCAGGGTACACAAACCCTCCCCTGAGACCCTCTGGTACTTATCTGAAGTCCAGGTAGCCCCGCAGGACTTCCCGGATGATGATTGCACTGCTGAATTCAGCCCAGCAGCGTCCACGCCCCTCTGAGCTGTATCAAACAAGGAAGTGTGCCAATTCAGCTACCAAGCATGCAGAGAAGCGTGCAGACCTCTCCTCTCTGCCCTGACACCAACTGCACTATAGCTTCAATAAACCACACCTGCCTCGTGCCATTGCCTGCTAATGAGCTGTCTGTAATCAGAGCAGGCTGGCAACCCGCATGTGGCAAGAAACTACCCGATTCCCAAGTGCTGCTGGGAAGTGTAATCTTTAGTCTTTCCCCAGCTCGTTGTCCTCAATGTGCAAATTTGAGCACTCCACTTCTGTTCCAGCCCTTATTCCTGACAGTCTGCTTGAGTTTACTGATAACATTGCAGTCTGAGCTCAAATATTTAACTCTCCTAATGTGGCAGGGAGGCAGGAATCACAGAGCCCTCAAGTTTCCTGTGGCCATGGTGGGAAAGCCATCCAGTCCTTTTTTGCTTGAAATCTGGGATGTGTAGTTTGCTTAAATTTCAAATGGGAAGAGAAAAAGATGACTGGATGGCCTTCTCACGCATGGCCATTCCAAACGTGTGAGCTCTGGAATCACAAATTTAAAAGCTAGCACAATAATCGGATACAGGAGTTAGGGTATGAATCAACAAACGTTTTTAAGTTTTGGAAATTAGGTACCAGTAAAGGGCTGCCAGTAAGCCATAACTATAGGCATGGAAAGTGAAGCCAGAAGAGAGATTGGATGAAAAGTGGGACACAGAGGCCTGGGAATTGTTGGATGTGTATCCACCAATGTACCACCCATGGCCATGCAAGTCCCTATGATGATTCTCACCTACTACCTATCCCCCATCAAAAGCACAATTCCCACAGAATCTCTTTGTGCTAGCTCTGTGTTTTTAAGTGGGAGCTTATGTTATTTCTAACCAGTCTTTTGCAAGGTAATAGCATATTTGTAACTATAGAACAGAACCTGCGTAAATCGAGTATGCCTTGTAGGAACAAGTAGTGAGATTTTCAATCGTGCAAGAATATTTGTGGCATCACATACTCCTATAGAAAGTGGACACCAGTGTAAAAATGGTGATGGTGTTGCAGCTGATGTGTGTGGTTTAGCACTGATGTAAGACACTGATGAGAATCATATAAACCAAACAAAGGAGTGAGCAAAGCATAACATAGAATAGAAAAGCATAGTATAGCATAGCATAGCATGACAGTGTAGTGTTGTGTAGGCGCTAACATTTAACATACTAATTACTAGCCATTAACCACTCATTTTAACCAACTAAATTATTAGTAATTAGAAGGCCTCACTGCAGGCTGTGGGTGAAAAGGCAACATTCGCATAGTGATTTGAGATTAGAAATAAATGCAGAAAATCAGAAAGTTTAAGCTGAACAGCAGTGCGCGTGGCAGTCAGCGGAATGCATTTTATAAAAGGTTTTTGTTTGTTCAGGAAGCGGCAGGATAAGAATGTTGCATATTCATCCAGCCTGGAGAATCAGCACTGCACAAAGGTGATTCTTAAAGGGCTAAAATGACAGGCTTCTGGAAATGTACTGGGGGACTGGCCCCATGAGAGTAGGTGCCTGATTGGTGGGTGACCTCACTGCAAGGGGTGGTGAAATAATGTAATGTCTGTATGAATGTATAACAAAGTGGTACGGTGGAGAAAAGGTTTTCAAAGGAAGAGAGAGAGTGAGAAGAAGGGGCCTTCTGCTCAGAGAAAAAGGGGGATCAAGAGGAGATTTCAGAAAGAGGAAGGTAAATTGGAGAGTTTCGGGGGTTGCTGTGGTAGGTATGTGTAAGGAGCTGAGACTGTGCCAGCCTGCTGCTGTGTGTGCTGAGAGTCTGGAGCAGGAAGGAGGCTGTGGGGAGGCCGTTGCTGAACTACTGTGGCAGACGGGGGCACAGGGCCCATATGCTTCAGAAAAGGGGTCTCACTCTCAGTGGCACAGACAGAGCATTTCTGAAGCTCTTGGTAAGCATAAGTAACAAAATGAGAATATGACTAAATAAAATGACCTCATGCTCTTTTTATTCAATTGAATATACGGGCTTGTTGTGTGTGCGCGGTTAGTCACTTGCAGGCTTGCGAAATCACCCAAAACATTGCCTGCCAAACTTTCTCGCTGGAGGTTTGGTATAAAAAAGGAAAAAAGGGGTCTCAGAGTGGCTTCACATTCACTGAGCTGTCTAGGGATGTATAAAATGTGAAATGTTCCATGTTCTTCTCAATCGAAAAGAGGCATCCATGGTTGCATGTTACTAATGTCTATTTTCCTTGTACATGAGTATGGTATGCTGTTATAAGTTTTTCTAACTGAGTTTTCATAAAAAGCATTTGCACCCTGTCCTATTTTGAACAAATTCAGATAAAAGCCAAAGGCCTGATTCACAGAAACATTTTATAATGGCGCAATCCCATAGGAAAACATTCTGTGAATCAGGTCCAAAGAGTCATATTATAAAAAGAACGTGTGTGGACTATCATTGTGTAAGTTTTCTTTCACAATATAAAGGGTTGTGGCCAAGAGGACCAACATAAAAAGGACATAACAGCAAGCTAATTTCCCATGTTTTAGCTGCATGCTTTTGCAGGTGGTGAACGTAACCAGAGATATAAAAAATCCTACAAGTGGTGGTGCATTGGCCAGGAATCCTCTCTGGTTAGTACAATAGCTAGGCATGGCTTTTTGTAGTAGGGTCATATTGTGTGGTGTTGGTGCATTTTAAATTCCATTTTTGTACTCCTCTCCTGTTTGAATTATAGTGATGGTGCTGGGTGCACTTTAAAATCCATGTTTTTCCTCGCTCTTTCTCTTCTATTTGAACTACATTTGTACAAGTAATTGTGAGTGCACTCGAGCTGTGTTGTGACAGGGCATTTAATGCAGTGGCATAGTGTGAACATTAGTGCACTGCTACATGACAGAAGTTGGGATTACTGACCTTTGCCCTTATGCAGAGATAAAGATGTATACACTGACAACATGGTTTTCTGATACAAATTGGCAGGACCACATCATTTCTGATATTGATAAGGAAGTTCCCAAGGAGTTGTTTGCTGATGGAAGTGTGTTATAAACGTGTACATTGGGACTATTTAATACACACCATCGGAAAGAACACACAGACCTGATTCGCCTTGCCATGGAGACGTGGTTTCATCTACATAAGTTAGATAAACTGAGAGCGAAGGACAATGAGATAATTGCAGCCTTGTCTTAGACCTGGTAGCTATGCACGAGGAAATGTTAAAGTTAGAAGAGAAATCGAAACAGGGCGAGCATTGTGCACAGTTACAGGCCCAGTATGATGATGTAAGTGCACAATTGACACAGAAAGATGGACAGTTTTCTGAGAATGAGGGAGAAATTGAACATTTAAAAACAGTTTTGGAGGGCGTTCGGAAAGATAGAGACATTGCATTATCAGAAATACAGGCACTCTGAAAGTTTGGTGGTCAGTCCTCTAAAGAATTACAGGTGATGGAATATGAAATGTGTAGGCTTATGGATTAGAATGATAAAAGGATGGTGGAAACAGTTGATCAGTTTAAAATGCAAATTATAGAAATGAATGAGGTAATAGCCAAACTAAGGAAAGACAACTCTGCACTATACAGTGAAAAACAAGGCCTCAAGGCACAGTGTAGGGAAATGAGAGGAACATTCAGGTGTTAGGGATCTCAGGATTGCAGAGCTGTTCTTGTCCTGTTGGCAGCAGTGTGTGCCCTCAATGAGACTAAATGCAGCCACAATCTGTGAAATGTTCCAGCTGCTGTTTCTCTCGGCATGAGCTGGATGCTCTCCAGAGCTCAAAGCCAAGTCTGCTTACCCAGAGCAGAGAAAGGGGGGTCAAAATGACCCATCACACAATCCATTGTACAATGCATTACAAATAATGACGTCTATCAAGAGTTTGATCAAACCATTAAAAAAGCATTCAGGTATATCCATAAAAGAACACACCGAGAGTGTACTGAGCTTTTTCAAACGCTTAAAATCCCTAACACCCTATATGATAGGTTCTTCCACTTCAACATGGACACCGTCTCTTCTAGCTTCATACGAGGTTTAAATGAGCATATGAATTTATCATCGGAGGACTTTTAAAGAGAAATTAGGAAACAATCCTCACCTTATGTCTCTATACATGATGCCAAGAAGGCAGTGTACAGTATGACGGCTCGATGAATGAGTCACCACGCCAGTTCTTGCAAAACCATGAAATAGTATTATCATGATTTTATGTGTCCTGTGACATTCAATTAGCAGAGTTCAAGACCATGTGTTTTTCTGTATTGCAGTGGCATATAGTTTCACAACTCGCTCGTGAATATAATTGGGATACAACCTTAAGAGGGATTCTTGAACAAGCCTCTTAAATCTATGAAATAATCTCTCATGAGAAGGGGGAGGTTAGAAATAAAGAACCCTGAACCAAAAAAGCTAAAGAAGCTACCCCTGAAATTCTGGAAGTGAAGTTTGGGAAAAATGCCATTGGAGACGGCTCAAAATCAAACAAAGAATTACACATCACATAACCAGAATGGCATTGCCAAGCAAGACCAGTCGTTACCACCCCAAACACATTTGTTCCAATCCATAGATCCCAGTGACAGAAGCTCGTACATTAGTCCTAGGGTCTTGGTATTTTTCCCAGAGTGGGATTTCGTTACAATATGTCAGTGCTAAATAACACTTAGAATCAGATGTACAACGCACCAACCCAGGCATTGGGATCGCAGAGTTGGTTTGACCGTGCCACAATCATATATGGCAATAAGGCAAGACCAAGTTATGTAGATAGATTCATTGAAAATGGAAATCAACAAGGGGAACAATTACATTCAAATGGGAGACATAATGTGACCTCTGCCCCTCGCCATTATGTACAGTCCTCTTCACAGGTTGACCATGGTCAGAGGATGGTCACCCCACATTCTGCACCCCCTGTGTTCCAGGAATTCAGGGGAAACACTAACAAGAACCAGTCTCCTGAAAGGTGCCAGAACAGGGAAGATCAGGGTGAATTCAACCAGTACAGGCCTAAAGCTCAGAGGGATTCATTTAGGGATATGGACATATTCCATTGTTTGGAGGCGCAGGCAAATCGTTTGGAGGTGCAGGTGAAGATGTCTGATGAGATAGGAAAATGGTGTCCAGTACAGAAGCAGCAGCTGAGTCAGGATGCAGAATGTCACGAGAGTTATATTGCACAGGGTGGCAGGCTCCTCACAATGAAACCACAAATGACAATGATTTAACATAAATGAACAAACTGAATGTTTTTTTTTTATTTAAAACCAAGAAAACAAATTAATAGTGATGACATAGGAAATTAAAACATACACAAGACAGGGGTCTGGTTTTCACTTGTGTGAAAATGAGAGAGAACAAAAGCGAAATACAAGGAAGAACCCATAGAACAAAGAATCAAAAAACTGTTTAAAAAGGACATGCAATGTGAAACAAATTAGATGACAGGTATAGCTATAAAAGGAAATGAAGCGATTGCATTGCTTGACAGTTCTATTAGTGATCATATCTCCACGGAAATTAAACTTTTACAAAGGTCAGATGCAAATTAATTCCATGAAGAATCTTTCAAGCCAGAGATGTTTCATGAGGCAGAAATAACAGGTATTGTACAAGAAATAGGTGTCACGCAACAGAAACCGATGTTCTGACACATGGGGCCTCATTACGACCCTGGCGCTAATGGTTTAACGGCGCCGTAAAGAGCATCAGCGCCGTTAAACCATTAGCGCCTGATTACAAGGACCCTTAGCGGGTTGGAGGCTTTAACCACTGCTTTTTACAGGCGTTAAAATCCATCCCGCTAAGGGACCTTGGAGCGAATTACGGCAACCGTAATTTACGGTGCCGTAATTAGCGCCTTCCCCATCCCCATTATACCCTATGGGGCAAAATGGGAATGGGGAAGGGCAAATGGTGAATGGGGAATTACCGCCCCCGCCAACCTTGTGATGGGGGCGGTAATTCTGCCATCCACCATGCCGGAGACCGGCATGGACCATGGTGCTAACAGCACCATGGTCCAGCGCCTGGGTCGTAATGAGGCCCATGATGTGTAAGGAAGGCATGGTATCAAACAGTAAGACAGACACAAGTGATCACAGTTCAAGGGAGTTTATTGTATTGAACTTCATTTGGGTTTGAAAAATTCCTATCTAATCCTTAGTCTAAAGTTTGGAGCAAGCTACGACCATCAAATAATAATAACACAGTCCTAGTGATATCTTGTCAAAATAAAAGGACCTATTGCCAATCCTTACTTCTAAATACAAATGGTGTTGTAAACAATGCTGTACAAAAGAAAAGTGTTCAAGAAATGATATGTCAGGATAGCTAAGCTGTTAGCTTCCCTTCCTCACGTTTTCATCCCAGGACAAGGTGACACACTCAAGCTTAGCACATACTCTTGCTTTTCTAGCATGAGGATGCAGTTCAAAATCTCATTATCAGGGCCTTCTGTGCCAAAGTCTCTTTGTCATCCAAAGTCTCTTATTTCAGAGGGCCTGATGCAACAAACAAACATTCAAAGTTCCTTTCTCCTCAGGATTCTCTGCCGGCTTCAGACCCACTTTAACACAAATCGTTCAATTAGTCTCCCTCTGCCGGGCTTGGAGCAATTAATCTCATTTTGCAAACTTTTTTTACTGCATCAAAATCTAAGACCTTCGACTGTGCAGGATTTTACCTGACCCGTCGCCGGACCACTTCGATTGACAATTTCTTTATAATTTTTAAGTTTCACTTTTGCCACTTCTCAGCTGGAAACCTTACAGAGACCTTCGATTGAGCACACACACACAGTGCCAGACCACTCTGTCAAAAGTAAGGTATCTTTTCCTTTCAAAGTTCAAACGCTCATTAGCAGTTCAACTTTACTTGTGTCTTTTATCACACATGTCTTAAAAATATTTGTTGCAGTGCTTGCCATACAATGTCGCAGTCTTGTATTTATTTCCCCAACTCACTGATGTGTTGATTTCACAGTGGCGGCTTTGCTTTGTTCTTGGAGCCAAGGACAGTACCACGGCAGCTGATGATTCTCCCCACCTTGATTGATGACGCGGGAGGGCCCTGGGTATCTCAGACACACAATGTAGGCTTCTTCAGCCTAGTTTCCTGGTCTTATACTTTCTATTCTAAAGGTTTCTATAAAGTAATGGTTGCTTGTCGAAAAGGTTGAGGGACTTCCCTCTTTGAGATCCCCTTCTGTTTTGCAGTCTTTCTTCTCTCATTAATGTGCTGTCTCAAAACTGCTGTTTCTCGTGTGCATTGCCTTGCTCAGAGTGTGCTCTCGTGCTCTGACTTTTATCCATCTGGGGAAGTTTAATGACAGCCAGGTGTGAGTAATTGTCAGTAATTGCCTGACCTCACCTGACCAATGCATTGGGACATATCAGGTACATGGCTCGGGTGTTACTCCATTTTCCCCCATAGCGGGCTGTTCGTGTAAAAGTGTTTGTCGTGTAATGGGGGTAGACTACCTGATAGGGTGAGGTAAAGGTGTTACAGGGAAGGGAACACTGTGTCTCACCATCCGGTGTCCCACTCCCTCTCCTCCACACCCAGGTGATCCTCCCGCACTGGTCCCCCGCAGGGAACTGGATCCAAAAGCGATGGGCGTGTCATGGCCACCTGTATGGCAGATCCCCGGGGACTAGTGGGTGAGACACCTTCTGGTGTCTAACAGATGTTAAGGAAAATACAGAACAATTAGGCTCCAGAGTGGAGGTAAGTGAAAGGGATCCAGGCAATGGGGAAAAAGCAGAAGAGGAATGGGAGAAGAACACTGGTGGTCCCAAGATAGAAGGGGAACAGTCAGTGGCAAAGCCCCAAATGAATTATCAGAACAGATACATATGCAAAGGAATTGAAAAGGAGATGGGCAAAAGGAGGGGGGGTAAGATGTAATTTCATATTCCCCTTTCCTAGCAAGAAGCCAGGCAGGCCTGAAGAAAATAAGCCCTGAGATCTGTAACAATTTACATTTCCTTTGCATACTTGAAGACTGTGAGGACAGGAATTATGACCCTATTACTATTGAAGAGAGGTGTAATACGTATGCAGTGATTGACACAGGTGCGCAGACAACCGTGATGTCAAGGAAACTATTGGACAACATAAATAAAGGGAGTCCCCACAGGACATGCTGACGTTGAGACAGATGGAAGGCCCCATGCATATTTAAATGAAGAAGAAATGCCAGTGGAGGGTGTCATTGAAGTGGACATCACTGTGGGGAAGCATAGAATGAGACAGGAAGTGGTGGTCATACCCATTGAAGAGACACCATTCCTGTTAGGGGCACATTGGGCCTCATTACAATAGTGGTGGTTTGGAAACAAGGCCTAGCAGCACCCTAGTATCCAGACCGCCACATTCCAAATCTGCCTGCCGGAGCCACTGTGCCCATCAGGTCTGACCCTATCAGGCACAGCGGCCATGGGAGGCAGACCGGCCATGGAAGCACTGGCACCATTAGCTATGGTGCCGGTGCTTCTGTGTGCCCACTCCCATAGAGTCCTATAGGACTCTATGGGAATGGGGACTTACATTTTACTGGCACCTGACTTTCCGGTCGGCCAGGGTTGTAATCTCCTGGTGGCACCAGGAAGTCAGGTGCCGGTAAATATTTACGGGTCCGGCGGCAACTCACCTGTAGCTCCCTCAGGATTACCGCCAGACCCGTAATGAGGCCCATTGCCTTAAGAGATTGTAAACCCTCATTGATGGGGTACAAGGGGTGTTGTGGTCTTTGGCCAGAAACCTAAAAGAGTAATGGGCCAGAGGAGCAGTAAAATAAATGGCACACCATCGCTAGAACAGAGAAGGCAGTGGAAGTGTATCTTCAGAATGGTTGCGTACCTAGCGTCACTGTCATTCTCAAGAGCAAGTAGAAAAATAAAAGCAATCTTTAGAGATTTACTTGGACCCCAAGAAAATAGATGAAAACACATTGTGTTTGTATCTAAGTAAGGAAAACTGTAAACACAATATTGCTGCAGAGTCAGGTCAGGAAAAATATATTTCAACAATTGCAGAAATACACATGAAAGAAGGCAAAGCCTGGATTCCTATGTATGTGAAAGGTCTTCCAGAAATTAATGAAGCAATGTTGGTCCTAGAACAGGAAAAGAGTTCCATTCATGAAAATGTGTTTAAACAAATGCTTGACAGAGAAGAGATGCCAAGTTTTAAAATAAAGAATCAACACATTTTGGTGTAGATGGGCCTGATTTGGGGCAAATAATTATGTAACTGTAACCAACACTAAATTCTATTTAGGAAATGACATCATGCACAGCTTGTGTATGGTTTTAGATTATTTGAATCAAAAGGTTTGGCCTAGGCTGGGGGGAGCAGCACCTGAATTTGAGAACATAAGACAAGCTTATCATTGTGCCCAAATGATGCCATATGCAACTGAGCTTCATGTAAAGAAGGATGCTACTATTCCTGCTTTCACAAAGGCAATTTGCAATAGCAGTAAAGTACAGAAAGGGACAACAGATATAAAGGCCCCATGCATTTGTGTGTCTCAATGAATCCATGAGACAGCAGGGGCTACAATGTGAATATACATCATAAGTAGAAATTGGGGATGGCCCCATCCGGATACTGGTGAATAACAAGAAGAGCCAAGACGTTCATTTGGAAGAAGGTACATCATTAAGGATGGCAGTGCAGGAATCACACTACACTGCTGATCTAAATAACGCAGTTATCGGAAATATCCCTGAAAGCTGTGTCTCTTCACAGGATGAATTGCCTGAGTCCTTAGATTCTAAACCAAAGGATTTTCAGGATTCAGTCTGTATACCCTGTCGAATCAAAGGATGTGATTTGTTGTCATCAGAATAATTGGACCCCATTTAAGGTGGGTGAATATGAAAAAGAAAACAGCACATTGAAATACAACAAATTGAAATGGAATCTGGTGTGCAAAGATATTTGAGGGTGGCGTCTCTCCAAAGAGACAATGCCACACAGCTAGAAGAAAGCACAGAAGACCCTCCAGTAGAGGATTTCCCAGAAAATGGTAGATGAACAACCACAAGTTCCAGATGCTTCCACTAATGAAGAAGAGAGAGACCAGGTGAGAAAAATGTTCATGAGTGCAAAGATGAATTTGCCAAAGACGCCTATGATTGCTGGCTTAATGATTTGCATGTTGCTACACTGACAGAAGGATATGGTAGGGAGCCTGTATCTGCGGGATGATATAGGCTACCCTTAGCCAGTCTGGAATCCCTAGTAGAAATAATTAAATAGTTAGAATCCAGAGGAATCATTAGACCTATTCATAGTACTTCAAATTCACTCATATTAGGTGCACTAAAGCCAAGTGTTCAAATGTGCTTGTGTGCAGACTTGAGAGAATTAAGCAAAAGGGTACCTGTGTTTTTGTGGCCACTTCCATTTATTGATCAAGGTTTTATAAAGATTCAAGGTTCAAAGGTATTTACCACTTTGGATCTTACGACAGGGTATTGGTGTGTGCCACTAGCTGAACATATTCAAAATCTATTTGTCTTTTTGTTTAACCGACTACAGTATGCATGGACCCATACTCCCTTCGGGTATATCAATAGTGGGAGTGAGTTTGGGATATAGCTGAGCAAAGCACTCCCATATGCAGCTGATAGGGGGACTGCAATATATGCGGATGATAACCTGACCAAGAATGAAGACATAAAAAGTAATTTCAATGAAATTAGACATGTGCTTCGTCAGTTGCAAAAGGATGGGACAAAGGTATAATTACAGTGGTGTAGAACATGGTAAACTTCTTGGGACATGAAGTAACAGAGCAAGAGCTAAACCCAGAAAAGAACAAGGTTTAAGCTAATCAGAAATTAAAAGATCTCACCAATCTGAAGGGCCTGAAGTGTTTGTTATGAATGACAAGTTACAACAGGAAATATATTGAACATTATGCAGAAATTGCACAACCATTAACTACATTACTGAAGCAGGGAGTACCCTGGAATTGGGGAAAGAAGCAATGTGAGGCAATAGCCAAGTTGAAGAATCATCTGATAAAAGCTCCATGTATCTCCTATCTGAAAAATAACTAAGATTTCTTTATAGGAATATGGTTCACAGACCATTGTATGTCAGCGGTCTTGTATCAAAAACATTATTATAAAAACAACCATTGCATATGCCAGCAAAGCATTGTCACAGGTAGAAACAATGTTTAGTGAATGTGAAAAGGCACTATTGACCACTGTGTAGGCGCTGCAAAATGTTTGCCCCTTTCTCCACCTGGAACGAGTGATTGTTCAAACAAATCATCAGCCTCTGCAATTTTTTCAGAGTAAAAGAATCACATCTGGGAATTTAGCTCATTCAAGAATCACATCATGGACATTGGCACTGCAGGGATTCCCAGTGGAAGTTAGATATGGCCAGAATAAAAAATACCAGTTGCCATGTGCTGGCAGATGAAGATGATTTTGCACCTGACTGTGAATCTGAAGGCACAGAATTAGAAACAAATCTGACTGAATTTGAACAATCCCCACACAAGTCATGCAATGAAGACACAAGTAGGGACCTCCCAACTGTGTATGTAGATTGATGTGCATACCACGTGGGGGGTGATTCTGAAAAGGTATGGGTGGCAGAAATAGGGAATGTGTGGGTTAGAAGTAACGGTATCCCAAGAGTGAGCATGAGGTTAGGTTCCAAAAGCAGTCAAATTGCAGAATTGTCTTGTATCTATAAGGCAATATCCACAGCAGAAGAAAATCAATTCAAATACTCTGTTTTGGTTACTGATTCTAATTATGCACAAAATAGTTTTGTGGAATATTTACCTGAGTGTAAAGCGAGAGAAATGGCCACATATAACAAGAAGCCAATTAAACATGGCAAATTGATTCACACCATAGATAAGCTTGTTTCAGAGAACAACTTGATCATTCACTGGAAAAAAATACAAGGCCATCTGATAACAACAGGGGAAGATAAAGAGGGGAATGACATGGCAGCTCAGTTAGCCAAGATCGGGGCAATGATGGGGGGATTATTTCCTATTGAGCACCTACTTGGTGAAATCTAGGTGGATGCGATAGCACGCTCCAAATCTCAGAGAACAGTTGACCCACCTGTGGTGCAGTGGAATTTTGATACCCCTGATCAGGACTTGGTCAAGGCACAAAAAGAAGCTCCCATTATAGGTTTCTTCTACAAACATTTGTTAGATGCAGAGAAAGAGGAGGACTGTAAAGGGAGAGAAGAATTAAGGGTATTGTTAAAGAACAAAAAGAGAATTTGATTATAAGATGTACTGATAGTTTGGGAGTCTGTGTCAGGTCAAATCCAGTGGGTTGGTACCTTTGTCATTTTGGGGGGTTAATGCTACATCATGCCCATGATACAATAACTCTGTATCACAGAGGTTCACAGTAAACATTGGACATTCTGAAGGATTCTGCTTATTGGACTGAGCATATGGCCCTTGGAACGTACATCTGTTACTGGATGGCAGACCCAATGGGGGTTTCCTGATATAATTCATGGAGTCAATCTCTTCAAAATTATGGACATTCACTCATGAGCAGAACATGTCAAACCAATAACAGCTACAAAAACAATGGATTTGTTCAATTATTCATTAACTTAAATTTAGTATTTATACTTGTGAAAATTGAACCACCCTGTATTTCATAAGACAGGGCGTAGATGTATACACTTTAGCATTGTAGTATACACAGAGAAACGTCTGGCGTATGAACCTAATACCCAGAGTTGTTACAGTTATTGCAAATACTTATTTTTTATTTTTAGTATCTTACTTAATTCTTTGGTGGAAGAAAACTTGGCCTAGATTTTAATTTTGATACCCAAGTCTTCCAATTTTAATCAAAAACATTTTTGCATCAATATTTTCCTTTTGACCTGACTCAACTCAGGGATACTTGCCTTTTGATACTCTTTTACTTCTACTCCTTTTTCCCTCCAACACTGTGTGTCTGTTCACCGGCATTTTTGCCCTTTCTCAGTCTGGCTCTTTACTATTCCTCCTAAACAACAGCAACGTGCAATGAGGTTCTTTACCTCATTTAGTGTACTTACATTTCATGTCTTGTATATCAATGTTTTCATGTGTATATATAATTTTTCTTTTTTATGCAAATTACAGTGTGCCAATATCACATTAATAATCATTTACCAAAATGTTATGGCTGTTGTGGCATTTATTTTCTTGATTCATGCACAAATATGATGCAGATCGGGGAAGGAGTAGATACATCTGCCCTGACTAAAAAGCTATCTCACTAAGTAAGCAAATATTGAAGGTGAAGAATACCAGTTCTTATGCAGCGTTTATTGTTGTTTCTTGTGTTACTGAATGGGATTACACCAGAATCATTCTGAGTCCAAATAACCGGACAAACTCAAGAAGATGGCAAGTTACTGTTTTATTAACAATTATCTAAAACAGGGATGTTACAACCAACATCAACAGATTTACGCTGAGTCTCTCAAAGTTTTCCACAAAAAATACAATTTGTATACTTCATTATGCATCAGAGTGACATCAAACTACATGACAATAGTGAATACCGGACCAAGGGTCGGGATTGGTTAAGGGAGACATCTAGATATAAAATCAGAAAGGATCTAGGATAGTTATTGGCTGTCCTTTATCAGGTGGACAATTTATGCCTACCTCTTCAAACGTTTCATTTTAAGACAAATCAGTTACACTGTGTCTGATTGCTTTCTCAAGCTATAAGGTCCTTCATTATATGGACTAATACAGTTGGTTTGTCATGCTTGTGCTGTGTCTCGAACATTCAGTTCATTTAGCAACACATACGCCAAGACCCCGGTACAGGGAGATAGGACATGAAGCTACCTCACCACCCAATTAGTCCAGCATCTCTCATCACCCATGCCTTCTGCCATGAAATTGTCTTTGTACTTGGCCTTGCAGAGTATTTTCATCCTGGGAATGCACAGGAGTGCGGGCACTCTCTATCGTATCTGGTAATCCAAGTTCAAACTCAATTTCCATACTCGACTCACGTGACAAGAGACCACAATTTGGTTCATTATGCAGCTTTTAAATGTATTTAAATTAATTAAAACTTGACATCCTTTGTGTTATTTCTTGCACCTTAACATGAGAGGATTTATCCGCTGCAAACATGTTCTTCTTCATCATAGATAGCTGACCTCGATTTCTAGGATCTTGACTTCAGTCCAGACAGCCTCGCCATGCAGCTTAAGCAACCTGTTATTCTACTGTGACACAGCTTTTCATTCCCCTTTCATGGTTTTGGCTTATTTATTTCATGATACCAATGTCCAGTTTCTTTACAATGGCGGCTACACCTGCCTTCTATTTTCTATGTATAGCTAGCCTATACGATGACTTGATCTATCTTGCATTTCAGCTTCTGTGAATTCTTCATGCTTCTGATTTCTGCAGAGTTTTTCTACTGTGTAACCTTCTTCTTTTACACTTTCAAGGTTCACTTAATTCTTTACTTTGTTATTTCTTCTCTGGGATCCATATATCATCTTCTTTCAGTATCTCGGGATGTCGTGCACACTTTCTTATGACTTTATCAGTCCGTCTTTTTAGTTTGTTTTCTTCAGAGATCTCTTCCTGCAGTTCATGATTACCTCGTGGGTACATTCGATATGGTTGTCTCAATGGATATGTCCTTCCAAATAGTCAGTGCAGTATTGGTACAATAGCTGGTGCCAGACAAGGCACTGTCTCATGTCTCCAATACAAAGGATTTAGGGGGGGTGGGATTTCCTGCCGCTGTATACATCTGCTCCTCTACATTGCCCCCTCTGGGTGAGTCCTCGAACACCTCCTCAATTTTTCCTGCTTCTTTGTATCTTCTCTTGAAGAAGGGTTTCTTGAGCATCCATATCTTCATCACCTCCCTCAGGGTTCCCGCATTTTTTTTTTTTATGTGTTCATCCACACTCAGGTCATGTAATTGCATTGTCCACTTGGGCTACAGGAGACCCAACGTCCCACGTAATTCATATTATCCTTTGGATTGCAGAATTGTG
Organism: Ambystoma mexicanum; assembly: GCF_040938575.1. Lineage (NCBI taxonomy): Eukaryota > Metazoa > Chordata > Amphibia > Caudata > Ambystomatidae > Ambystoma > Ambystoma mexicanum. Next base: position 291,650,602 of record NC_090933.1, on the reverse strand, counting down.
TTCCTTCAGCTGCCACAATACTTGCTTTAATATGATATCTAATGGCATTATCGGTCAGCACATTGTCTTCTGGTTCATCCTTTGTGTCAATCATGATCTTCATTCCCACTGCTTTCTTTGCTTTTTTCTGGCATTGTCCAATTATAATCCTTATGATACAGAATCCAAACATAATTATCACCAATATTGCTCCAATTAACTTGAATAGATTTGCCATCCAATAAGGAATCCATGAAAACAGGAGTGAGAACCAACTGTCATTTCCAATGGCCTCTGTCACTTCCCCCATTTTTACGTGATATAGCATCTGTCAAAGTCCCATTCTCACCGTCGTTATATGGTGTGAATGTACAACATGATGGCCCGATCTTGGTGCAAACACCTCCTTCCATTGCTGTAATCATGTAAAGGACATACCTATTCTGGAGGTTCATGAACATTACGACCCACAGCTCTTCTTGTATGGCGTTAAATCCTTTTATAGTGGCATTGATTGTTTGCAGCAGCTCCCATCTGTTGATCTGTAGCCATTTGGCATTCACCACTGTTTGAATTCCAGGCGTAAACATAGATGTCAGCATCATTGCAGTCTTGCTAAACAACTTGTGCTCATCAGGAACATCTTCATAAGCCTTTAGTAATTTTTGTGGGAAATAATGCTCCCTCTTCATCCGCTGGAGTTCAAGTGACATTTTCTTTCTCAGTTGTTTGTCCACTTTTGGAAATCCTTCAATTTTCAGATCACTCTGAGGAACCACCAATGCTGGAACATGGATGTATACCAAGGAACACACCCCACCCCAATTCCTGGGCAGTGTCATTTATTTTCTTGATCCGCTGGCCCAATAGCAAACCAAATAAGACAGCCGTCCCTCTCCTCGTTCCTGTAACATCAATTATATGTTTGCACAATTTATTCTGTCCCACTCAATTTTTCCCTTGCTCTGAAAGCACAGTGTTGCATTAACCAATGGGACTACAGCCACTGGGCCTGATTCGTCTTCAACCCGTGTCATCAGGTTAGAGTACTTAGCCCATCATTTTAGACACTCATCATTCACCTTCTGAACCTCATGCACTGCTTTCTTCCTCAGCAGATGGGCTGCACAGGGCATCATTCCATCTTCCCATCCTTTGGTCATACTCACTTGTCCATAAATCCACCGCTGTGAACGCTACCAACATCCAGGAATTCCAGCCATTTCTGTCATGTCAAAGCAATTCATCCTCTTCATGTTTTCAACAATCACCTTGTCTTGTCCTGCAGAAGGATACACCAGCATCTTATCTGTCCAGCCAGGCACCTTTTCCATGTGTGTTGTCTTGATATAATCATCCTGGAAATGTCTCTCTTGATCTCCATTGCAAGGTTGCCTAATTCCCTTGAAACTGTCCTCTGGTAGTACATGCGCCAGGTGACAAAGGCATTTTGAATCTTGCGCGAACATCGCTTATAAAATGAAGGTTATTACTGCCCTCATGGTATAGGGGATGAAAGAGCAGACGTAGCAGCTCTAATCAGATGCTCTCTCCCCCACATTGCTCATGTGTGCTGTTCCTCAAGTGAGCCGAATTATCAAGGTAGGTATTTATCCCCTGGTTATCTTCTTCTGCATCCCTATCATGTGGCGTGACGTGGCAAAAGAGGTCAAAGAAATTATCATCATTTGTACTCATAATAGGAAAAATCCCAGGTGTCGTATTTTCAATTGAACAATTAGTATAATAAAGACTTAGAAATGTAAGATACATAAAGAAACTGAAAATACACAATGCTATATATGTTAGGCATAGAAGTCTCAAAAAACATTTGGTCTGCCATACCAATACTCGTTGGACTTGCACTCTATCTATAACAACATTATCTTCTTCCCAAATCATTTTAATACACAGGCTTCATTTACATTTGTAGTTACACAAGCTGCTCAATTATCGCAATCAGAACTCTTCTTATAACTGGGCAATTTCTTGGGTCATGAAGAAAGGGTTGAATATTAACATCTCTTCTAACGAGAGTGGAGTATGACAGAAGTATAAACACAAAAATTGCAACAATAATCCGAAGTGTATCGCTATTGGTTGGTTAATTTCTTAGTGTCTAAAAGCACACCCAGTGTTTCTAATCCTTCTTTCGTGAAAATGTAGTGGGTGCAAGAGAGAAAATCAACCCTGAAACTAGGTTCTATGGACAACTAGAAAATCAGCACATGTCCACACACTTGTGGAACACTCCCGCCCCCTGCACACCCATTTGTATTGTAAACCAAACAATATATTTTTTCTTTTTGGTTATTCAACAATTCACAAAATCACAGATATTCTGTTTTTTTTATCAATAATAAAGATTACTTTATGTTATTTCTTTTCAAAAATAGGTTTCTAATAGTAACACATTCATTTACAATTACCTAGATTTTCAAAAGCTTCATCTTTAAACTCTCAAGTATCCAGAGTTGCATTAATCACAAGAATTGCATTTATTTATTTATTTATTTATTTTCTTGGGAACAAGGATTATTCTATGTTTATTGAGTTGATATAGCGTTTTAAGCACACATGTAGAGACACATATTTTGACAGATGATTTTTCAATCCCTTGTGGCTCTCTCTATGCATTTCGGGAGAAAACTAACCCTTCATCACGAGCTGTCCATTCATTTCTTTCTTTTTCAGTGTCATCTCTAGAAGAAACAATAATAGTAATAATGGTGTGAGAAATTTCATATCATATCCCACTCCTATCTATGTATCTTAATCTTTCTGTCATGATTCATACATTAATAATCACCAGGATGCATTCTTTTTATATCAATTTTCTGAATTTCTTCTTTTTATTAGGGCTCTCCCTATAGGTAAAGAGTTAATTAAATTCAGTGCAACACATCCCTTTGTCTGTATCATAGTTATATCTTTAGCATTAAAAAAAGATGTTGTTAAAAAGATAATATTCACATGTGAGCAGTACTGGCCATTACACATATTTTGTTTGGTATTGGGATCCCACTAAAGTGGTTTTTGAGGTTTTTGACTTGGTCTGCCTGAATTGGCTAAAATCCGTAATCACGTTTCCTCTAGCTGCTCGTGCAGCCTCAAGTAAATCCCCTGCGAATGTAATCACGGTGAGATCTGTTTTATTCATTTCTACATTTTCAAGAGCCATGTCATTGTTCTCAGTATTTGCCTACAGCTGCTAGCTTAAAGATTACCCATGTTCTGTATCTCTGTGCCTTTAGTCCCGAGTTTGTACAAACTGCGAGGCACAATTTCCAAAATGGCTGTTTTTTATTGACTAGCGTCATCACGCTGTCACATGAGGATGTCATCACAATGTTTACAATTGTGAGTTCTCATACAATTACAACGGTTTTTCATTATTTTAAGGTGTGTCCAGTGAATTCCAGTTATAGAAAATGTGTGTTGACCACACACTGTTTTATCGTCCTTCTTCTTGTTCATTGATCGAGTCTGCACATACAGCAATTCTTCTTTTTTTCTTGCTTCTTGGTCAATGGGTGATGGAGGGAGGGTCTCACCTTTGTAGATCTTCCCATCACCCAAATGTAACCAAGCTCTTCTTCCTGATTCCCTAACTGCAGTGGGAAAACTTCCTCAACACAAAAAGTACCATTACATCTCAGTTCATGCTATCTACGAATACAGTTATTTAGGAGCACTTGGTCTCCAAGATACAACTTTGGTTGTGGCAATAATTTGCTTGGTTCGGTTACTGGCCCATCCTCTTCTGTGTTCCTCAACCCCTTGCTTCGATGCTTGACTTGATCTGCAATAAAAGAAACACTGGTAGTCATGCATTTGATTATCTAGAGCCTGTGCTACACTCTGGGCATCGCTCCTGACTCTAGATGGGGTGTAAGAGGTTTCCTTATGCGATGCCCTGTCACTAACTCATGGGGCATAAAATGGTGGTCTGAACCTGTCTGATTTTGAAGGGCATACAAGGCTAGGGGTAGGCAGTATAGCATTCCCTTTATCAAAGTTAATCTGATCTTGGCTATCCTTCCTTTTAGGAGGCCATTGAGTCTCTCACAAAACCTATTTGCTTGTGGATGATAAGCAGAGGAAAACATATGTTTTATACTTAATAGAAGTCCTATTTGTTCAATTAGCTCATTGACAAAATATGGCCCATTATCAGACCTCAATACTTTGCACACACCCCATCTTGAAAATACTTTGTGCACTAGAAAGTGTGCTGCACACGTGGCATCAGGGTGTATACAATGACCGGCTTTGATCCACCTAGAAAAAGGACACACCACCACTAATAGATACCTGTATCTATTACATGTCTGTAGCATATCAACGTAATCGATATGCAAATGTGGAAACTGACATTTGGTTGAGGTATTAATCCTCTGATTGTTCTCAGTGTATGCCTAGATGTGAACTTCTGACACACGATGCAATTCACAATGAACTGTGCAACATATTCCAATAGATTGGGAACAAACCAGTCTTCTGCAATTGTGGCAGCAAGACTTTCTCTGGTTATATCCGTGGAGTAATGCAACTGCTTCAGTGTGACTTTCAACAATGCTGCTGGCATCACTGGCTTTCTAGTGATGTCCTGTCTCCATAATGCTTCTGTGAGGGATAAAGAACACCCCCTTCATTTCCATAGCTCCTTCTCTTCTTGTGAAGCTCTTCCCTGAATCTCTATTAGTTGCATAATTTACAGCATATAAACCCCTCTCGTACTAGCATGTTACTGTTCAATATTTCTTTAACATTCTTATTATCAAAAATCAAATTTCAGAAGAATGCATTCCCTTTTGGTTTCCAAATCTGTGACTTTGTTTCCACGTGAGATAAAGTCTGTTTGTTTAGTATGTGCTGGGCATTTTTTTACGACCACTATGGCAACTGGGAGTTGTAGTGCCTTAATGAGCCTGTCCAATAAATACTCAGGTTGCACTGGAGTGCCATCTGCGTGGAGATAACCCCTCCTTTTCCAGCGTGACATCCCATGCGTGTACGGTTGACGTCAAATAGGCAGAGTCACTGTACACCGTCACTTCCTGATCTTTGTGTTTCTTGAGTGCCTCTGCCCACTAGTTTGGTCAATTTTCAAAGATCCATCAATAAAGAGAATCTCCCCTCCCGCTAGAGCATGTTCTTTCAAACAGGGTATATCATCATAGAACTCGACATAATTAACGCAGTCATGCACATGATCACCTTCTTTTTTGGCTTCAGCTATCAACGTGGCTGGGTACACTATTTTACACCATACAATCTTAATGGCAGGGTTGGACAACATTACTTTGTAAACTGAAGCTCTTTGTGTTGTCAATGTACCTTTAGATTTCTTTAAAATGGCAAATAAGGTTGCTCCACATAGTGCATCATAGCACAGCCCATGGTAATACTTGTGGACTTCTCAATTGCAAATGCGGCAGCAGCGAAAGATTGTTTCCATAGAAAATGTCCTCTCATAACTTGGTCTAAAATCCCACTGTAATACGCCAACAGTTTGTACCCTAGTGTTGTTCTTTGTGTAAGCACTGCTGTCATTACTGACCCACTAGTGTGCAAAAACAAATACAATTCTCACTATAATTGGGGATTTCCAAAACTGGAACAGTACAGATTGCTCTTTTAAATTCCTCAAATCCTTCCTCCATTTATTCAGCGCATTCTATCTTTTCCTAATCAACTTGTGCTTTCTTAAGTTCTTGCAGCAGCGGTTTTGTGTATGTGCTGCAATCGAGCACCCTGTTCCTGCAATAATTGCATTAGTCTTACTGCATTTGGCTTTGGTGTCTTCAAGGTAGCATCAGGTCTTTCAGGTGTCACTTTCTTTCCTTCATGTGAAATTAAGTGGCCTGAGTTTTCTGACTTCCACCCTGAGTATTTTGAAATCCACCTTGGGTGTTCTGAAATCCACCTTAGGCATTCTGAAATCCGCCTCTTCTTCCACTGAAGCTCCCACCTCTACCTCATGGCCAAAACCCATATCCACCTTGATCCATTCAGTGTACATTATTCACCCGTGACGCGCCCATTATTCCTTGCTTTTCTACTTCTTCTCCACTTGTCAAACTGCCACTTCAATAAAAAATGCAGACTTTTTTTTTCTGAACTAACTTAGGTTCCTCAATGTTTCTGTTCTCATTTTTTTCTGTTTTTCTCTTGTAATAACCGACAATGATGCACAATAGTTAACTATATCTGAGCCCACTGCTTCGCTTCCATTCCTACTTGTTTTTTTTATTTGTCTGGGTACTTGTTCAGGCAACCCCTGACACAAAGTATGATAGAATAGTGCCACTGTTTTTTCCCCACAGTTCACGCATCTCAGGCTGCCATCTCTCTTGAATATCCTAAATATAAGCAATAGGGTCCTTATCTTCTTTCATTTTACGTGTCATAATTGCTCCAATATCAGCCGTATCAGGACAATATTATTAAATGGTGCTCCATCGTGCACTGTGTTTTGTGCTGTCATTCCCGCATATCCCTTTCATCTCCAAATGTCATCAGATCTCTCGCCAAGTAAAGCTGCCAGTAGATCTCTTATGTCTCCTATGGCCAGCGTGTTTCCCCCTGTCATTTTCCCTAATTCATATATCCATTTCCCAAACCCCGAAGTTAACCTAGGTAGCCTGCATTTTAAGTTATCCTTTTCTATCTAAGGACATGGAATATATTGTGGTATTGCTCCAACCTTCTCTAGCAAGGGAAACTGTGAGAACCCCATCAAATAATCAGACCCCATTTTTCATTTACCAAATGCAGGGGTATTCATCCCTATTCATCTTTGTGCTGGTAACGACCTTAATCTACTCACATATGGTGGAGATTATCCTCTCTCATTACATGATCGTCTTAGGGGAAGTTCGGGATATGGTGTAGTAGGTGTCCTTTCCTTATGGTGTTCGAGATCTGATGTATATTACCTCTTTATCCAGGTTTTGACTTCGTAAGAAGGCACAGGTACCCTCCCCTTCTATCTCATGGCCTGACTCCCTTTCTTTGTCTGCCAGTGCTCTACTGCAACTGGTGTAACTATCAACCACCAATTCTGTGTCTAAGTTTAACCTGCTCAAAGACATTGCTTTGCGTTTGTTTGCTTGTTTGTTTATTTATTTGGTATAGCGCAGAACCAAACCCGAAGGGGTAGCTGGGCGCAGACAATACAAGGATACTTGAGAACTTGGTTACAGGAAAAATACAGTTATACAGTTGAACATGAACATGTTTTCCTCCTCATCCTGTGGTTTTGGTATTGGGGATCGTTTGCTGCTCCCTTGACTTCCATACTGGCTGTTCCGCCTTATTTGCTGATATATCTTATCAATCCTTTCTCCAATACTTTCTGCATCATATATTTCCTCTTCCTATGTTGCTTTAAGAATTTCTTGACTCTTTTCTCTCATTGGGAGAGCTTCACTTATTGTGTCCCATAGTCACTGTATTTCATCGCTCAGTCTTACTTGTTCTTTAAGAACAATACTGGCATCAAGATCTCGCCGCCTTATATTCGGTTCTCTTCCTTTTTCCGCCTCCCTTCACTCTCTTGCGTCTTTACTTGTCCTCGCTTCTTCTTGCTTTCGTGTTTTCTTTTGTATTTCTTCCCTTCGTTATTCTTCTTCTCTTCTTCTCTGTAATCGTGTTTCATTCACTCTTAGTGCTTCTTCTTCCTCTCTCTGTCTTTCTCTCCTATCCCTTTATTCTATTTCTTTCTACTCTCATACTTCATTTGTTACTCTGTCTGCTTTTATCTTTTTCTTGTTCTCCTGTATATATCTGTTCCCATCGCTCCCTACTTTTTCCACCTTGCTCATCCTCTTTAAACCGCCTTTCTCATTCCATATCCTTCTTTTCTTGCTCATCTTTGTCTACCCTTTGCCTAACCTCCTCGATGCTCTTCCCATCTAACTTGCATAATATCGGTCCTCCCATCCATTTGTTCTGTACAAGCGTTACCTCATCAGCCCTATCCTTCTCACCTTTCCATCTCTTAATTTCTCTGTCTATCACTGTTGATATATTCAATTTCTTGCTTCTTCCTTCTTTATCTCGTATGAACTTACAGGCATTTACCTTCCTTTTGCTCTCTTCTGGACTGTTATCACTACTATAAGCGGGGGGTTCATAAATTGGGTTACTATACCCTGCCGCTGCTTTTAAATCCTTTAAAGGGTAAAATCCTATCTCCTCTGCATTTATGCTCATAATCTCGGATGGAGTAAGAGGAGCTGAGAAATCAGTGCCCTCCCCTTTATGCTGATAAAGATACCACTCCTCCTGTACTGGGTCTTCTTTCTCCTCTCGGTACATTTTCCAAAGTTCTAAAACTGACAGTCTTTTTTCTAATTTAATTCCTGTGTAAGCAGGGTGCACATGTGTGGTCATGTGTTGTAATACTGCCTTTGATTATGATCCCCCTTGTGGCCATGGCATGAAGATTTTATCAGCTGTGCCCATTACCCATTATGCACTGTACAGTTTAAGCTTGGCCGCATGTCGTGGTAATGTTTTACAAAGGTGCATAAGAGGAGTGTGCTAAATAATGACAACTCGCAATTGACTGTCGATACTTACCAGATCGTGAAAAAATCTCTACCTATCTCAAAGCTTATTGTGCAACACTTTTAATCTCAAAACCATTAATATGAGCAACCACCATCAATCGCTGCTCAATCCTCTGGTGTTTCAACAACCTATCTGTCTTCTGATTGGCGCCAATCGTTTATTACACTTATCTTAAAACAATGTAACTTCCAACCTTCACAGCTTATTACTTCTCGAAACTTCATACATCAAATAATACTCAAAATAATAAAACAATACACATTAATACTTTTTCTGATCACCTTCCCTTTTCCCTATAATCATTTATAGTAAGAGGTACTATCTCCTCGCCTCCAATTATGTTACCCCATACAGGGTTTAAGACATCACCTTTCACAGTTCTGACTGTGCTTATTGTCTCCATTAATATTCCAACTTGAATTTGAGATGTCTTCTTTTGTCTCCCTTGAAATAGGATTACCTAGGCATTCCTTTATCTACACAACATTTCCTGTTACCCAAAAATATCACAATCCCGCCCATTTATAGTGCCATTTCCTTTAGTCTACTTACATCTGTTTAATCAACTCAAAGCCTTCGGTATTGACTACTCCTCCAATCCGACCACTTTGCCTTCCATCCGTGGGAACCGAGCAGGGATTTCTTCAAAAAGGGACCTCCTACAATCTCAGTTCTTCTTGCAAGTTTATTTCTATTGCCGCTCTCAACAGGAAACTCCACGATCTTCCAGCTAATGGCAAATCTAAAGTGGAACTAGTTTAGATCTGAAACCATCCACATTGCTGCCACATGAGCATACGTCCCTTGGAATGTGCATCTGTTACTGGATAAGATTAAACCAGAATACTTCTGAGTCCAAATAACCAAACAAACACAAGAAGATGGCAAGTTACTGTTTTATTAACAATTATCTAATACAGGGAGTTTACAACAAACATCAACAGACGTACGCTGACTCTCTCAATGATTTCCACAAAAAATACAATTTATGTACTTCACTACGCATCAGAGTGATGTCATACTACATGGCACTAGTGAACATCCTATCAAGGGTTGGGATTGGTTAAGGAATACATCTAGATATACAATCATATAGGAGCTAGGATTGTTATTGGCTGTCCTTTATCAGGTGGACAAGGTATGCCTAAATCATCATACGTGTCATTTTAAGACAAATCAGTTACACTGCATCTCATTGGTTTCTCAAGCTATAAGGTCTTTTGTTATACAGACTAATACAATTGGTTTGGCACGCGTGTGCCGTGTCTGGAACATTCGGTTCATTTAGCAACACATAAGCCAAGAACCGTGTGCAGGGAGATAGGACATGAAGTTACCTCACCACCAAATTAGCTCAGCATCTCTCATCACCCATGCCTTCTGCCATGAATTTGTCTTTGTACTTCACCTTGCAGAGTATTCTTGTCCTGGTAATGCACAGGAGGGAGGGCACTCGCTGTCGTATCTGGAACTCCAATTTCAAACTCTATTCCCATCCTTGACTCACGTGACAACAGACCACAATTTGGTTCACTGTGCAGCTTTTAAATAATTTAAATTAATTATAGCTTGGCATAATTTGTGTTCTTTCTTGCACCTTAATGTGAAATGATTCATCCTCCGCAAACATGTTCTTCTTCAGCATAGATAGCTGACCTCGATTTCTAGGATCTTGGCTTCGGGCCAGACAGCCTAGCCACGCAGCTTCAGCAACCTGTTATTCTACTGCGACAAAGCTTTTCATTCCCCTTTCATGGTTTGACTTATTTATTTCATGATACCAATGTCCAGTTTATATAGAATGGGGCTTCACCTTTATTCTATTTACTACTTATAGCTAGCAGATACGATGACTTGATCTATCTTGCATTTCAGCATCTGTACATTTTTCATGCTTCTGATTTCTGCCGAGCTTTTCTACTGTTTAACCTTCTTCTTTTACACTTTCAAGGTTCACCTAATTCTTTACTTCGTTATTTCTTCTCTGGGATCCATACATCATCTTCATTCAGTATCTCGGGATGTCATGCACACTTTCTTCTCACTTCAGTCCGTCTTCTTAGCTTGTTCTCCTATTTCTTCAGGGATATCTTCCTGCAGGCCATCATTACCTTGTGTGTACATTCAATATGGTTTTCTCAAATGGATATCTCCTTCCAAATACTTGCTGCGGTATTGGTATGATAGCTGGTTCCAGACAAGGCACAGTCTCATGTCTCCAATAAAAAGGAGGTAGGGGAGTGGGATCTCCTGTGGATGTATACATCTGCTCCTCTACAGGCCACATATGTCCTAGGATGTACATTTGTATACTCGGGATATTTGGTGTGTGCACAGTTTCAACCTACCTCTTCAATCCATAGGGCACCATTAATGAAAAGAGGTTTGACACTACCCTGGTCAGACAAGCAGATAGATTTCATTGTCCCAGTCTGAAGACAAGTACAGGGAAACAAATATATGCTGACTGTCACTTGTTTAATGCCCAAATGTTTGGAGTGCATTCCGGCACCTGACTACAGTGTGCAAACAGTGGCCACATTGCTGGTGAATCATATTCTCTCTAGCTTTGGTTTGCCTCAAAGAATAGAATCAGACCATGGGAGTCATTTTACTAGTCCAGTGATGACTAAGATGTGGCACATTTTGGCAGTGAAAATGAAACTGCATATTTCCTATCGCCCATCTTCTTTCTGGTGGTGTGGAACGTTACAATTGATCAATCATTGTCATTTTGAAAATGTTTGTAGCTGAAGCAAGGTCCAGTTGGGATTTACATCTCCGCTGGTGCTAATTTCGGCTGTTAGGTCAACACCATCAAAATCCACAAGCCTCAGCCCATTTGACATTATGACAGGCAGGAAAACGGTCTTGAAACAACATTTATTGTACAGGACTAATAAGCAAGTCCTAATAAATGCATATATACGATTCATATATGTGGGAAATATGAGGAAGAGCTTGCAGCATGTGTTTGCATTTGCACAACAGAATTTGTTAAGAGCAATTGACAGTGCCAAATCATATTATGATAAGAAAACATCTGTGAGGGAATATGAAGTAGGTGATCAAGTATTCAAATTTCTGGCATCCTGGCACAGCCCATATAAAATTGTGGACAAGGTTTCACCTGTGGTCTGTTAGATTATGGTGAAGGAAGGAAATCTGGTTGTGGAGCAATTTCTTAATGTCAACCAAATGTAGACATTTCACCTACAATATGAGGTTGCAAGTCGGTAACACTCTGGAGGAACCATTAGGGAATGAAAGGTATAGTTGTTACACTAAAATCAATGTAAGTTAAAAATACAGCATTTTACTTCGAAGGGTTTCATCATACCAGGTAAGTAGGCATGCACCGTGGCATGTAAGTAATGAATTGTAAAAAGGGGGGATAAAACATGGGAGTATGTGCGTGAGAGTATAGATGTGAGGCATGTAAATAAGAAAATTAATCAAAAATAAGAGTGTAGACTTGTAATATTGTATTTATAGGTTAATGATATGTAGTATATATTTTGGTTTCCAAATAAGTGGAACAAATCACATGTGATTGAATTGTATGTCTTCATTATGTTTAATCCATGAATTTGTTTTCAGGTGGTTGCAAAGAGAGATGTTGTATAATGTGTTTGTATGTTGTGTAATACTTTTTTTCATGTTGCGAAGGGTAGTGGAGTAATGGTCCAACACTCTCTACTGAACACACCTTGGATGTACTTATCTCCTCAGCCATCCACCTCTCTAACCCTCTAACCATGCCTCACTCTTGGACTGAACACTTTCTGCTCTCCTTGCACCTGAAACTTCTTGCCTCTCAAGCAATGCCTACCCAAGCACTGCCACCTTCCTTCTCGGACATTCGTCCCATGAAGTGAATGTTAGTGGATGCCTTTGCCTCTACTTTCTCTGCTCCTGCCCCTGCGGCTGACTTGCACTCTGACATAGCCCTCTCTAACCTGCATCTTTCTATCACCAACACTCTGAACAAGTTTGCCCCTGTCATGAGAATCTCTCTGACGCTTACCTCCAAGTGCAGATCTTGGTATGACTCTGAGTGTGCCACCCTGAAATGCAAGTGCAGGGTGGCTCAGTGGAAGTGGAGGATTTCAGGAACATCCTCTGACAAACTGACCTGTCGCCTGCTCCAAATGCCCTACAGAATCTCTATCCTCTACAAGAAGAGGATCTATATCCAAGCCTGCGTCTCTGTGGCCTCTAACAACACGGCCAAACTCTACCAAATCGCAAGGAACTGGTCCTTTTCACTGCAGTATACACCTCTCCTGTTCCCTCTGAGGCCCTCTGTATGCCTCTGCACTCTCATTTCACCACTAAAACTCAGGACATCCTGTCCTAGCTTTCTTCTTCCTCTCGCTATACCTTTCTCAGCCTCCTTTGGCCACCTCTCCTTTTCCTCTTATTTTTTTCTCTGTTGCTCTGGAAACACCTGACAATGTCTCTAGACAATGCTGATCTATGAAAGTGTTGTCCAAACAGGTGCTCCCCTGGTCCTCCAGAACCACCAGGGTCCACATTGCCACCATTGCTCTAGCCTAGGCCAATTTCTGCCATCACTTTTTCAGCACTGGATCATTCCCTTCTCCCCTCAAGCATTCCCTTGTGCACCCCCTCCTAAAAAAGCCTTCTGCCGATCCCACATGTCCAGCAAACTATTGCCCAATCTCTATCTCTCCTTTTCTGGGTAGACTCCTGGAAAAGTTTGCCATCTCCCAGCTTACCCTCCACACTAAATCTGTTTACTGCCTCCATGACGATCAGTCTGGCTTTAGAGCAGCCATAGGCATGGAAATATCTCTCCTGAACACGCATGAAGACCTGCTCTCTAAACTCAACTCCAGCTCTCCCTCAGTCCTCATCCTTCTTGACCTATCCTCTGCTTTTGACATGGTCAATAACGCCACCCTGATCGGCAGACTCTGAGTGAACCTGGGCATCACGGATCAGGCCCTGGCGTAGCTGACCTCCTGCCTCCTGGACCATCCCTCCCAGGTCCAACTTGGGTCCTTTCTCTCTACCACCTCTCTCTCCACATGTGGTGTTCCCCAGGACTCTATCCTCTCACCCTGGCTCTTCAATGTCTATCTGGCTCCTTTGGCACACCTGATCTCCACCTTCTCTTCTAACTTTCAGTGTTATGCAGATGACGCTCTCTTTCAGACTTCCCTTAGCCTCCTCTCCTTCCTCACTCATTCCTGACTGTCTTTCCATGATTCAGGATTGGTGCGCCTCCAACAATCTTTGCCTTAATGCCAGTAAGACGGAGATCTTTCTCATTGGGACCCCTGTTCCCACTTTCCCTCCCTCTGGCCGTCCTCCTTGGGCTCTCTACCCTCAGCTTCCTGTGAGGCAACAAAACCTAGGTGTCATCTTCAACTCCACCCTCACCTTCTCACCTTACTGAGAGGACCCCTTGCTCACTATTCTTGGAGAGACACAGCTCCACCCTACTGATGAGGTCGACCCAGACCGTAACACGTGTCTGGGGTTGCTGTTGGTACTCTTGTTCAGAGGAGAATTTCCTAGCATTTCGGTGCTGGACTGCCCCAGGGCAGGACAAAGACTGATATGTTTGGGATATTTCTTCTCTGTGAAAGATAGTGAGCTAAAGACACTGGGTAAGGCTCTCGTAACCAGACTAATGTCTGCCAGAGAGACTCCCAGGACCCCGCCTGTTATTTGCATATTTTAAGTAACTTTTGGTTTCACCCTAAGTTACTAGGGGAATCCAGACGTGGACCCCTTGCTCACTATTCTTGGAGAGGCACAGCTCCACCCTACTGATGAGGTCCAACCAGACCGAAACACGTGTCTGGGGTTGCTGTTGGTACTCTTGTTCAGAGGAGAATTGCCCAGCATTTCAGTGCTGGACTGCCCCAGGGCAGGACAAAGACTGATAAGGCTCTCGTAACCCGGACTAATGTCTGACAGAGAGACTCCCAGGACCCCGCCTGTTATTTGCACAAGCCTATCTGGCAAACAGGTTGATTTGTGCAAAATTCCCATGACCAGCATTGGGCATTGAATCAGAAATGCCACCACCGGTCTGAAGGAGTTCTCAGTTCAGACATTTCCTTACTATTCTTTTCATTTCCTTAACATATACACTTCAGATATAAGCATGTATTAAAATGTTTTATTTCTAGGTTTGGACATGTATTGCCATTTCCCTTGGCATTAATTGATTTTATGGATTATTTGTGCTCATTGTGAAATTAGTGGTCAAGTAAGGTTGGACATTTATTGACGATTTTATTCTTTTATTTTTGTTTTACATTTCTTGACTATATTATTAATATTTTTAGATAGAGGATCAAGACGAGAACTCTTCTACAACAAATAAAAAATCTAAAGACCCTGCCGACGTGGAACTGATTAATATCAAACTGAAGGAATTAGTTAAAGATAAGTCGGCTATGCAGTCTGATAACCGGGTGTGCCTCATCAACATTTTTTACCAACAAAGTGAACGAAGCTGGTTAACAAGGACCGAGCTAATGATAAGACTCCATTCAGTACCTCAGTTACGGGTACTAAGATCAGAAGACTTTGAGTTCATCTAACCCCTGCAAGTGACTAACACAAACGTATCGGCAATTCATTGTAAATTCCTTTCCTATGCCCAAATGATGCAAAGCTTCAACGAGAGCCTTTGAGTGGTCGGCATCGAAATAGACGCTGATTCTGACTTGGAAGATCCGAAATGGCCCACCAAGATCACTGTGGAAATGCAAGAAACAGTTTGCTCCCCTCCCATACCTAAAGGCGAACAGATTGAAATTTCCGATATTCAGAAAGTCCTAACCTGGCTTGCAGCTTCTTTACCAAAGGTTGTGAACTTGCAGTGAGAATCTGTCATTGTGTCCTGGAACTGTAGAGGTTTCAGGCATTTGTTTTCCCCTTCGGGCTCACTTCACTCTCTTACTAACCACCTTTGCATATGTTTACAGGAAACCTGGTTGACCTCATCCATCACCCTCAATGGCTATACAATTTATCAGGCCTTAGCCAATAAGGGAAGGAGGGATAGACCTTATGGGGGTTGACGCTATTCTTAAAGATAAAATAATTGCGGTGGAATTAGAGGGATTAAGTGGAGCTTTCATTGAAAGAATTCTTTTAATTAACCAATACAGCCCACTAGGTGGTAATACAACAGAGACCATTCAGGAAGCCATTCATGAGTTGCTAGCCTCATGGTCACTGATACCCGGTAATAAAATGGTATTTATCACCGGGGATTTTACCTGCCACATAAAAGGATTTGTGGGCACTTCTATCAATCCCGCACTCAATCCTAAAAGTACTATGATGCATAATGTTGAAGATCCGGAGGGGCTGTGCTGGCTGAATTTTCTTAGCAAATGGGAGTTGGAGATGATCAATGGCAGAACTCTCAGCGATAACCCAGGAAATTATACAGGGCACAATGGTAGATGTAAAAGTACTTTAGACTACATATTTGTAAGCCCTGAGATGGCTTTGAACGTAATTGACATGACGATCAATTCAAATGGGTGGAGTGACCATTGTTCACTCACCGTGGCATTTAATATCGATTGCCCAGAACCAAATGTTAAGTCTCTGGGCAACTTGGCAGTCAACCACCCTGGTAAACGTATTCGCTGGTCAGAAAAAAATATCAACAAAGCAGCCCTTACAGCTCAGTCCCTTCATATAAGCGATCTTGATCAGTTCCAAACAATGTCTGTGAATGACATTGAAGACTGGATCGCTTCTTTTTCCTCAACGCACGCCACATCCACTATCTGCATGATAGCTAAAGATGGCAAGCTACCTGAAACTTATGATAAAACCATCAGGGACGCAAACAGGGTACTTAGAGACGCAATTTGCCGGGCGAAAAAAATCAGTCGATCACTTAGCTCCTATCATTCTACCTGCATGTCCCTGAAAAATAAGTATAGAGCCTGGGTCAAGTCAAAAAGAACTTTGCAGAAGTGCAGGTGGTGGCAGAATATTGTGCACGTTATGTGCTCTAAAAAATCTATAAGTATCTGGGTCATGCTTGGGCAAGGGAGGGGTGTGGTAAAACAGCTATGATCAACCTTATAGGATCCAAACAATGGATGGACTTCCTAATTAGCCATAATATCCCTCACAGTGAGGTGGGGCTGCCTGCAGTGGAAATGACACAATTGGTAACTCCTTTTAGCATCACAATCAATCATTTAATTCTTAAAATCAAAACTCACAAGTCATCACGTGCACCTGGACCTAATGGTCTAGAAAATGTAGTCATGAAAAGCAAACCTGAGTTTCGGGCCAATCTGCTGAAAATATTGTTTTAAAAAATACTGGCTGAGGGTAGGATCCCTAAATCTTGGCAAATAGCCTTTCTCGTTCCAATCTTCAAGAAATGCAACAAGTTGGATCCTGACAATTTCAGACTATTATCTATGCTTGATTGCATGGGTAAAATATTTGTGTCACTACTCCTTGAGAAATTGGAGGAATGGGGCGCTAATGCTGAGATATTCAATTGCTTTCAGAGTGGCTTCAGGAAAGGATATTCTACGATACTAAATATCACCATCTTAGATATCCTACGTACGAAGGCCATGAAGACCGGTAATCCCCCCTTATATGCCCTTTTTGTTGACTTCCGGGCAGCCTTCGATTCAGTCCGGAGAGAAAAACTATGGGCCAATTTAGAACTACTGGGCTGCCTTCATATACTACTATATTACCTAAAACTACTTCACCAAGGCAACTCTGTGGCACTTAGGTTAGACAGTCAGGGGAATATGACAGATGCAATCTCTCAGAATAGAGGAGTCAAGCAGGGCTGCGTGACAGCTCAGTTTCTATATAATCTATTTACTCAACAAAGGTAGCAGGCGCCCCTCTCTCTGAAGAACAAGGCATGATACCCTGTTCAGTGGTTGTTAACCACATTGAGAGTTTGCAGCCATCTGCTTTTTGCTCACTGTACCTTTCACAGATGGGAAATATCCATTTGCATATCAGTCTGGTTCCCGCCCACATGGGCAGTCCAGCACCGAAATGCTATGGCAATTCCTCTCTGAACAAGAGTACCTACAGCAACCCCATACACGTGTTTCAGCCTTGTTGGGCATCATCAGTGAGGTGAAGCTGAGCCTCTCTAAGCACAGTGAGCAGGGAGTCCACATCTGGTTGCCCCCAGGTAACCTAGGGTGACCAACCCCAAGTTCCTTCAAAAAATTCAACAAAGGTAGCAGGCGCCCCTCTCTCGGAAGAACAAGGCATGATAACCTGTTCAGTGGTTGTTAACCACATTGAGAGTTTGCAGCCATCTGATTTTTGCTCACTGTACCTTTCACAGATGGGAAATATCCATTTGCATATCAGTCTTTGTCCCGCCCACATGGGCAGTCCAGCACCGAAATGCTAGGCAATTCCTCTCTGAACAAGAGTACCTACAGCAAACCCATACACGTGTTTCAGCCTTGTTGGGCATCATCAGTGAGGTGAAGCTGAGCCTCTCTAAGCACAGCATAATCTATTTACTCATGACCTCCCGGTCATTATAACTGCTGAACATAATTGTTCTCCAGCTGTCGATATGGCCCACTGTCCGGTGTTGGCCTATGCCAACGAACTTATAATCATGGACCACACTTTTAGTGGGCTCCAAAGATCAGCTAAAATACTATGGGATTATGCAGAGAGTAACGATCTGATAATTAACCAGGAGAAAACCCAGTTAAGGGTATTCTCTGGTAGAAAGATCGCCCGTCCCCAACTTATAGTGCATGAACCAGAAATTAAATATACACAACAATATAAGACTAAAGGTGTTGAAGTAGACGCAAAGAGTGGGTATAACTCATGCATTCAATCACGCCAAACTAGGGCCGCTCAAATAACATCTTTGATGAGTCAATTTGCAACCAAAAACTGCGGCTTTAGTTTATGCGGTGTCTGTCAACTATATACACAGGTTCTGGCTGCTATGGTAGTATATAGGCTAAAGGCACTGCTATCAATTGATTTGAACTAGTTACAAGTGGTTGAGGGTACATTTTGGCAGAGAATACTAGGCCTTCCTCAATCTATACCGATGGTGATAATTAGACTCGAGGTGGGACTATCTTCTCTAAAATCTACAGTATTGAAAAAGAGAACAGCAATGTATCTGAGGATGAGCAACAAGCCAGAGAATCTTCTTATGAGAGCTATTGATTGTGAAATCTCCAGAGCAACAACTAATTACCATCTCAAAAATAAAACAGAAAATTACCTGAAGGAAATATGCTGGATTACCAGCGGTGATGGTTTCAGTGATCCTGCAAAAATTGCCCTATCAAAAAAGGTTGATCTTTGGGACTGGTTCGAAAATTATGAACACCTTGGTAAACTTCGGAAATACCAACATGTACATTATATGTTATAACCATTTAAACAAATGCTGAATTACTTGAATCTCTGTCCCTCAAGTAAGCTCAGATGATTCATACTATTATTGAGGATCGATAATCTACCTGTCTTGACAAATAGGAGTGTACATAGACACCAGTCCTCCTCGGAAAGTTTCTGTCGTATATGTAAAAATGGAGGGATCAAAGAAACTGTAAAACACCTACTGACAGATTGTGTAAACATGGCAGATATGTACCAATTATGTTATAGCAATCATGTACATGACTTGGAATCCATCAGAGAACCCATGTTTTGGCCACGTTTTATTAATTCACAAAGCTTTAAGGTACTAATTGCTATGTTTAACGTTTCGCTAAAAATAGAAAACCTTCTGGGTATCTCCATCTAAGATCACCCGACAATATTGAGTTCTTGTAAACCAACGTAGAAAGGGCCATTAACTACTGGGCAAAGACGAGCCAAGGACAGATGTATGGATCCAAAGCAACTGTGGCTGAAACGATAATGGACGTGAGATGTGCCAAGTCTGTAGGCATACTCTATAGAGACAAATGTTAAAAACAATACTTAGATAAGAGGAAGGATGTTATCATTCCTGTCATTATGCTGAAGGTGTCTATTTCCGTTTCTATTATATGACTGTATTTGGTTACTGTTTAAATTGGAAGTACTTAGGAATGAGATCTCTTTTTAAACAGTACATTTAATGTTTTTTTTAATTATGTTTTGTACTTTTTCACTTGTATATGAACTTTTTTACTTGTGTTTGATGTGTATTTAAATTAATCTGTAATCATGTGTAAAGTTTATTTATAAACTGTATCACATTATTAATAAATATTAATATTAATATTTTTTAAGGGAAAAATGGCTGCTGCGATGCTTAATGGACCAACATTTTTTAAAGACAATTTATTTTTAAAAACCTTACTTGCAAATGGAATAAACATAATGTATATTCACAGGTCTAATGTCATGAAAATGAAATAATAGTTGATTATTGAGACAATTGTTACTAATTGCAACACAAAAAAAAGGTTTATGTTTTCACACACATTTTCACCTGATGTGCCGAGGATTACATGGGTAGTGGAGGTACAGCCAGGATTTTTATTTCTGCAGAGGCCCTTATATTTTTAGGACCTTACAGAATGGGGGGAAATATGTAGGAACAAGTAGTGTGATTTTCAACCACGCATGAATTTTAGCAGCATCCCAGACTCTTATAGAAAGTGTATGCCAGTGTACAAATGGTGAAGTTGTTGCAGCGGTTGTGTGGTTTAGCACTAATGTGAGACACTGATGAGAATCATATAAACCAAAGGAATGAGGGAGGAAAGCATAACATATAACAGCATAACATAGTATAGCATAGCATTGCATGACAGTGTAGTGTTGTGCAGGGGCTAACAATTAATCTACTAATTACTAATTACTAACCATTAACCTTTAATCACTAATTTTAACAAATGAAACTATTCATAATTAGAAGGCCTCACTGCAGGCTGTGAGTGAAAAGGCACCATTTGCACAGTGATATGAGATTGGAAATACATGTAGAATATGTGAAAGCTGATGCTGAACCTCAGTGCACGTGGAAGGCAGCAGAATACATTTTGTAAAATGTCTTTGTTTGTTCAGGAAGCTGCAGGATGAGAATGTTGCATATTCATCCGGGTCTGGAGAATCGACACTTTGCAAATGTGATTCTTAAAGGGCTAAAATGTCAGGCTTCTGGAAAGGGGGACTGGCCACATTAGAGGAGGTGCCTGATTGGTGGGTGACTTCACGGCAAGGGGTGGTGAAATAATATACTTTCTGCATGAAGGTATAAGCAAAGTGAGTCTGTAGGGAAAAGGCTTCAAAATGAAGAGCGAAAGAGAAAGAGGGGTCTTCTGCCGAGACAAAGGGGGATCAAGAGGAGATTCAAGAAAGAAGAAGGAACATTGGAGAGTTTCCGGAATTGCTCTGGAAGGCGCGTGCAATGAGCTGAGACTGAACCAGGCTGCTGTTGTGTGTGCTGAGAGTCTGGAGCAGGTACGTGGGTGTCAGGTGGCCATCGCTGAACTGCCAAGGCTGACGGGGGCACAGAGTCCATGTGCTTCGGAAAAGGGGTCTTGCTGTCAGTGGATTAAACAGAGCACTCTGACGCTCTTGTTAAGCATGAGTAATACAATGAGAATATAACTACAAATAATGATCTCATGCACTTTTCATATAATAGGATATAGAGGTTTGTTCTATGTGTGCGGTTAGTCACTTGCAGGATTGCAAAATCATAAAAGACATCCCAAAGTTGCAAAGATAACTCTGCATGGCTTACCCAGTTCTCTTGTGGGAGGTTTGGTGTAAAAAAAAAAGGGGTGTTTCTAGAGCTGTCTACAGATGTATAAAATGTGAAATGTGAACTGTTCTTCTCAGTAGAAAAGAGACATCGACATTTGCATTTTACTAATGTCTATTTTCCTTTTACATGAGTATTTTACGTAATTTAGGGACATGACTGCTCACATCTGACATTTGACAGCATCTGCCACTGACATTGTTAAACATTCCACATCTGAAGCTTTATTACGAGTGTTGCAGCAATCTGTGAGGATGTTGTTTATTTACGTATTAATTAATTAATTAGCTAATTAATTTATTTATTTATATATTGATATATAGGTAGGGACAATGCTCTTTTGATCTCAAAAGAACCTACACTAGATAAGAAGTGAGATTTGATGGAAAGTAGTGAGCATCTTACAATGGGGTGTGTTTCAGTGAAATTCTGATCAGGTTGTGGCGGGGAGTAAATGCAACTGTCATCGCGTACAATACATGGGTTGACATGCATAGATTAAAGAAAATCAACATTCAGCATTTCTAAGTGCAAGTAGGTGGTACGGCCAGCTGTGTTAAGGATGCAACCATGATGGATGAAGTGCTAGAGTGGTGGCAGAGAAAGTGAGGGTCAGAAGCTGATTGGAGGAGAAGTAAACATTTTAGCTAGAATGCAGATGAGCGGTACATTAGGAGGGTCATTTGGCGGTGAGCAGGTAGGCGTTTCATTTAGTTTTGAACAAATCGGTGTGGACTGTATCTCAAATGTTGGGGGAAGGAGAATTCCATGTATGTGGAGGAAGAAGAGAGAAAAAGCAGAAGCGAGAGGAAGCAAAGGGAGGACGAGGTGCTACAAGGGCATTCCAGGAGGTAGAGCAGAGATTACGAGAAGGCTTGTAGAATTGGAGATACAGGCATAGATATGGTGGTTTCTTATCATGGATGGTGAACCAGGGGAAAACATTTCAATCTGGCCCTGTTTTTGTATTGTCAGCCGTCCAGCCTGGTAACGGTACAAGGACATAGCTGTGAAGTGAGGGAGTTCAAAGAGAGTCCTTGTAGCAAAGTTAATTTTCTTGTCAAGAGGACTGAAAGCATAGTTGGGAAGACCAAAGAGGGTGCTGGCACAGAGGTCCAATTTTGAGAAGATAGGAACTGCTTGCATAGCTCATCCAGTATGTGCACAATTGAGTTCCAACTGGTTGCTACGGAGGTCTTCAGTTTCTGCAGTGGCAAATTATATCACACTTGCAGTTTGTGCAGTTGATTTTTTTGTATGGTAAATTGAGCTGAAATTGGAGCAGAGGTTCTGAGCCACATCCAACGTTTCTTTGGCAGGCTCACAGCTGCTGGTAAAGTGTGTAACCCTGAGGTGAAGGACATGCCGAAAGCAGTGTACATCCATTGTCTTGACACTTTATAAAACAGCAAGGACATTTGATTTAATGTTTGCTGCAACAAAGCCAAAATGCAAACAGTGAAGCCCTAGTCACTGAGCTTCCACCTCCTCCCACCTTTTACATATGTCAACTCACCTGTGGGCTCTGCCCTGAAACCTTTGAATGCACAACATTGCCTGGTGTCAAAGTGCAAGCACCTGCTCCCATTACATTATTGTAGGGTCCCTCTTGGCTTATGGAGGAAGCAAAGCCAACCCAGGGTGCTGTGACAGCCATGTAGTCAATGTTACTCACATTGGTCCGCATGTCCAAGGAGAAGTGCAATTTTTAACCAACAGACTGCTGTATTACCCATCACACTGAATCCTTGAGCTTGTTGCACAATCCTGGTAAAAGTATGTGAGAGAACCAATGTCCGTTGGGAAATTATGACAGTGATCATCTTTTCAGATTAGGGTCTGGAATCCATTGTGTTCCACGACTGAGTTGGGCAAGCAATCTATTGCCAACATTATAGCAGGGTTAGCATTGAGCAGGTACTGTCTGTAATGGGAATTGGTATATATCACTGTGCTCTAATGCTTCCATAGCACTGCATTGTTGCAATGGAATATATCTGCTATGTGCTGCTGTTTTACATGATGTTTGGTGCCCTAATCCCACTACCAAGCATTGATACAGCTGAAGAATTTAAAGTGGAAATGGTGCACTCTGGTGGAGGAATACAGCATGTCTAATAGTATAGGGAGGTATACACTTCAGATCTTTGACTTCTGATGTCTGTGCATGGTGCTGCCGATATGGGACAGCATAATGATCACACCCAAACTGGTCCCTGCTTTCTGGCAGTTGCTGTCCATTCTCGTTGCAATGCTGCCACACATTTGACTTTCGTAATGGGCTATCAGCACACAGGCTGATTTTCTGTGGTTTTGATGGTGTACATCTAGCGTTGATGCCATGTAATGTTGTGATGTGTGTTCTAATCTGTGACAGGAGGTCTGATTCTCAAAGAGTCTATATACTGGCCTGGGGTACGTTTCTATGCAGCCTATGCATCTGGTGGGTCACACTCATCCAGCACCTCAGTATAAATGCTTGCCAACGGCAATGTGTGTTCTGATCTGGCATCTGATGGAGCATAATCTTTGTCTACATCACCATTTGTCTCATCAACATCACTATATTATTCAATGGATAGCAGCGGCAGAGATCGAGACCTGGGATTTTCAGTCTCCTCACGCTGTACAACTACTCTGTTCTTCTTCCCTGACCTTTGCCAAATTTGCTCTGCACATCTACCCATACTGTCCCTGAGATAGTGGAAGGAAATGAAAGTACAACAATCTCAGTCATTCTCAGTGGTTCTTCATTGTTGTGGCACAATACCTGTGCATTTTCTTCTACTGGTGTTCGTAGCCATGTATGACTTGTGATTGGGTGGTCAGCATGAATTCACTGATACCATCAATTGAGCATATGCAATTCTTGCCTCTCCAGATTTCAGTCTCTTTCGGATGCTGCCATGTTCTTCAAAATGTGAACAACTGTGTGTCACTGGTTACATCCTCTGATCTCTTCTTCTTCTGCCAAGCAAAATCAGATGGGCATGACTCTCTCGCAAGCTGCCCACTGAGGCTCCAGGCTGCTCCTGTTCCTTCTCTTAGGTATCATCCAATGGCCTGCGTCTGGTCCAATCTCTTCAAGAGCCGAATTTTGACAGGTGCTTCACCTGCCGCAATGAACCTTTGCAGATTCCTCCAAGCAAAATCAGTTTAGCACGATTCTCCCACAAGCTATCCACAGGGATTCCAAGCTCTTTCCTTTCCTCCTACCAGGTGTCACCTGATGGCATGCATCTTGTCCATTTCATTCAGGAAATAGACATGGCCTGTTGTGTTACTTGCTGCACCACACATCTTTTTTTTCTCCATTCCAGCAACATCAGGTGAGTGTGACCCTCCAATAAGCTTCCCTCCGAGATGCCTGACATCTCCATTTCCTACATCCAGGTGTCAATCAGTTGAGTTTGATTGTCTAACATGCTGCTCTCAGGGGTTCCCAGCTTCTCTCACTCCTCCTCTCTGGTTTCCCCATATGGCGTGTGTCCGATCCACTCAATTCAAGTGACAGACACTGGCTGATATGTCACCCACCACTCTCAATCTTTGATGCTCCTTTGTAGCAAAATAAGGCAAGCATGACCTCCCCCAAGCTGCCATCAGGAATTACCGACTCCCCCTACCCCCACAGTTTTCACACAAATGCACATGCCTTGTCCATGCGCTTCAATAGAGTCTGATAACTTCTGCACTTGATCTCTGCTTCCTCATCCTTGATAAATCCGGCATGAATGTCTCTGCAATAAGCTGCCCTCTGTGATTCCTGGACCCTTCTGCTCTTTCTCCCAATTGCGATGCAACGGCACAAGTCTCATACGCTCGCTTCAAGAGATGGACATTGTGTCACCACCCTCCCTGAATCTCAGTGGTTCTCTCCCAGAAACATTTTTGATTGTGACTCTTTTTTTATTTTGATTTGAGAATTGGTTAGTCAAAGTTAACCTTACACATAAAACAGATGTACAAATATACAAAAACAGAAAAATTACATTTGATAATAAACATAACACAATTAATCGGTGTGATTCTCCCAAAATCTAGCCTCATGGATTTGCTGCTCCTCCTCCCAGGTGTCACCCAATGCCGTGTGTCTCGCCCCCTCCCTTAAAGAGACAAGCACTTATTGATTTGCCACCCTTCTCCCTTAATCTCTGATTCTCCCTCCCAAGAAAATCAGATGGCATGACTTTCCAACAAGCAGCCCTAAGGTATAAATGTCTCTGTTAGCTCCGCCTTTCGGATGTCACCTGGTGGCATGTGTCTTGAACACTCGTTTCAAGAAGTGGACACTGGCTGGTGTGCCACAACCCTGCCCACATCTCAGGACATGGCACTTTTGTTGTTTACCCACAAACATTCAGTGAAAGGGTCCCACAGAGCTGCACACGCAAAAGCAACCCTACATCTCACTCTCTGGAGCCCCAATAAATATGCCTAAACTCCCCTAAATATCCTAAATCTGCTTCCAGTAATGACCGAATGCCTCTCGGTAAAGTGTCTGAGACCGGAGGGAAGCTCCAGCGAGGCACCCCCCCCCCCTTTAAACCATGCAGACAAACGTCAGACAAACATTTCCAAAAGTAGTCCTATATTTTTCAATGATAAATCACTGAAGTTTCAGGTGATTTGGATTTGTTGTGAGCAGGTTTGTGTAGGCCTATCCTTCAGATGCCAGCCTGATGCCATAGGAGCATTTAAAGAGCCTTAATCGAGCCATGTGGCAGTTGAAAAATATGCTTCCCAACTTCCGAACAGTTTTAGGATCTCCAAGCAAGCCTAGGATATGTTTGCACTGTCCATATGGAATCTTCCTTTGGCACTAAGCCCTCTCCAGGCCCCACATGACATCCCAGAGGACTTTCCTCTGAAGAGCTTTTTGGTCATTGGCAGTAGAGAGGTCGTTTTCCTTGACTTATGTTCTTTTCTGAGGCTTTAATGGTGAGTGTATCACCTTACTAACTGATCCAGAATAATATCCGATTTTCCTTTTGCTTAAGGCTTTGTGACCTCAGCCTGTTCCTCGTTGGGGTGCAAGAAATTATTGTCGGTTTGAATCAAAAAGGTAGAGGAAGAACAGTAAAACTCTAAGTGGGCTAAACACCCTAATTCAGATTCCTTTTTCATTCATTTGTCGTGTGGTATGATAACTTCTATCTCCAACATGAGTATATGACTACACATGTTACCTACATATGTTACCTCTATCTATTGTGACAGATGTAAATCTTCTACATCGAATATCCAGAGATGCTCGTCATCACAGGTGTGACACATGAAAGATTCAAGAATTGCACTCTCAGTTCTTAGGGGCCGAATCTGTGCCTTTCAATTGTGTAGAATGTGCGCTTCAGACAAACCTGATTGGTCAGGAACAGAGTGTAGCAGCAATGCTAGCTTCCTTCAGCAGTCCCTTGCCTGTGGTATATGGCTCCAGCACCGCTTGGGTCATGCCATAGAAGTTTAGCTGTTAAGTCTCTTTAAACAGAACTCTTACACCACACCAGTGTAATATATCTCAAATAGTGCCTAGTGAGGGCCAGGGTTGGACTAGGTCATAAAATGGGCCTGTGCACCAATTAAACAGTGGCTTACCGTCGCAAATGGAAATTCATCCATTTTGTGACAGACTGATTAGTACCAAAGGCAGTAGTTTGCGGGTAAAATCTGTTGCAAGTGGTGCATGTTAAAGAGCATTTGTTCATGGGTCAATTGTTATAGTTGCAGAGTGAAGTAACTCATCAAATCGGCCCACTTCAACCAAAAAGCGTGCCCACTTTGACCAAAAAAAGGGATCTACACTAGCATGTCGGGATTGCACTTCACGCATTGGCCTCCTGCCCTATAGGACAGTCCGAGCCTGGTTAGGAGTACATCAGTGTAACCTCTTCCAGTGCCGGTACACAGTCAATGCTGTACGTCCTAGGATGTGCCCTTTGAGGGCTACAAGAAATCATTTAGTGAGCATCTACCAGCAGTGGCATAGGACCACAAGAGTCCCTTTGCCATGCAACAATAGTCCACTGGCCATCTGAGCCCCTGTCAGCAGTGCTCCTGTGGTGGCTAGCATCCTCCTGAGCTGCTCTGTCAGGGGGACACAGCTTTCGCGGCTTGAGCTTCTACCACTGCCATTGCTACTGGAATCTGACAATGGGGCTTCTCCTGTATCTAGAAGTGCACAGCAAGTGCTATTGATTTAAATTAATGTGTATGATATTGTGCATACCGAGGCCAAAGCAATGTACAGTCCTTTACACTGTACATTTGGGCAGCAGGAACATCTTCTCAGCAAATTTCAGAAAATACGATGTTATGGTGAAGGAGGTTGTAAAAATGCAATTGGCACAATGCCAGGCGGTACACTGCACACATGATTTTCATATATTCATAATTTAGGTAGAGCAAGATAACATAATTTGCACATGGCTATATGGGTAAGAGCCAAAGCTGGGCCCAGAACCCAAGTGTCCAGGTACCTGATCACCAGCTTTGTTGCTAGCCAAATCATGTCACTGTCAGCTCTGTAGGACCCTCCATTGCCTCTGTCCGTTCTAATGTACTCTAGCATTGCGTGCGTCCTTCAGAAATACACCGTCAGTGATTTAGGGTCCCACGTGTTTTGCGTCAGTGGATATGACTCTAGCTGTGTGAGCTTCTTCACACTCTGACTTATTAGGGCGGCTTGTGGTCCCTAACAGTGTGAGCTTCACCCAGTGGTATCTTGTTCTTGCTCTATGACACTGGGCATTGCTTTGGGAAGAAGACGCTCACTCCGCTGCTATCCCATATGACCTGCTCTTAAAGTGTTTTAAGGTGTTTCAAATGAAAAATTGCAGTCTAATTAAAACAAAATAGGCACCAATCACTACTGCTAAACCAGTTACTAAGAAAAGGCATCTGTTGGGACCCTTTTCTAAAGATCGTCCATAGCCCACCCCTTAAGAAAAGCACCAGACTTTTCCATACTAAGCTAGAGCGTCCAGGTATTCCATCAGGTAGGGGACCCTGAGCAACCCCACAATCAATAGAGATAAATGTCTGTATTCATATAATCATGGTGGAGATAGAAGTGTCTTAACACGATACCACATTCCAAAGTATTGGAAAGGAATATGAAATAAGGTGCTTGGCTCAGATAGGCTTTTCCTGTCCCTCTTCCATCTTTTTGATTCAAACCCAAAATAATTTCTGCCGCACCAAGGAGCAGGGCTTTAATTGAGCTTTAAGCTAGTTGGGGCCAAGCCCCGGTAGTCTCCAGAAAAGCTTCCGAGCCGGGGCCCTTCCGGGGGCCCACCCCAGCTAGCCCCAGCCATGCCGACACCTTGGGCAGACATGTAGCCGAAGCGCTGCACAGTTACACGACTGCCTACAGGTGTCAGTACTTCTGAAGTACTGATATCTACTGATATCTGCAGACGGCCACCGTGGCTTTGGCTACATGGCAGTTAGATGACTCTGAACTCCGAAACAGGAGGAGGGCTGGATCGGCGCGTCTCTCCTTTAATTTCCGAGGAAAGAGTCATCATGCAGCATGAAGCCTTTTAAACGAGATTTCATGATGCGCGATGACTCTTTATTCAGAAACTAAAGGAGAGACTGAGCCCTCCAGCCACCCTCCTGTTTCGGAGTACAGAGCATCATGCAGCAGGCAGCCCTTCCATTCAAGGAGCCTGTGGTTTTTAACCACACTGTACCTTGATTGAAAATGATGCCTGCTACGTGAGAGCTGGGGCTGCGGTGCACCCAGCCCAGGGGGGCGGGCCTCACCAAAGGTAATAATGCCAGTGCGCACCAGCTCCCCTGATTTAACCAGTCCTCCTACCCCGCCATTGACATGGGTGGGGCTCTCGTTAGGGGGCGGGGCCTAAGGTCACACATTCTTGGGCCATGCCCCTAATGAGGGCCCACCTCGATTTAGAATCCCAGGAGGATCAGGCTGAGTGCGCAAAACCTTGATTATGAGGACAATCAGACATGAGTCTGCATGTTGTGTAAATAAAGTTTTTTTAAAAAAAAAAAAAGAGGACATGAGCTGGGTCAGTTAGCAAGTTGATGTATTCACCATAAAAGCTTCAGGAAAGAACGTAATATATGGGAAATGACACATAAAGACGCATGCTTTCCCAACATCCCAAATAACATAACGACGCACGGTGCTGTGTGTGTCACCCGCATTTAACGATCTCAGTTTTACGAAACCACTCCTCCATTGTTCACACAACACTATCCCAACTGTAACACCTTTTCAGCACAGCCGTGAAGTTGTTTGACAAAGCCGGGAGAGTATGGTTTTGCATATTGTGGAGTGAAATCATAGTGATTCAAATACTTTGAA
Source organism: Ambystoma mexicanum (assembly GCF_040938575.1). Taxonomy (NCBI): domain Eukaryota; kingdom Metazoa; phylum Chordata; class Amphibia; order Caudata; family Ambystomatidae; genus Ambystoma; species Ambystoma mexicanum. Next base: position 291,620,957 of record NC_090933.1, on the reverse strand, counting down.
AACCCAGGACTTTCCTTCATACTCTTCATTAAACTCCCCGCGTCTGTAGGAGTGTTGACGCAGCGCGATTGCTTTGTGGCAGAACATATCGTGTTCGTCAAAGTGCCAGCATCTGCTCGCGGCAGCTGCATTATTTAATGAAAGTGGTGCCAACAGAAACCAGTACACGACACCACTTTCAGTAAACTAATAGGAAAATGGCATCCAGAAAGCGAATCTGTTACCGTGGGCTTTCCACGCCCACTGCCTACTGCCTACAATGACGTGTGCCTCTGTTGTGTGGACAAACGTGCGGGAAATTCGCCCTTCCCTTTGGATATAAGATTCATCAGGACTCCGAGGCCTAGTGCTCGGATGGGGCACAGCAACCTGCGGTACAGTAAGTTTTAACGGAGAAAAAAAAAACGTAACTGCTCTGCAAGTAGACGAGCTGTGTGATGTGGGACAGCAAAATAGACTGAATTGCATCGAATACGTAACACATACGGTTATCAAAGGCAACATAGAAGGGCAGCGTTCACAAGATCATCCAGGGCCGTATACACATTGTTTGCATTCTCACAACTTAAAGCATCCATTCTCTGAAATATGGCAGAAACAGCGAAAAAAACAAAACACAGTGGAAAGCCTGCTCTTTGAATGTCCTTATGTGGCACCAAAATGGCAGCTACCACTAAACTGTTGGGCACATTTTGAAGTCTGTTCCATTCACAGCCTCTGGTCTGTTAGTGTTTGTTTGTATCATTCATGCCGCTAGACTGCTTTGTTTTTTTTCTTTCGTATTTTTGAAATTCCACTCCTTCTGTCTGCTTTTTCAGCACCGGTATCTTACACAGATGGCGTTTTTTCGTCTTGAGCATCAAAGGCGCGCCAGGCGCAGCTACACTGCCTCGGTCGCGCGCTCTGACAAAGGACATTGCCCAAGGAGCATGAAACGGAAACATGACTAACTGTCAGAGACTTGGCTTCAAGGGAGAACATATCTTGTCTCGGTAATTAATTAGACAAATTCGCATGCGCTGTCATCTTCAATTTCTAATTAAAGGTGATTAGCGCATGTAGTGAAACTCACAGAACCAGAAGCGAGGACGTACTAATTGAGACAGTTAAATCAGGTTCACTCATATCAAACTTGCCCATAAACTTGGACATTCTTTGAATTTTCAAAATCATACATATGTTCAGGATAAAGCCCAGCCATGTTCATGTGCAAATAATAAACATATTATTCAATTAAACATATACGTACTTTTTTAGCGCCTATACTGGATAAATTGTCTAGTTCATGAATGCATACCCAGGATGTTTTTTAAATGTTTTGATTTTGTCTGCAGCGATTTCTTTCTTAAGGTAAATTGTGCTGCCTCTATTGTAGTTTCCAAGGTCAAAATCATTGCACAGTTGAGAAAATCCACGACTACTTTTCACGAAGTATGACAGATGATAACCTCATTATTATTTTTCTCACAGAATATTTTATAGCAATTGTTGCATTAAAATACTTCGCAAAACAGGTTTTGAAAGAAGCACAGGGACAATATTTGACACTTATCTGCAATCATCTGGTCTCAGGAGGAAAGCTCAGCAGTAATGTGCTCGCCTTCGAAGCAAGGCAACACGGATCAACACAGGTTCGATCCCCAGGTCCGCGCTTAGAAAGCTCTGGGTATTGAGCGTGTTATAAATAACCTATCATATCATATCATGAGGCATAAGGATCTCTGCAAGTGGAAGAGTACCCAGGACAATGAGTGATATTCCGACTACTATAAACCTTGCCATGTAACAATAAAAGGCGTTTGGCACGGTAACGTGTGATGATCAAGTCAGTTTGCCAGTCACCTCAGCAGTACCTCAAGAAGCAGCACTGGAGACAAAAGAAGCACTGGCAAGGCTAACAATGCAGACCTTCACATGGGTGTTCCTCCACACAGCACCACCACATGGTTTCTACATAAAACATCCTGAATTCAAGCATGTGGCAATTCTCCTCTATGTGCTTCGATACCTCTCTGTGATTTTGGCCACTCTCGTAAGGAGCACTTTGGCATCTGTCTTGACAAATGACTTGTTGGGATGAATGTCCAACGTACCACATGAGAGAGAAAATACAAACTAAGAAAACCCATGAACCACGAGTCTGAAACCACACCAAAGGCCAAAGACCCAGATAGCATGCACAATACATGGACACTTCTGCCATCTTCCTTCGATGTTAGATAGAAAGTAGCCAGCAAGACACATACACATTTAGACTCTAGGTTATGTAGAAAGATGTCAACGACAAGTAACATATAGGCAAATAATAGGCTTAACCAGACATGCATACACAAGTAAGCAAGACCAAGACATGTTGAGTGCTTCAAGTACTCATATATGAATTACTTAGGAACACTGAAAGGTAGTAAATGTAAGACACAATATACATATATTTAACATCACGTAGGTATGTGACACACAGAGTGGGACTCAGAATAAAAACAGTTTAATGAGCCATTTTGATGCACTAGGCTTCAGAAATCCATGGTTAAATCCACACAGTAAAATGCATTTGGTTTCAGCCCATACAAAAGAGACAACCATACAAGGTCAGCAACCTTCATGCATGGTATAAAGTTGTGCTGTGATTGGTCAGAATGATGAGGTGAATCTCTTTCACAGGCACAGAATGAGAACGTATGGTTTAATCATGTGTTGCAATGATGAGCAGACCACGCAAGGGGAAATTGAAAAAAAATTGCATAGGGATTAGTTATGAACAGGAAGGTGAAGCAAGGTTCCACACATCTAACAAATGAAACATAAAACCACTGAAGTTCCTACCCATGTTCAAAGAAAATAACAAATGCAAGGCCACAGTTTGGTGGGAACAAGGCAATATGCAAAGACATGTATAAGACATAGGTGGTCATTACGACCTTGGAGGTAACCATGCCGCAATTTGTGGCATAGCTACCTCCATTCCGGGTACTGGGTCCGGGTTCCCTGAATGGGGGAGTACCGGGCCATTCCAACCTTGGAGGGCCCGGTATTTCCCCATTCAGGGAACCCAGACCCCGTCCATCCCCATTCCCATTGAGCCCCCATAGGGGGCTCAATGGGAATGGGGAGCATGCTAACAACCAGCCTGTTAATAACGACCCGTTGTTAGCATGCTTGGCTGCTCGCGAGACCTGCTAAGGACGCCTGGTTTTACCAGGAGTCCTTACCGGGTCCCGCAAGCAAACCTCATAATGCAGCGCTTGGGGGTTAATGGGGCCGGCAACTAACGTAATGACCCCCATAGTCACTTAGACAGAAGACACCCACAGCCCTCTGTCAGGAAATATTCACTTAGGAGTCAAGCAAAAGCATTAGATAGCATAGGCACCATTTACCAAAAAGGTTGTCAGAACCAAGGGAAATACTGGGTAATGTAGGAACACAACACATAGAGTGTCCTGGCGCTATTAAATTACACCTGTATTGAGATATACAGACACACACGCCAACCCATTCATTGAACACACTATTTAGTCGTGCAGATGGTCCCAGAGTGAGAGGCCAAGAAACACCCCCAATGAAGTCATGTAGGCAACTCATGAGAAAGGAAATAGAAGAGCAACTGGTTTCCAACGAGAAATGGCAATATTAATTGCTGGTGGAACAGTCATAAGGATGAGAACGGTAAGTTGGTGCCAACATTTTAGGTCTCATGTGAAATAATATGAAGTATTCTTTTATGTTGCCACACTCTTCACACCTCACAATTCCATTGGTCAATCATGGCCTAAGCGGCCTACCCCAGGATGGCCAAAGGGGCCACACCAATCATTAGTCATGTTGTATATGAAACATTCTAACATGTCAACTGTTCAATTAAATTTGCATGAAACTAGAGAATCCCACCATTAGATCATTACCATGAGGCAGTCATTAGAATGGTCACGCGGGTTAGGATAGCCAAATAGGGCTAGGCATTGTTTAGAATCACCTATAGCGCAAACAAGACTGTCCAATCAGCGAATATGAATTTTCAATGTATTCTGAAACAATGCTTGAAATGTCACTCTCCCTCTCACAATTTAAGCAGCCATTTTATGATATGACATTGAATGATTTGTGGACTGTTCCCAGCTACAGTTGCATGTAATAAACATTTGTTTTTTCTTGCTCCCGTGCACTTTATTATTAGCTCATTGAATTACCAGCCTTACCCTACAGACATATGAATTGAACACTATGTGTTACAAAGGGCCGCGGAGCTTCTCTAAAAACATACTGGCCATACACCCTTGCAGGATATTGGGTGTGTCTTTGTCTCCACCTAAACGCTTTTCTTTTTCCTTCACATCATTTTAGGCACAGCTTTTAGGGAAGTGGCTGTATGCCAGAGGATAGAGAGGCTGAATGTCTGCCAGAAAAACCTGAGAACACCAGTGCACTTCCTCGTTGAAATACATTCTCATTGCTTTTTGCAAGCGGGGTGTTGTGATTTGGCTACTTATTGACTCTCTGGATGTCAACACAATCTTGATTATAGGTCACTGAAATTAAATAATGTTAGGTTAAAATTTTCTATGGGGAATAATGATATCGATTGACTCAATATCAGGAATGTGGCTGTTACATTCAAAAGAATATATCCAGGAGTACTCTTAAACATAAAGAATAGTGAACACACCAAACTGCAAAAACTTAAAAATAAATGGGGGCAGTGTAAACTATTTCCATTTATTTTGAAGAATAATCAGCACATTATTCCATTTCAGGCGTCATTGTAGCACAGAGGTGACTGCTCAGTGGGTGGAAGAGGATGCTCTCAGAGTGTTTGATGGTGGGAATACCTGTCTACTTTTGTCACTGTACCATTCAGCTACATTAAATACGCCAACGTGTTATATGGGATATCATATTGTGCCTCCTTTACTGTATATATTTGCCTAAGCCCAGTCGCTCTGCGAAGAAATCCGCGTTACAAAGTTCCGATCTTAGATGGACTTAGCAGCCATTTTAGGTCCATCTGCCATTTTGATTTCCACTCCAAAGTAACTCTGTGTTCTAAAATGGTGGACAGTGTTTTCCACTTGTAACTGAGCCGTCCTGACCTTTGTGCCCAAGTTAATGTCTAAACTGTCTGTTGGCCGAATGTTTGGGTTGAGTAAAGAGACCTTGTCCCATGTCTGACTTGTAGACAGAGGATTACCTGCGCCAACAAGTCCGATCCGTGGACATACATCAACCACAATGCTGTCTAACTACTGAACATGGACACTTGTTGAACTACATTGTATAGGACATGTGTTAAGGCTTATTGTAAGATCCAAGAATACACTGTTGCCATTGTGATTTGTTACTGTGTAAACTGAAGACGATCCACATGCATATAGTTGGACAAACTAAAAGTGAACTCAGCACAAACCCTAGACCGAGTATTATTAACCTGTAGGGGGGCTGGACATTATGATTGGAAATGTATAAAAAGCAGAACTGTTTAGATGTCCAGAACCTCTCACTTCTCACACTGAAAGGGCTGGTATTCGCTGTGATGTACTGAGGGCCAGATAGCTATCTGATACTTTGTTTCTTTGTAAACTGTACAGTTATAGAATAAAGATCTGTGAATCTTTATAGCTCGTGTTTGGTGTATTTCCTTTTGGGGTACTCAGCCTCGATATTTCCTTTCACTTTTATAGATGGCGCTCAAATAGGGACCCTCAAGATTGATACCAGCTCATTGAAGGTTGACGCGGCTATCGGTCCAGGATCGGATGGTGTAAAAGGGGGCCTCTTTCTTGGATGAGAAGCGACACCTCAACAGCACTGCATGATCTGATCCCTGGACGGTGAGCCCGCGGTCCGAGATGGCATCTTGACGAGGGTCCATATATCGAGGCAAGAAGATTTGCCGAAATCACCAACCGCGCCGGACCTTAGTTAGAACTTTGAAATCTGATCAGACCTCCTTAGGATTTGATCAGGTGAGTCGTGACCCAATTCTTAAGTATCCCGATAATTTGTTTTGGCGCATTGCACTCGCGAGTACAATTATTGACCAGGTAACACCAGTGTTCTGATATGCCTGGGAAATTGTTTGCCTGCTTCAGGGCGTTATTCCGCAGTGACAGACAATCTTTGGAATTTGACCAACCGGCACCAATGGAGGGGTCGCCGGCATGTACTATGTACTTTAAGCACGGCATTGGTAGTATAGTGTTTAATGATATTTGGCACAGACAAACTAGACATGCTTCCGAGCTTCAGTGGCCAATCAATGGCAGTTTTGAAATCCCTCGTATTGAATACTTGGAATCCATATTATTAAAGAAAAAGGCTAGACCTGCAGCACTTGATGTATTACAGAGTTGGAAGAAAGAAGCTTTGCAGCAACTTAAGAGTAGAGAAAAACATGCACGCCGTCATATGACGAACGCCGAAAAAGCATTGTTATATGACCAGAATAAACAGTCTGAGTCAGTTAGGAGTATGGATAGGGCCTTTTCACTTGGTATCCAGAAAATGTATCCTTCTAAAGACTTTCATGTATCTGATAAACTTATCCACAAATGTTTAAATGAACGAAGGCCTGGTGCCACTTAGCCATTTCCGTATGTTCCTCTTCCTGCTGTTTTGCCTCTTCCTGCTGTTATTCCTCCTCCCATAGCTCCTCCTGCTCCTCCTCTTGCTCCTCTTAATGTTCCCTTTCCTCCGCTGTTGTTCTTCCTCTTGTCGTTGCTCCCCCACCTGCTCCTCCACCTTTGCCTATTGTTAAGTGTCTGGTGGGTTTGCCTGCTGCGCCAGTGATAGCACCTCTGTTTCCGAATGTACAAAATGTACCTACTCTGCCTCTTCCAAGTGGTTCTACACCGCTTGTAGTAGATCGGGGAGTGGGACCAAGAATTGTAACTCGTAATACTGTGTCTTCAGAGAGGAAGCATGAAATGACTGCATGGGCTAAACAATGCATGGAGAAGGGTAAACAAGCTGATGTTCTTGCCACACTCTATAACTTAGGCAATTTTCCTGAGAAAAACGTTTCTATTGAAGGATTAGGAATTCATTTATGTATAATGTGGAACATGGGATAATATGGCTAGACTCGATAGAGAAAGGCCAGCTGGCGAGAGTCCGCACAGGTAATACTAACTTTGCCTGACAGAATAGTTACAAAATTGAAAGCTATAATTCCTGAAAAGAGGATTATTTGGGACAACCTTACTGCCTGTGTCCAAGGGAATTCTGAGGGTGCTACCGAGTTTTTCAATCGGTTCGAACAAGTATTTTCAGATTTCAGTGGACAAGATTTAGGCACAGAGTCTGGGAAACAACTTTTCGTGGACAAATTTGTGCGTGGATTGCTGCCTGACATCCAGTCACAAATTATGTCCTCAGAAAGCGCTTGGCAAGTGAAGTATCAGTCAGAGGTATTGCATATGGCTCAGTACTATGAGAATCGTGTCAATAATGAAAAAGAAAGAGTTGAAAAGAGAAAAGGAGACTTAAAGACAAAAGTTCTATTACAGAAAATTGTTAGAAGCCCTAGAGGGGGTAATTCACAATTTAGGGGTCAGTATGTTCCACAGGGAAGTGCGCCATTGGGTCCTGTAAACATAAACTAGTGTGCTAATTGCAGACAAGAGGGTCATTGGCATGCACAATGCCCGATCCCCCAGCAGAGGTCGAATAACACATTTGGTAATATAGGTAGATGATCCAGAGGCTGCCCTGGAGGAGGGGGTCCTGGTAGAAGTCAGTTTTCACAGGATTCACAGCAACCTTTTTCACAGGACAATCAGGCACCAAGTGTGGATAATAGAAACATTTTTGATCATCCTTCTGCTGCTTACCTCTCTGAAGAACTTCCTTTTGATGACATTTTGTTTCGCTACGATTGCCCGAAGCAGGGTTTGGAACCGACGCCTATTCCCGTTAATCAGAAAGGTCCCTACATAGAGATGTTAGTGGGAAATAGGAAACATCTATTCTTGATAGATACAGGGGCACAGAAGTGTTCCATTAACTATTGATGGGTTCCAAACATTCTGTCAGGGTAAACCAATGTTTCTGTAGGGTTTTCTGGCACACCAGTTGTCTGTCTGGTTTCTTCTACGATACCTATTACTCTGGGTCCGTTTACGGACCACTGTCCATTCCTTTTGACTACGAATTGTGGAGAGAATTTGTTTGGGTTGAATCTGTTGAAGGAATTAAATGTGGTAATTCATTGTTCTTCTGATGGAATGCGTTTGACGATTTCACCACAGCAACTTTCTGTCTCTCAATTCTTGACCAGACCTTTGCCGCCAGAATTTAGTGATATTCCAGAGTGTTTGTGGGCAATTGATGATAATGTTGTCAGTGTTTTGCAAATTGAGCTTGTTAAGATTATTTTGAAACATGGAGTGAAGTAGTCACGTATTCCAGAGTATAAAATCCCTGTCGATGGTGAGCAAGCTTTGAAATGCATAGTCTCCGATTTTGTGCATCAAGGGGTGATTGAGGAATAGTCCAATTTTGCCCGTGTACAAAAAAGGTGATAATGCAATTCCCTTCAATTTCATTATTGATTTACGTGTCATCAATAAGATAGTTGCTCCACAATTTCCCATTGTGCCTGATGTGACAACAATATTAACCATGATTCTGGCTTCAGCTACTCACTTTAGTGTGGTGGATCTAAAGAACACCTTCTTTAGTATCCCTATACATAAAGACAGTAGATACTTGTTTGCGTTCACCTTAGGGGGACGCTCGTTTACCTTTACCCATGCGCCACAAGGTTACACGGAAAGTCCTAGCATCTACAGTAGGGCTTTGAAAGAGCAGCTCGACACACTCGAGTTGCCTACTACATGTACACTGCTTCAGTATGTAGATGATCTTCTCTTAGCTGCTGACTCAGAGAGCGGTTGCAAGGAGGGCACTGTGTTGTTGCTCATTCATTTGGCTATACATGGACACAAAGCTTCACTTAAAAAATGTCAATATTGTTGCCAGGAGCTCGCCTATTTAGGAGGGAAGAAGGTTGATGCCTGAATGGATAAAAATCATTTCTAGCATGTCTGTCTAGCATGTCTGTCTCAAATACATAGAAGGAAGTTAGAGCCTTGATAGGAATGGCTTCTTACTGTAGGCAGTGGATTCCGAACTTCTCCTTAGTGATTAAACCAATGTTGGCTTTGACGAAGAAGGGCATTTCTTCGCCATTGCCGTGGAACTTGGAGCACCAGCAAGCATTTGATCTGCTCAAGACTGCAATGTGCTCGGCACTGGTTTTGGGCACACCAAACTATGGAAAGGCATTTGTGTTGTATGTGCATGAATGTGATGGATGTGCTTTGGCTGTGTTAACGCAGGAGCATGGAGGGAAGAATAGGCTGTGCGGCTATTTTTCTTCCACCCTTGATCCTGTTGCATGCGCTTTGCCAAGATGTTGAGCGCTGTCGCTGCTGCTTCTGCGTCCATAAAACAGAGCGAGGGAATGGTCCTAGGCCATGCTTTAACCCTGATGGTACCTCACTCTGTAGATGTTCTATTAAACAGAACACAAACGCAACACCTCACCTCCGCACGATTGACGAGATACAAATTGATCTTGTTTGCACCACACATCCAAATAAAGAGGTGTTGTGTCCTTAATCCGGGTGAACTTTTACCTTTTCCGTAAGGTACTGCTTGCATTGACGAAGAGTCACATGACTGCCCTAACACTACAGAACAAGAGACCAAAGGCAGAATCGATCTAAGAGACATTCCTTTGAACAATCCACAAGGGGAACTGTTTTGTGATGGCTCCTGCTTCAAACTCCCGGATGGTACATCCAGAGCTGCAATCACCACATTGAGCATGGTTGTGGAAACCAAAAGAATTCACGCATAACTCTGCGCAGGCCGCAGAGATTATAGCATTGACCCGAGCTTGTGAACTTTCCAAAGGGCTTACCGTGAACATATATACTGACAGTCAGTATGCCTTTGGGGTGGTTCACAACTTAGGCAGACTTTGGGCAGAACAAGGTTTCTTGAACTCCCATGGCATTAAGATCCAGCATGGCTCCTTGATGGTACGGTTACTTTCAGTGCTTGCACTCCCTACTCCGTTAGCGATCATGAAATGTGCAGCACATCAGAAGATTATAGATAATGTAGGAAAAGGGAATGCTTTCGCTGACCAGATAGCCAAACAGACTGCCACTGATCTCTCTTCAGAAATGTATACTTCAAGGGAAGCCACAAATGCCTGTACTTTGGATGAGGGTATCGAATCAGTTAAGAATTTCCAAGCCGATGCCACATTAGAGGAATCTAAGAAATGGGCTGAGGGTTTGGCAGAATTGGATGATGATGGGTGTTAGGTGGACAAAGTTGAAGGGAAATGGTTACTGCCTGACATGTATATTATGATGATGGTTGTTATGGGTCATGGTCCTATCCATATTTGTGCTCGTAAAGTCACCGAAATGTTGCACAATGTGTGGGTAAATGATAAAATCCCTAAAGTAGCTGAACGCTTTGTTCAAAGGTGTATGATTTGTCTGCAACATAATGTGTGAAAGGGCACATCAACTCCTAGGGGTGTTTTTGGCCCACCTTCTGTCCCCTTTGAAGTAATCCATTTCGACTTCATTGAAATGGAGCGTTGTAATAACCTCAAATACATATTAGTTGTTATGTGTGTCTTTAGCAAATGCGTTGAAGCTTTCCCCATCAAAGATGCCACCGCTATGACCACAGTGAAGACCATGCTGAAGGAATATTTTCCTAGATTTGGTCTACCAAGGGTCATTTGGTCGGACAATAGTCCACATTTTATCGTTGCTGTAATTCTGCAGATATGCGCAGGATTACAGATCGATAAACAGTTCCATTCAGCCAGACATGCACAGAGTGCTGGACTAATAGAAAGACACAATGGCATCATCAAGAACAAGCTCACTAAGACGTGTGCCGGCACCAAACTAAAATGGCCCCGGACGCCTTATCGATCATGTTATTGTCCATGAGAATGACCCCTCAAACTAAGACTGGGCTCTCTCCCTTTGAGGTGGTCATGGGTAGGCCAGCTAACATTTGGGAACATCCCAATGCCACGTTCTTTACGCGGTCAAGAATCGACTTTTTTCTGATTACTGTGGCCAGTTAACAAAAAATCTCTATTTGATTTATCACCAGGTGCGAGAGGCTTTACCTGTGAGGTACGAGAGCCCCAGTCAAAGCATACGGCCGGGAGACTGGGTCCTCACAAAATCGTTTGAGCGATCGTCTTGCCTCGCACCTCGTTGACAGGGCCCCTTTCAAGTCCTTCTGGTCACACAGACTGCGGTGCGAGTGGCAGGCAAGAAGCACTGGATCCACACGTCTCACATCAAGAGGATTCCATACCCTGTGCCACACGCTACAGAAGATACAGAACCCCTCATCAATGCTGTAGCCAATGATCACGAAGCAGCAACCAGCATCGAGAGTGCATCAGATACTCTCCCTGAGCCCGTGGCACCTGGGGAAACAGCCACTTCATCTCCACACTCTCCAATAGTTTCTTTTTCAAAAATTGCTCTGAATCTTGTATCTGATCTTGCTTTGCATCCGCCGCTTCCATCAGGGAGTGATGACACGTGTTCACAGATCATTCAGTACCAGGAGTCACAAGGTACGATCTGCGTCCGAGGAAGTAGACTTACTGCACGGTTCGGCTGTGCCATCAAGGAAAATCATCAAAGGGCTTGCCTTTTTGGACCGATCATTTGTATATAAGGGGATTCTGTTGGCTAAGGTTTGTGAAAGGACTAAGAAGATGCGCGGTCTGGAGATCGCCAGTAAATAAACTTTGGTGTAGTCGTTTTGAAGAACACAATGCCTGCAACTGCTGCCGCTCATACGGAAAAGATAAGTGACTGTGCGACCAGCCATGAAAAAGAACAATCGAATGTGTGGGCCCCTAAAACGTATTGGTGTCTTGTGATAATGTTAATTGGTTTTACAATAGTCATGGCCTTAGGTTTCTGGTATCTGGAAGAAGTACATCTTCTTGAGAATATGTTACCCACTGAAAATGTACCCACTTTTTCTATGCCTTTTGTGCATCTGCACACCATGGGCCTCATTACGAGGTTGCCGGTAAGCGAAAAACGATGCCGGTAAAGGATTACTGGCATCGCTTACCGCTTCAGCGTATTATGACCCGGCAACCCGCTATTAGTGGCACCCTAAATAACGGTGTCTCTAATAGCAGCATGGGTGAGTACACGCGCCCCTTCGGGGAGCAAATACTGGCATGCCAGTAATTGGAGGACATCCCAACCCATGCGGACATGCAAATACCGGCATCACGAAGCCGGTAATCATGGGCTGCACAATGCCGGCCATACAGGCATCGCTGACCACACGCAAACAGCAATCAGGAAACAAGCCAACTGCCACAGGTGCACACAATCCCCAAAGGTGGAGTCAATGGAGGCTGGGCCATTATAAAATGAGCACACCCACACACCACACCCCTTCCAACACCAAAATGCTACCACTATCTGTTGCAATCATGGCGCTGGAGGACATGCCAATACTGCTACAACTACGGCAACAACACCAACTACAACAACAACTTCAGCAGCAACAACAGACAGCACGGAGGAGACGCAGGAGGAGAAGGAGGGTGAGACAGGCCCAGCAGTTACCACCAGTGCAGCCAGCAGTGCCTTGTAGGCAGCCACCAATCCCTCGCACCAGACCCAGCCCATTCAACCTAACCTTTGAGCAGATCCACACCCTGTACCGGTTGGACCGGGACAGCATCACCACCATAGTGGACATGATAAACAACGACATTGCCAGCCTCATAGAAATATGCACTGCCATCCCCCTGCTACCAAAGATGGTGTCTGTGCTCCACTTCCTGGCCACAGGCACCTATCTACACACAGTGGGCCAGCTGCATGGCATTTCACAACCACTATTTTCATGCATGCTGACCCAAGTGCTGGATGCCCTCCTGAAGCATTCAAGCTCCCACATATCCCTACCACGGACTGCAAAGGAGATAGCCGACACCAAAGTAGGCTTCCATGCACTGGCAGGCATGCCCAATTGTGTTGGTGCCCTGGACTGCACCCTTGTGGAATTGGTAGTCTCCCATGCCATAGAGGGGGTGTACCGCAATCGCAAGCAATACCACTCCATCAATGTGCAGATGGTATGTGACTCCAGCAAGATCATCACACATTGCAGCGCCCGATTTCCCGGATCAACACATGATGCCATGGTACTGCCAACTCCATGCTACCCCGTCACATGGAGCGACATGCTGGACCCCGTGCCTGGCTGCTTGGTGAGTTGCAGAACTGGCCCATGGCAGTGCTTTGGGGTACTGATGTGTAGGGATGCATAGTCCACCTGGTTGGGAAAGAGGGGGATGCACACTCCACCTGGTTGGTAAAGGGGGGGTGCATACTCCACCTGGTTGGGAAAGGGGGGGATGAATACTCCACCTGGTTGGTAAAGGGGGGGTGCATACTCCACCTGGGTGGCAATTGTCGGTGATTGGAGAATGCATGCAGAGCTAAACACTCCAGACCTGAACCTCCCAAACGGAACCTGACACATCACTGGCACAAATTAACCAAATAATGCATATTGATGACAACAAGTAAGAGGCACAACCAGGCCACCATGGTGATGGCAAGGAATGCATGACTGTACAGGATGGCAACTGTGCCAATGTGGCTAGTGTGACCATGCATAGTGTAGAGTAAACTGCTTGAATGGGAGGCTAAACATTATCATACTACCCCAGTACATCCGCCTCAGCATGCATGATTACACCCTGCATCATTTATTGAACGCCATCCAGACTACCACACCGCATAACAGTATAGAATGCATCTAGGTGACTATTTAGCATACGTACATGGACATGTGCATGTCCACACCTAATAGCAGCCGCCATGACTGTACTTCCTGAAGGTGGCAGCTCAGAGTGACAAACACCTATTTGTGTTTGCTTGCAGGTGATGGAGGATATCCCTTGAGGCCGTGGCTACTTACCCCTGTGCGGAACCCGCAGAACAGCCATGAAGAGGAGTACAATCGTGTGCACACCCACACCCGTGTTGTGATTGAGCAGACCTTTGGCCTGTTGAAGGCGCGTTTCCGCTGCCTAAGCAGGTCTGGTGGGGTATTCCAATAAAGGCCTGAGAGGATGATGAGGATGGAGACGGAGGTCAAGTAGCCCCCCTGCCAGTACGTGCTGCCAGTACGTGATGTACGTGATGGCCATGCTGCACGCCAAGCACTAATTCACAAATACTTCTGAACCACAGGGACTATGATAGACATGTGTCAGTGACACACTGGCTCCATGTGGACATGCACACTTGGATTGTAGGGAGTTGGCCACTGAACACCATCACACATTAAATGGAAATGCACAAAATGAACAATGTCCAGACATTGATTTTTTTGACACACAACTGGTGTATTTTCTCAAACAGTGAAAAAGGTGCACACTCCCCCCCAACCCCCAGTGAACTCCCTAACCCACCCTACTAACCCCAAAAAACCCCAGTGAACTCCCTAACCCATCCTACTAACCCCTAAAAACCCCAGTGAACTCCCTAACACACCCTACTAACCCCCCAAAAAACCACTGAACTCCCTAACCCACCCTACAAACCCCAAATGTACTCCAAGAAATAGTTCCCTTCACCCACAACCATGTGTCCCACTCCCATTGTCTGGGCACTCTACTACCTGGCCTTTTTGTTGTCCGGGGGTGGCATCTCCGAGTGCCGTGAACTTCTTCGGGTCATCCGCACAGGGCTTACGGGGACAGAGGATGCAGGTGTTGTACCAGTGGATGTGTCCGAGGCAGGTTCCACGCATGCTCCAAGGCGTGGATGCTGCATATGGAGCAGGATGGAGGTTAGGACTTGGGTGACTGCCCCTAGACAGTCCCTCATTAGGACAGCCGACGCATTCATGGCAGAAGTGTTCCCAGCAATGGCTGCTGTGGTCTCCCCAATGGCAGTAGCAATGGCCCTCCTACTGTCCTCCCCATTGGCAATATACTGCTGCATGAGGTCCAGCATTGACTCCTGTCGTGCCTCCACCCTCGACAGGCGTGCCTCAAAGGTGTTGGTGGGAGCTGGAGGGATAGGAGGTGGGGTGGTGGTAGCTGGAGTGGTGGATGGTGCATGCACAGGGCCTACATCCTGTGTGCTGTCCTCCTCGAAGGGGCTCACGTCCGAATCATTGAGGTCGGAGTCATGGAGGCAGGGTTCGTCACTGCTGTAGGCCTCCATATGGGGCAGGGGGGTGGCCAGGGGGCTTGGGGTGGGTGTAGTAGACACAAGTGTCGCACCCTCGGAGTCCACATTGACATCCACAACGCCCGCGATGGTTGGTTGCGCAGGAAGGGACACACCTCCATCTGTTGTGGGTGTGTGCTGCTGGTCCTGATGTGTTTGGCCACACTGGCAGCAGGTGTTGTCTGCTGGCTTTCCATAGGGTCAGGCACACTGGCTGTGGGTCTGGCCTGTTTATCAGGCTGGGGGGTGGTGGTGGCCCTTGTCCCATGGCATGATGTCGATGCCCTTGCACCCCGCTCCTGACTGGCATCTTCCTCATCGGTGCCTGGGTGTTAGAAAAGATGCAGGTCATCATTGATGGTGTCACATGCCAGTGACTTACAATTGTGCTGTTATGTATTCATACATTCATGCATCCATGTCTTACAGGTGAGTGGCACTTGGTGTCCTGAGAGAGCATATTGGCAATCAATGCATGGCAGGTGGCATGCCATTGATGTGGGCTTTGTGTGTTGGGTTACATGGGCACGGTCCTGGTATGTGCCCGTGTGTTGATTATGGGATTGGCACTCAGCATGCATTTCTGTGTGGCACGGTTTGGGCGGCAATCTTCAGTTTGATATGTTGATGTTGGTGTAGGGACATGCATTGCCTTGCCTAGTCTCACTTCCATGTGGTTTCCCCTACAGGGATGTGCAGGGTCACTCACCTCTTTCTGTGGATGATGCTGCACCTATCTCCATCTCTCCAAATCCCTCTATTGACTCAGGATCAATAAATGTGCTGGCAGTCTCCTCCCAGGGCATCAGCTTAGCAGGTGAGTGGGGACCCCTGCCTGTTGCCATGGCCGCCCTTCTGTTGCTTGACAGGATGTGTCTCACCCTCAAGCGGACGTCGTCCCACCTCTTGCGGCAGTCACGCACAGTACGTGGGGTGGTCCCCACAGCCGACACCTTCTGGGCGACCTCCTGCCAGATTTCCTTTCTCCTCATCTGGGCTTCGCGCTTCATGTCAGTGCTTTTCATTATGTCTGCATGTGCAGCCAGAGTGTCCGCAAGCATATTGAGCTCTGCATCAGAGAAATGCTGTTTCCGCTGCCGGGGGGTCGTCTTCCGGGTGGACTTGAACATCTTCAGGGTTTTCCAGCACAGCAGTACACGAAAAGACTGGTGGTTAGGGAGGATGGCAATGGATTGTGTTTTTAAAGATGGCCGCCGGCCCATTTCCAGTTCCTGCGCGATGACGTTATTTCCAGGTCCGGTTTTGCGAACCCTGTATTAGCATAGTGGTATTACCGGGCCGGTATTTAGGGGTTGCTCCGAGGCGGTGCCGGTATCGGTGGGTCCCGTGATGCCGCTATCGGGGCGTTGGAGGGCCTTTAGCGGCATGCCGGTATTGCCATTACCGGCATTGGGGTGCGCGCGTGCTCGCACACTCATAATCACCCGCTATTGGCGGGTTCATACAAGCACGGACCCGCTCTTACCGGCATGCCGGTAATGAACCCGTTTTTACCAGGCTACTCGCAATGAGGCCCTATATCTCCGAGAGACTCTCGGCACAGACAGAGTTACCACAATAACACTCTATTACTCATTATGAATGCTACACATGCCATTTTTAACAAATCCAATTGTTGGATCTGTTTGCATTTACTGCAACACGGGGGATAAGGGGCTGGGTTAGTATATTCATCCTTTACCTTTGACAACTGTATTCTATGCTTCTCTAAGAGCACTATTCTTTTGCCGATGGAACAATAGCATCTCGGGAACTTTGATGGGACTAACTTGAATGATTTTGAGAAATATGTTCTAACACCCCTGGGATGCTCACTCTTTTCGAATAGGAGCAAGCCTAATGTTGCTTCTATTAGGCCTTCTGACAGACTGTTTCGTCCTTTTCAATATTTGATCACTTTCAAAATGGCTCCTATAGGCAATAGGGATGCCACACCACCTTCTTATACTGTCAACCACAGCCCCGATTCAGTTTCTTTCTGCATACAGAGGAATAGTACTCAGTCAAAGGGTGATTTTAAGGGTTGCACCAATGTTGCAAATTTGACTAGTGAGGACAGACCTTTGTATGTAGACGAACCTGTCTAGTTTGTTTGCGGTAATGTAGCATTTCCATGGTTACCCAGGGATTGGCAGGGAACCTGTTATCTAGGGGTTTTGTTACCCGGGGTATTCATTGCTAGCACTATAGAAGTTTCAAAGGCTTGTCCACGGCGGTAAGAGAATGGCGATACTTCAGCATACGTTCTGGGCGATGTAGCTAAATCCTTCGTGCCACTTTGGGGACAAATAATGAATTCAGAAGATTTCAGGAGACTAGCGAGAGTACTGCAGAGGACCATCAACCGAACCACCAACATACTCTATAATATGACTTTAAAACAGAAAGCAATAAGGTTAGTAGCACTTCAAATCCGGATGGCATTAGATGTCATCCTGTCTGAACGTGGTGGGGTATGTAAATTAGTGGGGTTCGCTTGCTGTGTTTTTGTGCCAGATTCCTCCCCAATGAGTTTCAGAGCAATACAAAATCTGCAAGTTCTTAGTTCAGAAGTGCATGTTCCCGAGGGAAACCGGGATCTTAGCGCTTGGTTCTGGGACTTCCTACGATCCTGGGGATGGAAGCTACTTTCGGATTTACTGATCATTTTAGGTATTCTGGTGTTTTTCTGCTGTTGTATACAATGTCTTCCTGGTATGTGTTCGATGTTAGGAGGATGTTGTGCACAAGCGATGGGAACACTAGGGCACAAGGTATACGCCCCAGAGAAAATATCCAACAAATTAGTGCTGAAGGAAATCTCAGTATCTGACATCATGGCAATTGATATCTCCGATAGTGATTCAGGATGTATGGACATTGAGACGTGGAGTTACTCGTAAAGTGACTAGAAGTAGTTTAGTGCTTGATTTAGGCCAACAGGAGGGTTTGTTAAACGGGATATCATATTGTGCCTCCTTTACTGTATATATTGGCCTATGCCCAGTCGCTCTGCGAAGAAATCCGCGTTGCAAAGTTCCGATCTTAGGTGGATTTAGCAGCCATTTTAGGTCCATCCACCATTTTGATTTCCACTCCAAAGTAACTTTGTGTTCTAAAATGGTGGACAGTGTTTGCCTCTTGTAAATGAGCCATCCTGACCTTTGTGCACAAGTTAATGTCTAAACTGTCTGTTGTCCGAATGTTTGGGTTGAGTAAAGAAACCTTGTCCCATGTCTGACTTGTAGACAGAGTATTACCTGCGCCAACAAGTCCGATCCATGGACATACATCAACCACAATGTTGTCTAAATACTGAACATGGACACTTGTTGAACTACATTGCATAGGACATGTGTTAAGGCTTATTGTAAGATCCAAGAATACACTGTTGCCATTGTGATTTGTTACTGTGTAAACCGAAGACGATCCACATGCATATAGTTGGACAAACTAAAAGTGAACTCGGCATGAACCCTGGACCGAGTATTATTAACCTGTAGGGGGGCTGGACTTTATGATTTGAAATGTATAAAAAGCAGAACTGTTTAGATGTCCAGTACCTCTCACTTCTCACACGGAAAGGGCTGGTAGTCGCTGTGATGTACTGAGGGCCAGATAGCTATCTGATACTTTGTTTCTTTGTAAACTGTACAGTTATAGAATAAATATCTGTGAATCTTTATAGCCCGTGTTTGGTGTATTTCCTTTTGGGGTACTCAGCCTCGATATTTCCTTTTGCTTTTACAGAGCATGCAGTTCTTCTATCTGTCCCTTGGGTCATAGGTGAATTGTGTGACAGGTTCTAGAGTGGCATCTTTCTTTTGTTTGAGAGTGAAATCAGTTTCCCAGTTGGAAACCTCCAGATCCCTTCTCAGCCTATTATCACTTGCAGGGTTTCACTGGAGTCGATCCTCTCTACAATAATTAAATACGCATTGGCAATGCCAATAGTTTGAGCTTTTGTGTAGGCATGGGGCACTTTCCAGGCAAAGCCATGGTGGTATTAACTGCCCATTGATAGTGGCAGGTGCAAAACGGTGCAAGTACCTGGGCATATAATAGGAGTGCCTGGCAAATGCCTAATAATTATACACATGCCAAAACTGTTGGATTTGTCAATGCCTACAGTGAAGGACAGGCAGAGTGCGTATATGATATGATAAGTCATTTATAATGCGCTTGTACACAAGAGTTTCTAGGCGTGACAAGACAAGGGAGGGGAGACAGAGGGAGGACAAGCCAAACAAACTATTTTACTAGGCCTTGTGTAGTTCAGATTGTGCAAACACAAGAACAAGAATTGCTAGGGGAAAGGGAAGGGGAGAGTGCAAAGGAGAGGCGAGGGATAAACAGGGCAGCAATGCTCTGAGTAAGTGCAGCCAGGGCAGCGTGGCTCTGGGTTGTACAGGGAGAAGAAGGGACTGTAGGGTTACAGTTACAGCCCCTAAGAGCGTGGTAGGCCCAGAGGCAGTGCAAGGGTGACTGATCAAGTAAGAGCCTTGTACACAGTTTGACTCTGAGGGTAGTCAGGCAACCATTCGGTACTGCAGACAGGTAGGTCAGATAGGTCAGCAGTGGAGGGAGAGAGAGAGAGCAGAGGAGGAGAGGAACATTTTGAGCTGCTTCTGGAACTTTAGGCTTAGGTTTGAGTGGGGCAGGTAGGCCTTTTGAGAGGGAGGCATGTGCAGAGGAGAGAGATCTACCTCCCACTCTCTACCTGGAGATGCGTCTAATCCTTAGAGAGTTGGAGGTAACTGAGCAAAGGGCTCGAGAAGGAAGGCATTTTGAAAGAGAGCGTTGGATGTAGTGCAGTCTCTGGTTCCATAAATCCTTGTGGACAATGCAAAGGGTCTTGAACTTGATCCTTGTAGCCACCAGGAGCCAGCGGAGAGATTTCAGGGCTGGAGAGTTCTGGTCCCTGGGCTTGAGACCAAGTACAAATCCTGCAGTCCTGTTCTGGATTAGTTGCCAAGGGAGGAGAGTAGAGGAAGGCAGATTGAGAAAGAGGCTGTTGCAGTAGTCCAACCTAGAGAGGACCAGGGCTCTAGAGAGAGTGAGCTTCTGGGCGAAAGTGAGAAAGGGAAGAGTCCCTTTGAGTAGGTGCGACATCCGAGATGAGAGGAGAGAAACAGTGAGTGAAGTCAAAGATGACACCAAGGTTTTCTGCCTCTCAGGGAGGCGAAGGAACAGGGCCCAAGGCAGGTGGCCAGAGAGAGAGAGGGAAAGCAGGGGCAGGGGTCCCAATGAGAAGGATCTCTGTCTAACTGGCAATAAGGGAGAGATTGTTGGAGGCACACCAATCCTAAATCGTGGATAAACAGTCAGGAATGAGTGAGAGAGGCGCGGATGCTTCAAGCTCCCCTCGGTCCCGGTCGGAGGAGACCACCAGTGGCTTGGAAGGTTGTGCAGGGAACTGGAGTGCGCCCCTTTCCTCGTTTTTGTCATATATATATATATATATATGTATATGTATATATATATATATATATATATATATATATATATATATATATTCAGTGAAAAAAACTTTGTTAAAGGGACGTTATGGTTCCAAGTAAAACCGAAAAACCCTTGAAATTCGCCAGTTATGGTAAGCTAAGCAACCATAACTCGCGCCACCACCGTGCACTGCTAAGACTAACACCCAGGACATCAAAGATGACATCACAAATGTTTTTACTGTTGACCAATTTTAATAATTTGAAAACTTTTGTTGAAGATCATTTTAAAACAAAAACGTCATACCATTGCCCCACATGTACTTGTCCCTCCTCATCATATCCCAGTCAATTATCCCCAAACCCTCTCCATAATCCAAAAAGTTTTGATGAGATTTCCATCCCTTCCTCACCTAATACCAATCATGTTGAAACCCCAAATTCTCCTGTTTTTGTTTCTGTTTCTGCCTCACCTTCTCTGTCATAAATTATTAATATATGTTAAATAAAGTTTAATTTTTATATTGTATTGTGAACAGTTTCCGTTTTTTTTTTTTAAACAAAAGTGTCCGAGGACAGTGCGAGTGTTCTGAAATGTTCGTACAGAAAATGGAGGTGTCCTGAAGAACACCACACATGTTCGTACTGTTCGCTAGCAAGTTGAAACTGTTCTAAGAACACACGTGGTGTCCTGAAATGTTCGTAAATAAACGAAAATGATGTGTCCTGAACAACAGTACAACTGTTCGTAGTGTTCGCTACCCAATTGAAAGTGTTCTAAGAACACAATTGGTGTCCTGAAATGTTCGTACATAAACTAAATTACACGTGTCCTGAAGAACACTATATCTGTCCTTACTGTTTGCTACCAAGTTTAAACTGTTCTAAGAACACACGCGGTGTCCTGAAATATTTGTTTCATGTGTGACGCACTTTTAATTACTTCAGAACCCGAACAGTGTCCGTAGGACATCAATGCGCATGCGCTAACCAATCTCTGTGCACTTGGTGTCCTGCGGACAGGTGCTTCCTTCGCAGACTAGTTCGCAAACAGATCATATGACCGCGCCCACGCTCATCGTGTGTCCTGAAATGCGGACACTGTTCGTGTCCCCGAACAATTTAAAAGTACATTTTCAGTTAATCCATAATATTTTTCAATACAAATCTCACCATGCCACACGTCCCACATCGCAATCTTGAGTTTCTATATACCTTTTGAAACTTTCCGATCCTTTTTTTGTGTTCGATCTGTCCGCGCACAGTGCGCATGTCCGCAGACCGCGCACAAGCACCCCTATAAAAGACCACGCCCAAGAGCTTATTCCCATTGTGTTTCTGGCTATTCTTCAGAACACAGTGATTTTTGCTGCCACCTGCAGACTACACCATCATCGACATGGCATCCTTGGCTGCTGAACTGCCACTTGGTGCTGCACCTGCTTCAGCACCACCACCACCCCCTCCACCACCACCACCTCCCCAAGGGCCTGAAGAGGGGAACAGGACTGAGGATGCGGAGGAGGAAGAAGAGGATGATGAGAATGAGGTAGAGGAAATCCCTACTACCCGCACTAGGCGTGAGTCTTGGGTGTGGCGGTTATTTACCATTCATGGGAATGGTCCTAAGGCTCGTGCGAACCATGTTACCTGCAATAAGTGCAAAATGATACTCAGTCGTGGGAAGCACGGTAACTACAGCTTTGGGACCACTACTATGAAGCGACACCTGAGGTCATTTCACTATGGGGCTATTCGCAGGGTTGTACCTTGCGAAGAACGTAGCAGGTTGATTTCCTCTACTTCATCCTCTGTTTCTGATCCTGTCACCACAAGGACCACCTCTGTGGGACAGCGTCTTTCTCAAACTGCCTCACAGGCCATACAAAATGCTGATGACCCTTATCTTTCGAGGGTCACAGGTGTATGTATGTACTGTGACACAGTACTCTGCAGGGGGGAGCGACTTCGGAGTGCTTTTGAGACTATCGTCTCAGAGCACGAGAAGACCTGCTCACTACCCAAATAAAACCCACTCTACATCTTCCTCTCTCAGCTCGCCCTTTCTTATCCCTGTGGTTGCTGTCCCCCCCTTTACCCTCCTTTACCCGTCTCTCCTAGTGTGTCATGTCTGAAAAACCAAAAAAAATGCAAAATTACAAAAATCAAAAAAAAATAAGGCTCTATTCAGAGCCGCCTTTCCCAGTTAAAAAATAGAAGTGAAAATAAATGAAGCAGGGCTCTTTGTATTTTTTAGAAGTCCGCGAACAGTTCGCGAACATTAAAAAAATTGGGTTACTACTCCATCACAAACATTGTAATTTTCTCTGGAAAGAAATGGTGGCTCTGAAAAGAGCCTTTGGGTGGTGTTTGTAAGTCAAGAATTGTAAATGCTTAACATCTACTTCAAAATCGTTGTTGTAATTCCAAAAAAGGTTGCAATGCATTTTGTACATTTCTCAGAAAAATCTGATTGCCAGCATAAGTAAGATGGACTCCATCTCTGCGAAAAATGTATGTACTACAAAACATAATATTTTCATTGTGAAAAGAAGACATGCCAAAATCTCTTAGAAAGACACACACATCCTTATTAACATTGCGCCTTGCTTTTTCCATTTGTGGACCAAATGAAGAAGAACGAAGCCACATTTGTCTCTGCGCAATCCGTGAAAATATCACTTGCGAATTAGGAAACATGTCCATAACCTTCCTCAGTCCTTCTTTCATAGCAAATTGCAAAAAAATTCCAGTCACATGCCCTAAACTGTTCCCTCCACAATGAATTACAATTATGTCTGGATGTTGCTCTGTCTCCAAAGTAGCACAGAGAGGTAGCAAATCCAACCACTTCATTCCACGTACTCCATGCCAGTGTACTTCCACATGTGGGAATCCAAGATCTACAGCTACTCCACAGCTTTCTGCATGTACCTTCAACCAATGTATCCACGAATCTCCTAAAATCCAAACAATCTGTTTTCTGAAACACACAGCCATAGCTATCTTTTGTTCTCTCAGCAAAAAGAGTATCTCAGAAAATCTCTCCTGGCACAACACACCCACCAAACTTTCCTGACCAATCCCTTTCAGTGCTTATTCTCATTTGCATGACTTCTGAACCCAAAAATCCCCGGATGTAACTCCCGATGTCCTGGAACTACCGCCACGTCCGCGGACATATCGTAACATGAACAGCCCTTCTACCATTTCCACTACACTCTCTCTGCCATTCCCTCATTGGATGTACCTCAAAAATCACATGACCATGCACCAATCACATTCAAGACCTCTACATCTAACTGCATCATCATAGATCAGCACTGCAAATGTACTCTGAATCTCTCTGAGTACAAGTGTCATATCATTGGCAAGCAGCATCTACCACAAATACTGTACAAGTCTTCAAGATTTCTACTTGCAGCTCCATGCATATCCATATGCATGAACACAAACTTCAGGTATGCATATTTTCTGTATAGTACATGACATAGCTCTCAACCATTTTTGTTTTACAGGCGGGTGAAATCACCCGATTTTGTTTTTAGCGGGTGAGACGCCCATTGGAATGAATGGGCGTGCAGGAGGCTTGGCGGGTGAGTCTGCCCTTTACAAGGCGTGTGACACCCGCCAAAAGCGTGTGAGTTGAGAGCTATGGTAGATGAAGGCATTTTCAAACAGACTTTTACCTTGTAAAATCTGTTAAAGGAATTTACTGTACTTTTTTCAATTTCCTAAAATCAACTATCACTTATACACCTTTATACTTTTTACTTTCTTTAAACACACACACTCAAATCATGTTAAACTAACATTTTTTAAATGAAATATATAGACTACATATATTCAAACAAAATTGCATGCAAACACAATTTATGTTTAAACCTTTATAAAAATACTTATACAATTTCATATTTTTTGTTTTTATTTATTTATTTACTTAATTACTTTAAATTAGACATGACATTGAGGCGCTATTACCTAGAACAGTATCAAAATGTAAAACAAACCAAAAAACAATTAACAGAAAATCACCTATCAGTACAGATAAAACTACTTCTTCAAATTTTAATATGGTGCAAAGTAAGCATACCAAGAAAAGTATTTTAGCCAGAATATACCGTCACAAAGTCCTTCAAAATCTTATAAAAACAGGAGAGAAATCAGGTTCAAAGATTAAAACCTATCGTAGGAAATTAATCTTAGAAGCATTGATGGACAGTGCAATTCTTCTCAAAAGAAATGTATTTATTTTACTGTTAAACAAAATGAAACCACTAACAAAACTAATAACTAAATTACAAAAAAGACTTCTCAATAAGCGAAATGTCAACAGAAAGAACTTCTTAAGCATCTGCGGAGGTGAATGGAATCACACTACGAGCACAGAACCATATTTTAATGAAGAAGCGTACAAACAAAAGCAAACAAATACAATTGCCATAAATAGCAGTGGTTGAGGTTATGAAAAAGTGAATAATACCATAATGGAACAAGAAATACTCCTTACAAAAATATGCCCTGAAAACTTAGAATTACCCCTCCATTCAACTGAATCAGAATGTCTAGTGTACAAATGGCCATGCACGTCAATGTGTAACATTCCCAAACAATGTTTCAAATCTTTACACCAATTCCTCAATAAATATGTAAAAAGCAAAGACAAAATCAAAATTAAATTACTGCAAAATATAGATACCTGTCCAGTGCGCAAGTACACAGGACTACAAGGACATTCGTTGGCCTGCATTACAGAACCTACTTGTAAAACCACTTTCCATGATATCAAAAGGATATCAACACATCATTCAACTATAAGAAATCTAGTCTATAAAATGTACTATGCTAAAAGTCCTGCTTTAGCACTAGCAAAGTTAAATAACATCCTTCTACATGGTACAGCAAAAGACCTACTTGAAGAAATTCAGTATATCCAGAAAAAATATTTTGGAAGTGAAAGCCATTTACAGAATGAAATAGCTTTAAACCAATTAAGCAACAATTCTACACATGGCAACCTTTTGCTAAACACATACAAAAAAGAAATACTAAAATTTAAAAGTACATCAGCTGAAGTACCAAACCATGTATGTGTATGTTGCCGTAGAATTTTTTATAAAAGTAACACAAAAACTGTGGACCTATCATACAAAATAGAAGACAATGAAGATTCTAAATGGTTTGATTTAGCTCTCTACCTTCTAGCAGAAAACAAATATGAAATAACTGAGCCCTTAATACTTTGCAGTTATTGCACTACAAAACTTGACAACAACCAAACTCCTTCACCTTCTATCACAAATAATTTGGAATTATACCCAGTACCAAAACCTCTACAACAACTTAATTTATATGAGAGCATCATAATTCAAACAGTACACCCATTTCAAGCAATAATACGCCTTCAACCAAAAACAGCAAAATTACCTCCCTCTGAATTGGTAAAAGGCATTCGTGGAAAAGTAGTTTATTTACCATTAAATCTAAAAGAAAATGTGCATACTCTAGGAGTGCAACGTCCAATGCAGCAATCTTTAATTATATTAGTAAATGGAGTACCTACAAAAGACAAATATGGCAACAGCTGGTAGATTTATATAAAGTTAGACAAGCCTTCCAATATCTTAAAGAGAATAATGAATATTACAAAGAAATTAATATTGAAGAAAACTTGAAAGATACAACTGAAATAATTCAAGAAACACAAGAAGCTGGTCAATTTGAGCTACTAGATCCTGCTACAATATCAAATACTTTAGACCAGTATACAATTCATCCTTTGCACTGCAATGACACCGTACAAGATGTACTGGAAACTTACCAAATGCGTCAAACAAAAGGATCGCCAATCAGTATATGGGAAAAAAGTATAGAAGCATGTGCTTTTCCTCTACTCTTTCCAACTGGCAAAGGAGGAAGGTATGATGATAGACCTATTCAAATATCAGCTTCAGAATACAGCTCACTACGGATGTATTCTGAAGATCCCAGATTTAGACAAAATGTGGAATACATATTCCACCTACTCTTTGAAAGTGAACTAGCAACTTTATGTTACGGAGTTGCACACATATTAAAATCAGGATCACACGTTCAAAATATGACAGCTACACAATTATTAGAGAAAGTGCAACAAAAGGATGAGGTTTTACAATCAAATATTACAAATCTATTAGCAAATATGCGTGGTACTAAAGAGTACTGGTTTCGACGTCATGGAGATGTACGTTGTATGATCAGAAACCTTGGCCCACCCACTTGGTTTGTTACATTAAGTTGTGCAGAATATGCATGGGAAAATTTACATGATTTCCTACGCATATCAAATAAAAACAAAACAAACATAGATATTCTAACACCTGGAGAACTTTGTTCTTTGGATCCTGTTAATGTTTCAAGATATTTTCACCATCGCTTCATTGCTATGCTACATTTTATTTGTAATAAGACTGTTCCTCCCTTGGAGAAGTGCAACACTTCTTTTGGAGAAAAGAATACCAAGCCAGAGGAGCACCACATATCCACATGCTTTTATGGATTAAAGATGCTCCTAAATTTGGTCAAGACAGTGATGCCACTGTTTTACAGTTTATTGAAAAATATGTCACTTGTCAAATTCCATCAGAAGCCACAAATAGTGATCTTTGTGCACACATTTTACAATTTCAAAGACACAAATGTGGAAAATATTGTCGTCGCAAATACAAAAACAAAGGCAAATACTACACCAAATGCCGATTTGGTTTCCCTAGACCAATTACAAATACAGGTCAAGTAAACAACCTCATGTCTTCAGTTAGACATACTGTTAAAGGAAAGTCACCTAAAAATACATATTACATAAAAAGAAAAGAAGAAGAAAAATATATCAATGATTATAATGCAATCATTGCCCACTTATGGAATGCAAACATAGATGTGCAGTACATTGCAGACAATTCTACTGCAGTTGCACGATATGTAACAGCATACTTAACTAAAGCAGAAAAGACAGAGCTCTTAGACCTCTGGAATGACCTGTCATCAGATAAAACAGTATCTCAGAAATTATACAGCTTGGGCATAAAAATGCTCACCCATAGAGAATGTGGATCTTATGAAGCAGCTGATCGTTTAACTTGTACTTCATTGTATGGTAAATCTGAAAATATAGTATGGCTAAGTCTTGGTCCAAACTCTGCCGTAAAACTGTTGGCAGCATTGGAAATGTCAACCTTTGGCAACATTTCCAATACAGAGAATTAACAGAAAACATGCGCCAATCTGCAGATCTAACTTATGCCAACATTTTAAAAAGTTTGAGAGTTGGTATACTTTCTAAAGAAGCAGAAGCAACATTGAAAACCCGGCACATTAATGCACTTCATGGCGATAATGCATGTGCTACAGATGTTATGGAACAATTAGCCCACAAAAATGTCAATTGTATGGCCTTAATGCCAACTCTTGCAAGCTGATTCAAATTCAATGAAATCATGCTAAGTAAAGAAATGCAACCAATAATGGAAATTAGCGCCACAGACAAACTAGATGTACATGGTATGACACTACCCATGTGTGACCAAGCCACAACAAGACTAAATAATTTAGAAAAATCAATCTCAAACACAGCAGGCTTAGAAAAGATGTTAACATTATCCTTAAATTGCAGAGTAATGCTTAAACGTAACCTTGACGTGGACCAAGGACTAGTAAATGGAGCACTGGGTACAGTTGTTGGCTTTCAAACATACCCACATGACAACAAAATTCAGTTTGTCAATATACTCTTTGACAAACTTTCAGAAGTAAAACGGATAGGACGCTCAACAGCTAGATTCCTTATCTTCAAAGATATGTATGTACGCAGAGAACAATTTTCTCTAACTCTTGCATACGCAGTCACAATTCATAAATCACAAGGTCTTACCCTAGACAAAGCAATGATAGATATTGGTAACACAGTCTTTAAAGTAGGCATGAGCTACTTAGCACTATCACGCTTACGTACACTTGACGGTCTATTTCTAATCAACTTTGATGCAAGTAAAGTAAACGCTGATATTCCTTGCATTTTAGAATATAATAGACTTCGCTCACTATACACTCCCCATCTAAACACATATTCTGTTCCACAAAAACTAAAACGTTGTAAAAGAAAACTAAATCAAACTGAAATGCAACAGGACGTCACTGCAAATCCTCCAAAGAGAGTAAAAGAAACTAATACTTCATCAAGTACCACAAACAAAAAAGAATCAATTAGAGAAAGTAAACCAGGTACTTCTTTAAAGATGGAAGACAAACTCCAAAAAAAGCAGTTAGATACAGAACTACCTGGACCATTTAAATTTTCAAATATAGTTGGTGTAAGTTGCTATGCAAATGTAGCAATGAATATTCTATTTCAATTACCACCAATTGTTGACAACATTTACTCACACAGTACAGACCCATTGTGTTTGCAAATGTTAGTACTTCACAGAAATGCAGCAAACAATCCTGACGACACATATAGGGCCTCATTCCGAGTCGGGCGGTAAGTGTTAACGGTCACCGGTAACGAGACCGGTGCCGTTAAACCCTTACCGCCCTATTCCGAGTTCCCTTTGCGGGTTGGAACTTAACACCTGCTTTTTGCAGGCGTTAAAAAACCAACCCGCAAAGGGACCTTGGAGCTAATTACGGCACCGTAATTTACGGTGCCGTAATTAGCACCTTCCCCATTCCCATTGAGCCCTATGGGGCAAAAATGGGAATGGGGAAGGGCCCATGGTGAATGGGGAATTACCGACCCCGCCAACCTTGGAATGGGGCGGTAATTCCGCCATTCACCATGGCGGAGTCGGAGAGATAACGGCGTCAACCAAGGCGCTAATAGCGCCTTGGTTAACGCCAGGGTCGGAATGAGGCCCATAGTGTTTTTGGAATAAGACGACAATTGGACTACTGTGCTGGAATGGTGAAATTCACTATAAACTCACAGGAAGATCCACAAGAATTTCTAATGTAATTACTACAAGTACTGGAAAACAAAAACATACCTATAAATGAAATCTTTCAGATTTCATACATGTGGAAACATACATGCACTCTCTGCAACAATGTGACACAAGAAGAAATCCCCAATGAACGCTTCATATATATATCAATACCAAATTGTGAATCCATTCCATTTCAGCAACTTGTACAAAATGCAAACCATGGTAGATTATGCTCTACCTGCAATTCAGATAATCGCTCCACGTTAGTAATACAAACACATACTAAATACTTAGCAGTAATGCTTAAATTAGCAGTAATACTAATGCTTCTACGTTACAATGCAGATGGTACCAAAAACAACTGCAAGCTGACTGGATTCACACATGGTCAAATATCACTTGGTAAGAAAACCTTCACAACAATAGGTATAATCTACCACGCAGGAGCCACAACCAATTCAGGGCACTACACTGCATACATAAAAAAGAAATGTGGATGGTTTGAATGTAATGATAGTACCATTATTCTAAAGCAGAGATTACCAGCAAATCTTACAAACGCTTATTTGATGTTCTTAAAACCAAAATTTGATAAATAAACTGTATTTAAACCTTTAAATAAATTTGTGTTACAAAAATATAAACTATTAGAATACTCCAAAAGCTATCTAACTGCTCAAAGATTCTACAACAACTAATCAGATAAATGAATACCACTAAATTAGGCCAAAAATACACAGTTAGAATACGCCAATTGGTATCTAACTGTCCCAAAATTTAACAATATCCAAATAGGTAAATGAAAACCACTAAAATATATTAAAAAAATAGACAGTTAGAATACGCCAATTGGTATCTAACTGCTCCAAAATTTTATAATATCAAAACAAATGAAGAATCTGTTACTGTTCCAAAAAAAATACAACAAAGCAAAGTATAAAGCATTAGCCAGAAACAACAAGTGAACACTGAAAACAAACAAACAAATAAACTGTAGCATAACAGAAAAAGGGTTTTTTTTAAATCCAACATGGATTTTTTTTTCTCCCACAGACCCAATGATTTTAGCAACAAATACAGAAACTGAGCAAATTGCACAGTACTCTGATTTGTACTCTACTAAAAATGAGGGTCGAAAAAAAATAAAAGTATATTGCTTATACAATGTAATAAGTCATTACAAATTACTAATACTAACATACTATTTTCTTTTATCACAGAAATGAAGAAGAAAAACATGGACTCCCATTACTAGACCAAACAGTAAGTATACAATAATAAGGACAACCATAGCAGCACATCACATCCATAGTATCTAATACCTTTGTTCCTTATACATTTGTTTTTCACCCAAAGTTATAAACAAATATGAATGTGATATGCTGCAGTGGTTGTTGCCAGGGCATAGAGTCTTGGGTGCATGGCCAAATGGCCATGCACCCAAGACTCTATGCCCTGGCAACAACCACTGCAGCATATCACATCCATAGAGTCAAACATTTCAACTATGATCTATGGGAAACTTTTAATGTCCGCGAACAATGTGAGTGTTCTTAGAACACTTTGAACTTGCCAGCGAACAATACGGACACCGTTTTCAGGTCACCCCCTACGAACATATCAGAACAACGCGATAGTTCTTAGAACACTTTCAACTTAACAACAAACAATACGGACAGCGTCCTAAGGACACCCCCTACGAACATTCCAGGACACCGGGAGTGTTCTCAAAAACGTCTTCAGAACACCCCCATCTTGTTTATTTGCGAACATTTCAGGACACCGCAAGTGTTCTTAGGACACATTCAACTTGACAGAGAACAATACGGACAGCGTCCTGAGGACACCCCCTACGAACATTCCAGGACACCGGGAGTGTTCTCAAAAACGTCTTCAGAACACCCCCATCTTGTTTATTTGCGAACATTTCAGGACACCGCGAGTGTTCTTAGGACACATTCAACTTGACAAAGAACAATACGGACAGCGTCCTCAGGACACCCCCTACGAACACTCCCCGGACACCAGGAGTGTTCTTAGAAGCGTCTTCAGAACACCACCATCTTGTTTATTTGCGAACATTTCAGGACACCGCGAGTGTTCTTAGGACACATTCAACTTGACAAATAACAATACGGACAGCGTCCTCAGGACACCCCCTACGGACACTCCCCAGACACCAGGAGTGTTCTTAGAAGCGTCTTCAGAACACCACCATCTTGTTTATTTGCGAACATTTCAGGACACCGCAAGTGTTCTTAGGACACATTCAACTTGACAAATAACAATACGGACAGCGTCCTCAGGACACCCCCTACGAACACTCCCCGGACACCGCGAGTATTCTTAGAAGCGTCTTCAGAACACCCCCATTTTGTTTATTTGCGAACATTTCAGGACACCGCGAGTGTTCTTAGGACAGACTCAACTTGACAGAGAACAATACGGACAGCGTCCTCAGGACACCCCCTACAAACACTCCCCGGACACCGCGAGTGTTCTTAGAAGCGTCTTCAGAACACCCCCATTTTGTTTATTTGCGAACATTTCAGGACACCGCGCGTGTTCTTAGAACACATTCAACTTGACAGAGAACAATACGGACAGCGTCCTCAGGACACCACCTATGAACACTCCCCGGACACCGCGAGTGTTCTTAGAACAGTTTCACTTTGCTTGCGAACAAAACGGACACATATTGACTCCTTAGAACACCCCCTATTCAGTTTATTTAGAAAATTTCAGAACACCCGTGATGTCCGCAAACAAATCGAACACAAAAAGAACGTCTAACACATAAAAAACACAACTTTAATCCTATCTCACACACTCCCACCCTCCCCAAACACTCCCACACACCAACACACTCTACAAAATACACATTTTGAACAAAGTTTCACCGCGCTGTCCGGGGACGTCCGCGAATCCAATATGGCGGGCGCTACCGAAAAATCTGACGCGCTTCACGCTCCACGCTCCACGCCGTCCAATCAGCGAACACTTTGCATGTCCGCGAACATCACGCAAGACGATTGGCCAATCAGGACACTTTCCGCGGAGCAAACAGGGAAGTGTATCCGCAAACCGAACACAGATATCACTAATTTTTTTTGACCTACATTTTGGTCATTTTTAAAAAAAACTACTCGACGAATTTTCACCAAATTTGCAAAAGCACGCTTTCGGGACCAAGCCGCTGCTCCTGGTCCAAATTTGGTGGAAATCCATCCAGCGGTTTGGGCTGTAGACGCAAGCAAAATTTATTTCCCATTCACTCTATGGAGAGTGAGTATAATGTATACAAATATGAGCATATAGAGGGAAGGTAGAGTAATAAAAATAAAACTATGACAAAGTGCTGATAACCATAATGATTATCTTCATGCACAGAAAGGATTGCTCTCTTTCAAGCCTGTATCTTCCGCTATGTACATGTTTCATATGATGTGACAGGACCCCAAGTCTACAAATATAGTACCTTTTCAATTTTTACTTCCTGACTGTTACTGTAGAAAACTATGTGGCTTCAATATGTCAGTAAAGGATAAAAAGGGAGAGCCAGCCATGTGATGTCATCAGTTATGTCATCAATGACATTTGTGATGTCATCTTTGATGTCCTGGGTGTTAGTGTTAGCAGTGCACGGTGGCGCGAGTTATGATTGCTTATGTTACCATAACTGGCGAATTTCAAGGGTTTTTCGGTTTTACTTGGAACCATAACGTCCCTTTAACAAAGTTCTTTCACTGAATTTCATAGGTTTTTAGTAGCACAACTTAACCATAATATCCCTGGCATGTAACATAGAACATACTAACCCCCTCGTAGTGATTTTCATGTCCGCGGACTACCGCCATGTCCGCGGACACATCGAAAATCTGAGCGTGGTGAATGTAAATTTAAATAGTGTGCCCCATTTCCCCTTTGAAGTTGGCTCTGAAAAGAGCCAATTTTTTTTTACAGATGCTTGACAGACACCTGTTATTTTATATTTTTTTCTTGGTTTTTTTTCTTACTTTACTCCTAAAATCTTCACATAACCTTCTCCAAAGCAACCCTTACATTCCAAAATAAAAAGGCATTTCCGGTAAAAGATAAACAAATGCCATCTTCTTTAAAATTAACAGCATTACTGGCATCAATATTCTCATTGTTACAGAAGAACATACCAGCTCTAAGCATGAAGGCACACATGCCTCGGTTGATGACACACCTAGCAATGTTTTGCTGAGGACAAAAAACTGAACTATTGTCCCATATTGCCCTAGGTAGTAATCCAGAAAAAAATACTTTCGCATTTGTAAGGATCTTCACTACGGCTTGAACCAAGCGTTCCAAATCAGCCAACAAAGCAGGGGCACTGACGTTGCCCAAATGGAAAGCACCATAGTGCAAAACTACCACATGCGGACTGTTCATCGTGGCCATATCCGCACAAACTTGTACAATTCCCTGTACATTGCAATCAGGCACAGTGCTCCACACCACCTCCACTTCTTTCACATCAAAGTTCTTTGCAACATGCCTGCATTCAGCGTACTGCTGTAAACCATGCACAAACATATCTCCGAGCACCAACACCCTGACTTTCTCCACTTCTGCCATCTTCACCACACACAGTCTCTTTCAACACAAATCCACAACCTCGACATCTGATTGGCTGATCCGTACAGTCTTCTTTCCATGTTGGATTTCCTGGAAAAACCCGGATTTACCACGCCCTGTCCACGAACAGCCTCGGTGTCCGCGGACGGCGTCCACTTTACTCTCTGTACCATTCCCTCATTGCATACAGCTAAGCAATTACACAATACGAATAACGTCCTCAGAACACCCCCATTTTGTGAATTTTCGAACATTTCAGGACAATTATCATTTCATTATTCTACATATTAACATTACAAATATTATACTTTTATCTTGTACTCTGCACACAATGCTATCTTTCTCCATTAGTAGCTCAGTATACTACATAGAATCCCATAATACAATGCTATTTATTGATATAAATGCATCGTTCAAAGCACTAATAACGGTATGATATTTATTGCAATATCCTTGACACTTTTTTCGGAACATTATAATAAAAATCCCTAGCACACAAATTCCATGAAAAGTACATACACATGTGATGTCATCAGTGATTTCATCAATGACATTTGCGATGTCATCTTTGATGTCCTGGGTGTTAGTCTTAGCAGTGCATGGTGTTGGCGCGAGTTATTTTTCATAGCTTACCATAACTTGCTATTTTCAGGGGTCTTTCGGCTGTACTTAGAACTATAACGTCCTTTAAACAAACTTTTTTTAATATCACGCAAACAATATACAAACATGGCGTGCAAAAACCAACTTCTACAGATGGCTTTACACAGAATGTTGCAAAGTAAGAATTTATGCTCGTTCACAGTGAAGGTCAGCTGCTTCCATTTTTTTCTCGGGCCCCGGAGAGGCTCACGAAGCAGACTATAAGGTTGTATTGTGTTTTGACCTTGACAGACAGAGATTGTGATGAAAGACTTCTCTTGAAGGAGTGTTGCTAAAACGTAAGAGAAGATAAAGATGAAATTTCTGAAACAAAACCACTTTTACATATTATATCACTATGCGAAAGATCGTTGGCACACGCGGAGTCGTATTTTGGGACTGCACCACTCGTAGACAATGGAAATTGCAATTGTACTGTAAGTAACCCTTTAGATTACTTTATACCAAATATAATTACAATAGCGTAGCATTAAAGACCGCTGAAGTTGAACTTGTTCGTTGAAAGTGGCATAATGTTTTCTACCGCGCACTATCACCGCCGAATTGATCCCCTGTCGTTTAGAGGGCTCTGAAAAAGGCAGACGACACAGAGTAGGTTAATATAAATAATTTAACTGGTCTATAGGCGGTCAAGCGCTCTACTCGCTATGCCACTTCACTGTAGCCTGTCAAGTGGCACAGCGAGTACAGCACTCGCTTTGACATCCGTGCACAGCTTGCAAACACAAGTTCGAATCCCGGCAAGGCGAAACTCAGCCTTTCATCCTTCCGTGGTCGATAAATGAGCACCACACACTGTGGTTAATAATAAGCACCGCTTACATACCTCACAGTTCTTAGCGCTATATGAATGGGAAAATATTATTATTTTATTATTAACATACTCTGTTGCACTATCTTCGATAGCAAATAGTTTCACGCCCTAATAAATAAAATGATGATTTTTAATGAAGATCGGCTGGTGAGACTAATTTATGTTTTTTAAAACAGGTACGTGGCCCCGTTTTGTCTATGTCACGATTTACAGACTCCAGCGGATGGGGTCTTCAACTGCCAGGTGCAAGTCCAAATATGCAACTTCATGAACCTCACCATTTTATGGAACAATCGGCAAGCACCAATATGCCCTTACGCAGTACTAGCGGCTACAAACAACATACCAACCAATACGGTGGTCTAATGGCTCGTTGTTGGAGCAAACTTCCGATTATCAGAGAGACCATTTACTGCTTTTATCATAAACCAACAGCCTATCTACCGCAAAGGAACAACGCGTGGCTCCAAATAAACTTTTGCTGATCGACAGCAGAGACAATAGCAAATCGCTGAATATTCACTAAACATTTCATGTGAAATAAATGTACTTTACCAAATGTACAATCCTGCTGTTTACTTTTAAACCACAGTTTCATATTCAGAATTGTGGCGCACTGAGTTGTAACCTGATCTAACACTCTCTGTACCGCAAAGGAACATCGCATGTCTCAACATGAACTTTTGCGGATCGACAACAAAGACAAATGCAAATTGCTGAATATTCTCTAAACATTTGATGTCAAATAAATGTACTTTACAACATTTACAATCTTGCTCTTTGCTTTTAAATCACAGTTTCATATTCTGAATTGTGGCGCACTGTGTTGTGACATAATGTATGTTGTCTTCCGGGTTCTGTGTAAAGTCTCGTAGTACTGGAGACGACTGGGCGCGTTTCATTACGCACCCTGTAACGTCAAGGAGAAAGGCGGGGAATATGAATGCTTTGATAATATCAGGCTTAGGGGCAGGAGATATGATTTAGTGTCGCAAAAGCAAGTCAGCCAGGTCAACAGCGCCAGTCATAGGATTATCACATAATGTCGACGCACACCAGCCGGATTTATCGTTTCTTTAGTGGACAAAAAGTCGGTTGATGCCCCTAGGAAATTGTACTATTAGCGAACAAAAGGAGTGCTCTTAAAACACTTTCACCCTGACAACGAACAATACAAACAACGTTCTCAGAACACACCCATTTTGTGTAATTGCAACCATTTCGGGACACTGCAAGTGTTCTTAGAACACATTCAACTAGACAGATTACAATACGGACAGCGTCCTGAGGACACCCCCAGTTTGTGTATTTACGAACAATTAAGTACAGCGCGAGTGTTCATAGCTCATTTTTACCTTCCTTGCGAACAAAAATGACACATACTCGGTTAAACACCCCACCATTTAGTTTATTTACAAAATGTCAGAACAGTCGTGTTCTCCGTTGACAAATCGAACGCAACAAAAAGGTCTAGCACATAAAAAAACAAAGCATTTAACCTATCTCATACTCCCCAACCCTCCCCAAACACTCTTACACACCAACACACGGCACTAAATACATTTTTTTATCCACGTTTCACTGCGCTGTACGCGGTCGACTGCGAATACAAGATGGCGGGCGCCACAGAAAATCTGACGCGCTCCACGCCCCTCACCGTCCAATCAGCGAACACGTCGCATGTCCGCGGACATGACGCAAGCCCATGGGCCAATCGGGGTGCTGTCCGCGGAGCGAACAGGGAAGTCCGTCCGCGAAGCGAACGCAGATATCACTAATTTTTTTGCCTTACATTTTGGTCATTTTTAAAAAAAACTACTGGACAGATTTACACCAAATTTACAAAAGCACGCTTTTGGGACCAGGCCGCTAAACTTTGCAAAAACGTTCAGAGTGACCCAACTACTTTTTTTGCAAAGTTTGGTGAGGATCCGTCCAGGGAGAGCAAAGTTATAAGCCACCCAAAAAGTGCTCTTCCTATGGAAACAGCAACTTAACCATACCTACATGGCCACTACCGTGGCCATGTAATATATATATATATATATATATATATATATATATATATATATATATATATATATATATATATATTTATATGGGGCAGCAATCACCAAGCGGTGACAATACAATTAAAAAATAAGTAAAGCAATTAAATTCACTTATAATAATGCAGAATAGAAAACACAGGAAAAAGAACAGTTTTGGCCTGTGAAAAGATAGCGGTTAGGTTAATTATTCCCCATGCAAAGTTCTTAAGGCACAAATGAGCAATCCTACACAGATGTCAGTGAGCAGCAGGTATTCCGGAATGAAAGCAATGGCCCTCATTACAACTCCGGCGGCAGCCGTGCCCTTATTAAGGGCACGGCTGCCGTCGGAGTTGCATTTTTTCCGGCACCCGCTATTGGGCCAGAACCAGATCATGCTAAGTTTGGCGGACCCGGTAATTGCCCATTTGCCGGTGCCGTTATGGCCGGCCTCCCGATCCCCATTCTGCCCCACACGGCAGAATGGGGATCGGGAGCATGGCAATAACAGTGCTGGTGCAATCACGAGTTCTGCTCGAGGGTGCCGGTCTGCACGCCTGGTCAGACCAGGCGTGCAGTCCGGCACCCGTGAGCAGAACTCGAAATGTGGTGGAGTGGTAACAACAGCGCCGGTAGCACTACCGACGCCATTGTTGCCATTCCGCCACACTCATAATGAGGGCCAATGTCTAGAGTTTGAATGCAATCTTCCCTCCCCAAACAAGAGAGAAACCGTTTTTGGAAATTGACAGTTTTAAACTGACAGGTGAAAATGGCTTTATGAAACAATGAAAAAAGGGTGCAAAAATGGTTAAACTTTTGAAAATGGAAATTTGTGGAAAAATGTCACTATGCGATTTTTGAAACAAAAACAGGTCAGATACACAGATGTTTTTGGTTGTGGGGGTGGCTAAGGGTCTTAGGTATAAGTCAGAGTTGAAATTAGGTTTCTATCTATAAATCTGTAGAAGTTATGGAAGTTTTAGTGAGAGGCATTTTTGAAAAATAGAACAGAGAAAAGCAGAAATTTGGTTTTAAAAATGACAGATTGGTTTTATTACACTATATTTATAACTTTGAAAAAGAGAATTCCACCCGTGAATCTCCAAAGTTACTAACGGCTGCTGATAACTCTTCAGGTGTGATACTCTAGTTTCCGTTCTGTATGGGAATTACCTTATTTAAACCAAATCACTAATGGGTTATGGTTTAATGAGACAAATGAGGGGAAAATCAGTGCAAGAATGTTTCTGACAATGTTAGAGGTTCTGAAGTTAAAGATGGGATGGGTTCAGATTAGGATAGGACAATACAAATATACTATGGGTCGCCGTTATTCCTTTTGATACTTACAGTCCCTTGTACTTAAGATTGGACTGTCGGGTCTACCGGCAGCAGGGCACTTCTGGAGGGATCAGTCAGCTGGGCCGTTCTGGTCAATTTGGACGGCACCTCAACTGGATTTGGAATGGATTGGCCCTTCTGGTCACTAGACACAACAGATTAGCAGGATGCGAGTTTCAGCAGGCAAGCCTTAATGGTAGCAAGCCAGACTGGATCAGAATTAAATTCTCTTAAGTTTGGCGAACCCAGTAATTGCCCATTTGCCGGTGCCATTATGGGCGGCCTCCTGATCCCCATTCTGCCCCACATGGCAGAATGGGGGTCGGGAGCATGGCAATAACGGTGCTGGTGCAATCACGAGTTCTGCTCGTGGGTGCCGGTCTGCACGCCTGGTCAGACCAGGCGTGCAGTCCGGCACCCGTGAGCAGAACTCGAAATGTGGTGGAATGGTAACAACAGCGCCGGTAGCACTACCGGCGCCATTGTTGCCATTCCGCCACACTCATAATGAGGGCCAATGTCTAGAGTTTGAATGCAATCTTCCCTCCCCAAACAAGAGAGAAACCGTTTTTGGAAATTGACAGTTTTAAACTGACAGGTGAAAATGGCTTTATGAAACAATGCAAAAGGTTGCAAAAATGCTTAAACTTTTGAAAATGGAAATTTGTGGAAAAATTTCCCTATGCGATTTTTGATAAAAAAACAGGTCGGATACACAGATGTTTTTGGTTGTGGGGGTGGCTAAGGGTCTTAGGTATAAGTTAGAGTTGAAATTAGGTTTCTATCTATAAATCTGTAGAAGTTATGGAAGTTTTAGTGAGAGGCGTTTTTGAAAAATAGAACAGAGAAAAGCAGAAATTTGGTTTTAAAAATGACAGATTGGTTTTATTACACTATATTTATGACTTTGAAAAAGAGAATGCCACCGGTGATTCTCCAAAGTTACTAACGACTGCTGGTAACTGTTCAGGTGTGATACTCCAGTTTTCGTTCTGTGTGGGAATTACCTTATTTAAACCAAATCACTAATGGGTTATGGTTTAATGAGACAAATGAGAGGAAAATCAGTGCAAGAATGGTTCTGAAAATGTTAGAGGTTCTGAAGTTAAAGATGGGATGGGTTCAGATTAGGCTAGGACAATACAAATATACTATGGGTCGCCGTTATTCCTTTTGATACTTACAGTCCCTTGTACTTAAGATTGGACTGTCGGGTCTACCGGCAGCAGGGCACTTCTGGAGGGATCAGTCAGCTGGGCCGTTCTGGTCAATTTGGACGGCACTTCAACTGGATTTGGAATGGATTGGCCCTTCTGGTCACTAGACACAACAGATTAGCAGGATGCGAGTTTCAGCAGGCAAGCTTTAATGGTAGCAAGCCAGACTGGATCAGAATTAAATTCTCTTAAGTTTGGGATCATTGAATTTGGGTCTAGCTAAAAAGAGTTCAGCAAGTCTAAGGCCTGGATTCTGCAAAGACATCTGGAATCAGCTGCAAAATGGAGAGTTCGCGGGCAAAGCGCTGCATGGAAATCTGGATGTGTTCAGGAAGCAGTGTGTGTCTATGTGTGGTGAAGTTCCTATATTTATCCTACCAAGTGACATCACCAAGTTTATGGTGTGGGCAGAATTTCAAAACACAACCCCATGGCTATTAGTGGCCAAAGGCACTTACCTTGTTCTGGTTGGCAGTCAGAACAGAGCTGTCATCTTTATGATGGGATTTAGGAACTCCCACATTGATTTTGACCAAAACTTAACTTTTGCACAAATGTACATTTCTAAAATGATGTCCCCTAATACAATCAGATACACACATTACATATTTGATTGGTTATTTTTTCATTCAATCCCGATCTCTGTGAGAGATGTCTTTGTAATTCAATAGAATTTTATCAATTTTAATCATAACAATTTAGACTAATAATTTCTAATTCAGTACATATCTGGGCGATTATCACCAGAGCATGAATATACAATCTTAGACTTGCAGCATTAATAGTTTTGCTACAATTAGACTGTTCCTGTAACTTTGGTTCCTTAGGTGGTACAGGGTACATTAATGTCCTCAAAGCAAATGCCTAAAATTAGGTTAACATCTACCAATTTTTAGATTTATCCTCC
The DNA here is from genome assembly GCF_040938575.1 of Ambystoma mexicanum. Taxonomy (NCBI): domain Eukaryota; kingdom Metazoa; phylum Chordata; class Amphibia; order Caudata; family Ambystomatidae; genus Ambystoma; species Ambystoma mexicanum. The sequence continues at coordinate 291,579,695 of NC_090933.1, read as the reverse complement.
TTCAGGTTTCACAGTTAAAGAGTTTCAAACTTAATCACAAATAAGGATTTAAACACCAAAAGTTCCAGGCAGTCTTTTTCTTTCGAACTTCCCTTTCACAGGCAACAGCTGTCACATTCCTTTGATCAGGGAGGTGTGTCCTCTTCCTTGAGAGGGAAGCTCCCCCGTAGAGATCAGTAGGCAGCCTGCCATTGTCCTTGGCTTAGCCAGAGAAGAAATTCTGATGTGCTCTTTGTTGTCAATACGTCGGAACCTCAAACATCCATTAAGGCTTCCTTTATCAAGGGAGTGTCAACTGAGGTATCATCTTTCCCAGGCTGGGCACTGTTCAGTCAGAATTAAGTATTTACTTAACTCCAAAACTGGGTTATTTTAAAATTCACTTTAAGGTCTTTCCTTTAAAACATACAACATAAGCACAGTTTATAAGGGATTTCAACATTTTAAAGAATTAAGCCCTTCACAAACATACTTTAAGTAAGCAAATGTTTCACTTCTTCAGAGAAAAAGAAACACATTTAAACTGGGGTGTTTACATCTTATTTTCCTATGCAGCACACACACATCCAACTCAGCATTATTCTGTCTTTGAGTGCTGGAAATTGTCTGCAATCTGGAATTAAGTATTCACCGTATGCTTGGAGTTTCCTCTGCACAGCTGAAATTGATATGTTGCCACATTTCTCCACATTTTTCCTGTGTAACTGAAAACAAATTGTTGCTGGACTGGTGTTTCATAAAATACCTTTATTAGCTGCTGTCAGTCAGGGAGGCCCGGTTTTCTCTGACTGCACTGGATGATCTGTGGTTTCAGCACACTTTTCATTTCAATGGTTCACTTGGAAAATGACTGAATTGAGCGCCAAAACAGCACTTTGATGGTTGCAATTGATAGGGAAAACTGCATTTTACAGGCATTTTCGGATTTTAGCCCACTTCCGTGGCCTTGCTTCATGTGACAGGTAACAGCACCCACTGGCGTTCTCCTGCAGAGAGTTTGTTTTGACCTGAACTTTGACTGTGTGTGGCAGGGGTGTCCAGCCTTTTGTGATTCATGAACCATGCGCAGTTTTGCAGATTTGGCGCTGACAGCGGTTAGCGCATCAATTTTGTGGCCATTTTTTTCCAACATTGGCAAAGGGGTGTAGTGGGGCGCATTGGCATGGGTAAAAATATCCCACAGGTGGCAAAAGAGTGATTACAGATATCGGCCAAGGCTGGAGCGAGGGTGTCAATATGGTCCTTGATGGTTCTGGAGGAGCAAGGGAGCACCTGTTTGAACGACATTTTCATAGATCAGATTTCTCTAGAAACCTTGTCAGGTATTGTCAGAGAGAAAGAGGAGAAAGGAGAAGGAGAAGGAGAGGGAGAGATGGCCAAAGGGGGGCAGAGAGAGAAAGGGAGAGAGTAAGAGGAGATAGAGGTTTAGCTGAGAAGTGAGAAGCCAGAGCCGTACAGAGGACCTGGGAGGGAGCAGGAGAGGTAGAGACTGCAACAGGATTGGCCAGTTAACTGCAGATTTTAAAGAATTGATCGTGTTGTTACAGGCTGCAGAGACACAGACTTGAATGTGTGCTCTCATTTTGGACAGGAGAGGGGGTCTGTATTGTCTTTGGAGCAAGCGGCAGGCCAGTTTGTCAGACGATGCGCACAAAGCCCACCACTTTCTCTCAGCCACCCTGCACTTGCGTTTCAGGATGGTGAGGTGGGAATCATACCAAGAGTTGCACTTGAAGGTAGGCTTCGGCCAGATTCTCATGACAGGGGCAAGGATGTCCAGGGTGTTGAAAATAGAAAGATGCAGATTAGAAAGGGCTGTGTCAGGGTGTAAGTCAGCCGCAGGAGTAGTAGGGCAGAGAAAGTAGAGGCAAATTCATCCACTGACACCTGCTTCATGGTCAGATTGAATGAGAAGGTAGGCAGTAGTGCTGGGGGGCGGCTTTGCCAGAGGGATAGTGAGTTTCAGATGAGAGGAGAGTAGAATGTCATTAGTCAAAGAGAAAGAGGAGTGGTGAGAAGGTTAGAAAGGGGGATGTCTGAGGTGATGTGAACATCCAAAGTATGTACGGCAGAGTGTGTTGGGCCAGAGGGCAGAATGGAAAGAGCGAGAGTGTCACAGAGGTTGTGGAAAATTCCAGAGGAGGGATTGGAAGCATCCAGGTGGATGTTGACATCTCTGAGGAGCAGAAGGTTAGTAGTAGAAACAAATAGCGAAGAGGAGAGGTCTGCCCATTCAGAGAGGAAGAGATTGACCTGGCCATGTGGCCTGTAGCTGGTGGTCACAGTAAGAGATAGGCCAGGAGAGATAGAGAGCCTACAGATGAGGAATTCAAAGGAGAAGTAGGCCTGCCTAAGGATGACAAAGGTTCGGTCCCACTCCAGAAAGATCAGGGCTACTCCATCTCCAGGACAGTTGTTTCTGGGTCCAGAAAGGATCTTGCAGCCCATAGGGAGGAAAGTGTCAAAACCTGTGAAAGAACTGTCAGTAAACCATGTCTAGGTGACAGCAAGGACATCTAGGTCTAGTTCTTCGAGGAGGTGACAGATGTCAGAGGAGTGTTTTACAGCTGAACGAGAGTTGAGATTAGCAACATGGAGTAGGTTGCCACATTTGAAAGACTTTGGTGGAGGGGTACATGCTTGAGGTACATCCTGCAGAGAAGGTAGAGGGGTCCGAGGGTGGGCAGAGTTGGAAGATGAGGGTGCCAGATAGATGGAGGAAGTAGTAGCAGGAAATTGCTATCTATCACTGTGTTTCTGTTCTTTGTTGTTTGTCATGTTTCAGCGCTCCTATGCCTCACGGCCTATGTCTTCAGCGCTTAAGAAATAAATTAAATAAATACATAAATAAGGGAGGAAGATGATAAAACACGGGAAACACTATCAAAAAGGAAGCGATTGGGCTGAGGGCCCTGAACAAAGACGTGCTGTTCAGATAGACATTAACGATGGTCTGGGAGTAGTGGAAGGTGGCAAAGAGGACCTCCCACCTAGTCCCTCTGTTACTGGGAGAGGAGGTGAAAGGAGAGAGAACAGAGAGCATCTGAAGGGTCCATAGGTCTGGAGAGGGGACGGCAAATAGGATGTCAGTGAGAGTCTGTATGAAGCAAGCACTGGTGTAGGTATCAGCGATAGGGATGCCTGGGTTGGAGACCAGGAAGACACTTTTGAATGTCTATCTTACAGACTTAGTGAGCGGGATAGGGTAAGATATAGGGCCTCATTACGACCCAGGCGTTAAGGGTTAACGCCGTTGTTAACCCTTAACGCCTATTCTGATTTTAACGGCTGCTCTTAGCAGCCGTTAAAATCCATGGCGCTAACCTGCCATGATGCTAATTACGCCACCGTAATTTACGGTGGCGTAATTAGCGCCTTCCCCACTCCCATTATACCCTATGGGGCAAAAATGGGAATGGGGAAGGGAAAATGGGAAATGGGGATTTACCGCCCCACTCACCTTGGAATGGGGCGGTAAATCCACCATCCACCATGGTGTAAACGTAGTTTACACCATGGTGGTAAAGTTGGTGCAATTAGCGCCTGGGTCGTAATTACCCCCATAGAGTAGCAATTAGAGTAGATAGTAGAGACGGAGAGCACCATAGGGGGTGCAAAGGAGGAAGCCCTCCTTACGGTGCCTGATAGTCTAGGTGGGCAGTATGTGAGGGAGGGATCTTTGGATCCCTGCCATGGGTTGCTTTAGTAACCCAAGTCACACTCTTCTCTGATTGGCTAAGGGGACTGGCCTTGCCAGGCTAGACACCCTGCTGTGTGATTGACAGCCAGGCTGTATGAATGGGGGGAAACTGCATAAAAAGCAGGTCTCTGGGACTGCAAGAGCAGAGTCGCCACTGGAACAAAAGAACCAACGAGGAACTGGAAGAAGAGGACCCCTACCACAACTGAACCGCCCGGTGAAGCCCTGCTGCATTTCTGAATCTCCAAATCCGATGACAGAGGAGATTTTCCAGGAAACTTCTTCCCTTGAGCTGGTGGGACCAACCAGTTCACCCAAACTACAAGCCAGGACCCCTCCTCTGGTCGAATTCGCTGTACAGAGCTACAGTGGGCCGGATAGCCAGGAAGGTCAGACCCTGCATGGATTTTAAGAAGTTCACCTTTTATTTGTTGTTTCCCTCTGCTGCTGGTTTCTTCCCTTGGTGGCGCAGGACCCTCCAGTCTTCCTACTTCTGATCAGTATGACAGTCGCTTCAAGAACCATGAGCCTGCAGGAACCACCAGGAACGTCCGCCACTGCTACAGCTCCCGCTCCGTTGTGCAAATCCGATTGTCCATATCGGTCCGCTATGGTGAAAGTGTTTGAAATCTTTCTCCAATCCGAGGGCTTGTCCTTCTCTTCTCTTTGAACCAACTTTTCTACCAACCAACCTCGCCCGGAATCAGTGCCACAAACTTTAAAGCGAACTACATTGAACCTATTATCTTGAGAAAAAGACTTTTGAACCACTGACTTTGGCCTTAAGCCTTTTCTATCTGATTTTAACCTTGTAGCCTCTCTTGTTCAATTGCTCTGATTACTTACCTGTTGGTGTTGCCTAATGTCTAATAACTTTGTCTTTTCCTCCCTTTTAAATTGCTGGAGTGTCATTTTGCTCCCACTTCATTGTGTGAGCTTAACTTGCCTGGAATTTAAGGGACGTGGTGTGGTGTATTTATGATTGTGATTTTTAACTTGCTTAGAATAGTGAAATGTTATATAACTGTTGAGTAAATAAATATATATTCTTTTACTTAGAAACCTTGTGACAGTGTTTGCCTGATTCATAGTGATTGCTGTCCTTTGTGTAACTATTTGTACTGCTCACTTACTTTTGAGATAAGTCTGGCTGCTCCGTTACTGCTACCACTATAACTGTGTAGTATGGGCTCGTACTAAAGGTGAAATTGTACTGTCACTTGTAGTCTTATTTGTGTGTAGTGTTCCCAAAGGGTCCTGCATATAATTCTGCCTAACACTGGTGTACAGGGGTGAGGATAAAAGTATAGTAATTACACTTAGAGTGCTTATATTACCTTGGATCAACTAACCACAAGGCTAACATCACTAAAAAGCAATATTAATAATGTCTGATATGGTAAGCCACAGTCAGGAGACCCTCCTGAGTTACACTGATGATTATTTAAGAAACATGTGTAAAGAAAGGAAATTCTCTGCCAAAGGCAAACAGATTGAATTAGTTGAAAAGTTGTTAAAGAACCAAAGTCTAGGAAGTGGGTCTGAAATGCCTGATTCCTTAGCAATGTGGAAAGTATTGAGGATGATGCTATGTCTGTTAATGACAAGTTGGAAGAAGCAGATGTGTCTCCTAATGTAGGTCTCTCTGCTCCCTTGCCTGTTCAGCAACCTCATCCAGTGCCCACTGGGACCCCCACAGGTCCTACACTCAGTCCTGAATTAATTGCTCTAGAGAAAATGAGGCTTGAACTGGAATTCAAACGGTTAAATGCTCCAACTGAACAAAAACATCAAGAACTGAAACTCAGAGAAATGGAGTTGAATCATGAACTTGAAATGAAAAGATTGTCTCTTGAAAATGCTTCCAGTCCTAAGAGACCCTGTATGCCTAAAGAAATTGTGGGTATGTATGAGGTTAAGCTTGATATTTTAGATTGGTTGGAAATGTTTGAATATAACCATGATATTCAAGGTCTCACAGGGAATCAATTGCTTCCCTGGCTCTTCTCTAGGTTACCCACTGTTGCATCTGATGTTGTAATGGAATTGGGGGTGGTGGATAGGATGGATTATGAGTGTGTGAAGCTAGCTTTAATTGCTAGATTTGGGAAGACCCCTTCCCAGTACCTTAAGAGGTTTAGGACCCTCAAAAAGCATGATGGTACCCCTTGGGCTACCTGGGTATGTGAGTGTTTGAAAAAGTTAGATGGTTGGATTAAGGGTTACAGAGTACACACTTATGAAGGAATGAGACATCTTGTTATGTTGGAGTCTATTTTTGATGTTTGCTCTCCTGAGCTCATACAACACTTGGCTGATTCTAAGGAGATAGATACAAAGAAGCTAGCTAAGGATGCTGACTTGTGGGTTGCCAACAGGGCTACTCACAAGGATTCTGGGGCTACACAGAAAAAGGATGAGGGGAAACAGCCAATGAAAGACATCACAGAGAATTCTAATACACCCAATTCAAAAGAGGGCCACAAACAGCAACATAAGGGTAAACCACAAGGGAAACCAAATCAGGCTAGTGCACCATCTGGACCCAAACCAGATGGAGGTCAGAACAAACCCCCATTCATCAAAACATTTGGGAAATGTTATGTTTGTGGGTCAACGGACCATGTGAATGGAGATCCCAGATGTAAGGGTAAACCTTCAGGGGTCCACACTGTCTCCTTAGCCTTCTCCCCAGAGGAAGAAGTACCTATGGCAAATGGAAACTTTCACCTACTGGCTGAAGAACTCATGAGAGTCTCAGCCAGTTTTTCTTTAGTGTCCCTGGGCTTGTGGGAACAACAGAATTTAGATGTCTATAATTGCATCCCAGATAATACTAAATAGTATTATAAAGATAGTGTTCCTGTGAATGGCTAGGAAACCCCTGCCATCAGAGACACTGGAGCCAGCATAACTGTGGTGGATAAATCATTTTTCAAGGTGGAGGATGTTGCTAAGGCACCCAAACGCCTCACCAAGTTAGCTGGAGGCCCTGTGTGAATGCTTCCCTAGTTACCAGCTCTCATCCAGTGTAATGATATGACTGTCCAGATATCTGTTAGTGTGCAGAGTGAAGTGCCTGGGAGATTCTTGTTGGTTAATGACCTTAAAACTCTTAGAGTTGTGCCAGCACCCCCAGGCCTCCCGGTAAAGGAAACAGGAGCTCACAAGGTCTGCAAGGGAGAGGATCTTGAGAGGCTCTCCAGAGGAGATGATGGAAGAAATTATCACTCACACTCCTCAGGAGTTGATTACTGCCATTTCTAGAAAAACAGAGGCAAAGGGGAAACCCAAGACCTCCAGGAAAAAGTCAGACAGCACCCCTGTGCTACCAACAAGGACATCACCAAGATTTTCCAAAGTCACTCCTGTGACTACTCCACCTGCTGAGGCAGAGTGTGAGGTGTAACCATGTGTGGTTGAACCAGCATCTGAAGAGTCAGATATGGAGGATGACACTGTCTTAGTTGGAGATCTTGACCCTGATGAACACCCTGAGCTGCAGTCTTTATTGGCATAAGGTGGACCCAACAGGGCAGACTTTATCAAAGGACAGAGAGAGTGTCCTACGCTTGAAGGTATTCGACAACAGGCTGCTAACCAACTTGATGGGAAAGAAGTTGGAAAGCACAGGTTAAGCTGGGAAGATTGCATCTTCTACAGTGAACCGACTGAGTCTATCCCTGGGGACTGCAAAAGAATTGTAGTGCGCCTTGCTAACAGACTCCAGTTAGCCCATGAGATACCTTTGGCTGGTCACGTGAGTTTCAAAAAGACCAAGGAAAGGGTCTCTCTCTACTTCTACTGGCCTAAAATGGGTTCAGAAGTTGACAAATTCTGTAGGAGCTGTCACACTTGCCAAACCTCTGGCAAGAGTGGAGATAAGAATGTGGCACCATTGGTGCCTCTCCCAGTGGTGGAAGTTCCTTTTGAGAGGGTGGGCATTGACATTGTTGGTCCCCTTGACCCTCCCACATCTTCAGGGAACAGGTTTATCCTGGTTGTAGTAGACCATGCTACAAGATACCAAGAAGCCATACCTATGAGAACTGTTATGGCTCAGGCTGTGGCTAAGTCTATACTTAGTATTTTTACCAGAGTAGGGTTTCCTAGGGAAGTTATATCCGACAGGGTATCCAATTTTATGTCCCACTATATGCAAGCCATGTGAAAAAACTGTGGTGTCACTTACAAAGTTCTCTACAGCCTACCATCCACAGACAAATGGACTGGTAGTGAGGTTTAATCGTACTATGAAGAGCATGATAGGTGCTTTAGAAGAACCCCTTATGAAAAAGTGGGACCTTCTACTGCCATGCCTTCTCTTTGCATGAAGAGAAGTCCCTCAGGAGGGAGTTGGTTACAGTCCCTTTGAACCTCTCTATGGCCATCCAGTCAGAGGTCCATTGGGCCTGATCAAGGATGGGTTGGAGAGTGCGCCTTCCCCCAAGCCAGTCAGAGTGACTGACTATGTGATAGGTCTCTGGAGGAGAAGGTCACACATGATGGCAGAAGCGAGTGATAACTTGAAAGCAGGTCAGGCTCTGGTCAAACATTGGCATGACCAGAATGCCAACATGGTTGAGTTTACTCAAGACCAGATTGTACTAGTTATGGTTCCAACAAAGCAGAGGGCCTTGCAGGACAAATGGATAGGACCCTTCAAGGTTGTGGGCAAACTTGGAGAGGTGAACTATTTGGTGGACTTAAGCAGACCTAAGGAGGCTCCCAGAGTCTTTCACGGCAATTGTCTAAAGGCTTATGTCTCGATACCAGATGTAGGAGCTTTGCTTCTAGCTTCAGCTCAAGAGGAAGAGGAGAGTGAACCTCTACCTGACCACCTCAGAGGCCAAACTTTAGATGAACAGAAAGAAGGAGTTAATCTCTCTTCTCAGCTGACTTCTGACCAACAGGAGGAATGAAAAGTTCTGTTGAATCAGTTTGCCTCTCTGGTTTCACTATCGCCAGGCTTTACCCCTTGGGGGCAGCATGATATTCTCACTGGTGACTGTTTACCCGTCAAAAGCAGGGGTTACAGAATTTCAGAACATGTGAGATCCCACATCAAAGGAGAGGGCAACAAGATGCTTGATCTCGTGGTTATAGATCCCTCTACCATTCCATGGTCTAGTCCAGTTGTTCTAGTACCAAAGGCAGGATCCAAGGAGTTGAGATTCTGTGTGAACTATAGAGCTCTAAATGCAGTCACCAAGACTGATGTCCATCCTTTGCCAAGGACAGATGAACTGGTGGATAGACTTGGTTCCACCAAGTACCTCAGTACATTTGATCTAACATCAGGCTATTGGCAAATAGCCCTGACAGACCATGCCAAGGAGAAAACTGCATTTTATACCCCAGCAGGCCTCTACCAGTTTAAGGTTATGCCTTTTGGACTAAAGAATGCACCTGCTACATTTCAAAGGATGTTTAATCAAGTTCTGAATAGGATGGAGGACCTCTGCATGGCATACTTGGATGACATTGCAGTGTTCAGCCCTACATGGAAAGAACATATTGATCACCTGGGATAGGTTTTGCAGGCTCTGGAGCAGGCCCATCTGACCATAAAGGCAAGCAAATGTCATATTGGTCAGAGTAAAGTAGTCTACCTTGGTCATGAGGTAGGAGGAGGTGAAATAAGGCCATTGCCCAGCAAAGTACAAGCTGTGCAAAGCTGGGCCACCCCTCCTACTCAAACCCAAGTGAGAGCTTTCCTAGGTCTCACTGTGTACTACAGGAATTTAATTGAGAACTATGGGACCATAGCTTCTCCTTTGAATGTGGTCTCCTCTCCAAAATTCCCTAAAAAGCTTAGATGGAATGAGGAGTGCACTCAAGCCTTTGAAAGCCTGAAGAAAGCTTGTTGTCAAGCTCCAGTCCTAAGAGCTCCTGATTATCACCAACCCTTTATTGTGCAGGCAGATGCCTCCAATATAGGTATAGGCGCAGTCCTTAGTCAACTGGATTAGAAAGGTAGGGAGCACCCCATTTGCTTCATCAGTAGGAAACTGAAGGAACCAGAAACAAGGTGGGGAACCATAGAGCGTGAATGTTTTGCCAGAGTGTGGAGTTTGAAGACGTTTAGACCATACTTGTATGGATCTGCTTTTGTGATTCAAACTGACCACCAGCCCTTGAGATGGTTAATGCAAATGAAATGGGAGAGCCCACAACTTCTGAGATGGTCAATCTGCCTGCAAGAGTTTGATTTTACCATTGAGCACAGAGAAGGATGTCACCACCAAAATGCGGATAGTCTCTCTAGGATGTTTATAACCAACTAGAGGTAGAGATTCATCCAGGATTAGAATAAATCCTCCTGTCCCTTAGTCTGGGGCGGGGGGGGGGGGCGAGTGTTAGGGAGAATTCTCATAAATGGCTGATTTCCCTTACCTAAAGAGTCCCCCCAGCAGCTTTGCTGGATTTCTAGGATTTATTTTTTTCACCCTTTTAAATTGCTGGAGTGCCATTTTGCTCCCACTTCAATGTGTGAGCTTAACTTGTCTGGAATTTAAGGGAAGTGGTGTGGTGTATTTATGATTGTGATTTTTAACTTGCTTAGAATAGTGAACTGTTATATAACTGTTGAGTAAATAAATATATATTCTTTTACTTAGAAACCTTGAGTCAGTGTTTGCCTGAATCATAGTGATTGCTGTCCTTTGTGTAACTATTTGTACTGCTCACTTACTCTTGAGATAAGTCTGGCTGCTCCGCTACTGCTACCACTATAACTGTGTAGTACAGGCTTGTACCAAAGGTGAAAATTGTATTGTCACTTGTAGTCTTAATTGTGTGTAGTGTTCTCAAAGGGTACTGCATATCATTCTGCCTAACATGGGATGATAGTAAGTAAATATGTCAATATGTCAATATTATGCAATTGTTAGCTTTATTACATCGGGATCTCTACCCGCTGGAATAAACCCCTCCAAAAAACTCACTGGATCCTTACTTTAGAGTCATTGAGAGACTGAGGTTTGGGACTCCTACACTGCAGCAGTTGTAAAAAAAAAAAAAAAAAAAAAAAATCCTTATTGAAGAGTTCATTACTGCCAGGAAAAAACTTCAAGATCTTAATGTCACAGCACCATATGTGTACCATTAAGCTGTCTGCTGTCATCCCTAACCAACTGGCATCCACATGGTTTGTTTTACTCAGTTGGGAGAGCTTTCTTTTTGGTAACAAATTACAGACCAATACCACTTATTAATATCTAGTGCAAAATGTTTGCCTAGATACTTATCAGTAGATTTGACGGGAATAAGCTTAATCTTATTCACATAGATGAAACAGGGTTTGTGAAGGGGTTACTGTCTTCAGCAAATGTCACATCCTGGGAACAGCACAGCCTTCCCTTCTTTGCATATCTAGACAGCTCCAGTGATGTTTGTGGAGAAGGTATTTGCTGCGTTTGGGTGGGAATTCATGATATAGGCTCTCAGAATACGTAGCCATACATTTCACCAAATTAATTTCCTCCTAATGTGAAATCTTGATAAAAACCTCTTTGCATTTGGGTGGGTAAGTGGGTACATTTTAAAACATAGATGGGCTGGGGTAAGGGGATAGGATAAGGTAGGTGAATGTGGGGTGGGGGTCAGGTGGTCTCCCCTGCATAATAAAAAATAAAATTGAAGAAAAAGGTGAAGTAAATTCCATGAAATGACATGCATCCATCAGGATACATGGGTGAGAGAGCCCTGAAATTGGCGTGGGTTCTATGGGCCTCATTACGACCCTGGCGTTGGACCATGGTGCTATTAGCACCATGGTCCATGCCGGATTCCGCCATGGTGGATGGCGGAATTACCGCCCCATTACAAGGTTGGTGGGGCGGTAATTCCCCATTCACCATGGCCCCTTCCCCATTTCCATTTTGGCCCATAGGGCACAATGGGAATGGGGAAGGCGCTAATTACGGCACCGTAAATTACGGTGCCCTAATTAGCACCAAGGTCCCTTAGCGGGTTGGACTTTTACGCCTACAAAAAGCAGGCGTTAAAGTGTGAATCGGGCGTTAAGGGTTTAACGGCGCCACAGCCTTTTACGGTGCCGTTAACCCCTTAATGCCAGGGTTGTAATGAGGCCCTATATCCTTAAACTACACTCTACATATATGTTAAAGATAGATAGCATCTCCCGATATTTACGTCTCTGAATTTGACAGCAAGGGTTATGACTTGCAGCAGGTCAAGTTAACTACATATGGAGATGACATTATGATTTACATGGGCTTGCCCAGGGCCTCAATTGATTGAGTTTGGAAGAAGTCAAGAGTTTCTCATCGGTGTTAGGTTATGAGACAACAATTATAATTCCAAATTTCTTTCCCAAAGTTACAGGGCACACTTTGTAGATTCAGGACTCTCATGTCAACTTGCTAACATCAAATAAATGGGGATCTACTTCTCTCTGTTGCAAAAATGTTAAGCATACAACTGAGAAAGTCAAATAATGAATTGATAGGTATTCACCCCTGTTTACAATCTGTTGGGAAGGTTAGGTCCTGTCACGATAATGTCATTGCCTTTAATGTGCGATTCCTTTCCATACGCCCACTGACTTGGCCTGGCTTGCTTTTCGAAAATGTCAATAAACTAATTCATACATTCCCATGGTGCAAGAAGAGACTGGTAATATAAACTGATATTATAGAATGAGCAGGTTGCTCTGGTGCTTCTCTTGGAAAAAAAAAGACATCTGTCTCTGGGTATCCAAGAATAATTTTGAGAGACTGGTTTCCCTGGCAATTTGGTGCCATGCCTCAGACTTGTGCTCCAATGAAGTGATGCCAGCTTACTGGTGGCTTTCTCCTGAACCCTTCCATTGCCAACAAAAATGTAAGGAATTCTGTTTCAAACTACAATGTGGAAAGGTTTGGAGAGGCGGACCATGAATGGTACTTCGGCACAGTGGCAAAGGGAACTGATGGTTATTCCAACTGCAAGCCCAAATGCAGAAAAATTAAGAGGAAACGGGTGTATCTGGTTAATAATCTGCAATCTATTCTGTCTGTATGTTGTGAAAACAAAACACACCTATAAACTAACTACCTGTTCAATTGGAATGTAAATAAGGTCACGGTTCTGAACGAGTTTTGACACTGATTTATCCTTTTTCATAACAATTCAGCAGAGTTGCTGGTATTTTAATCCTGATTCCTCCTCAAGGCTGCAAAAAAGTGGCGTTTCCTTTATGTGCAAATTGACAGATTTGAAATGGCAGATGATAATCACATTTTATTGAATAAAAGACAAAAAATAAAATACAATATTGGGGCGGTCTGGTTAAAATGTTCAGTATTACCATATAGTGCTGCATTACTGCACCACCTGACTTTGAGTTTGGCCTTAAGTTGGTGGATTCACCTCCAGCTCTCTGCCAAATTTCAGCAGAATTTCTGCTGCTGTAATTCCAGCAAAAATGCCCCCTAGCGGCCTATGGACTCAAAATAAATGGGGATTTACACCGCCACCACCACTTATCCTCTTGCAGCAATACCGCCAGACCAAGTGATGGAAACAGTAATACAGTTTGGTGGTATTTGGGTGGATTTACCACCCAGACACCACCAAACTCGTAATGAGCCCCATTGTCAGGACATTCAAGTATCTACAGGAATGACATACCTTAACATTGGAGGATTGGCATAAAGTGTTGCCGCTTTAATGTACTTTACATCTTGTCCGGTTGAGCAATTTGACGTGGGCATTAGAGATAAATAAAGGGAACATCTCTCTGAAACAATGGGGCTGAAGAGCAATGAAGATTCAGAACACTTACACTATCAGATGATGTAAGGATTTGAATGACAGGTTGAGAGACCAAATCAAAAGGGAATTTTTTGTGGCTGGGGATAGCACCCAATCTACTTTTTCCTCAATTGGTAAACACAATACAGGTGGGAGGGAGAGACAGCGTGGATATAAGAACGTTTTTCACTAGTGAGTGCACTGCCTCTTAATTAAGCGAGTGAGCAGGACGGGTGATACCCGCTTAAACTCTGTTTCACCAACTAGAACAACTCAGAAAACTGGGCTGTGCCGATGAGTCAGCAACCTGCTTCAGTACTGTGACTGGCTTACCCTCAACTTCTTCCTCCAGACTATCCCAATCATCAACTCTTTGGACGTAGCGCATTACCACCTGCACACACCCTGACTCAGATACCGGGGGAGATGGCCACCCCCCAGGCATTTATAGGTACCTCTTACATCCCCATTCACAGTGTCCCTTACAAGGGTAGGTACAGGCAAGTGGCAGGAAACATCAACAGCATAGATGGGGAAGATGGATAAGTGACTGGACACATCCTGAGTTATCCTGGGAACCTTACAAACCTAGTCAATGATCTTCTACATTTTAGAGAAGAACTTCATGTTTGCTCAGATGCAACCATGATCCAATGCTACAACCCCTCTTGGCTGGACATCAACCAGCTCATGAGTGTAATAATTGCAGCCAAAGACTAACCCTGCATCTGCGAATGAGACTATTGATGACAATTGCTCAATTCAGCCCCCAAAAGACAGATTGAGGCAAGATACCCAACTGTAAGCAAAATAAAGGAGAGTCACCGGCAGACTTTTTCACATATTAAGGATAGTGTTTACACATTATTCCAGATAGTAAAATCCAGAAGCTACTGCAGAAGAGGTAATTGTGAATGCCTTAGTATTAGGGTTTAAACACAAACTCCAACAGCAACCCAAAATGACGTACATAGGTTGGCAGACCAAGCCCTTATCTGAACGTGTGATGGTGGTGAACTACTGTGTCATTTGTCAGGAAAAGAAGGAGAACATTGAGATTAAGTTTATGCCCTTATGGTTACAGAATCTCAAGGGCCAGACAACAGAAGGGAAAGAATGAGCTTTAGAGGAGGAACAAATGGGATGGCTTGACTAAGAGGTATAGGTGCCCCATAGGATAGACTTGAGGACAATTCCCTATGCCTCTGGACTTTAACTGTTCCAAGCAGGAGGACTACTGGAAGAACATGTTTATATCAATCGCAACACCATTAACCAACCTGCCTCTAGAACAAGGCATGTTGCTGAATTACAGTGCCCTTCAGTTTAACCAAAAGAAGCCAGTACTATAATTTCCAAGATGAAGACCATTATTGAATCAACCTGAGAAAGAAGCACATCATGAATCCTTTAATCCCAGTACATCAGGATGGCCTGTACATCCAATGCCAAGTGGGGGGCGGGGTGGCATACAATTTCATGATTAGTAAACAAGGCAGTTAGAAGATGAGGGATCAGATCTGACCATGACTCTGACATACCACTATCCTCTACAACTGTCAATGATATGATATGATATGATATATGATATGATATGGCATTTATAACATGCCTATACACAAGTGTTTCAAGGCGCAATGAGGCAAGGGAGGGGGAACAGGGGAAGACAGATAACGATCCTACTAGGGCAGGTGTCATTCAGATCGCACAAGTGCATGCGAAGGGGAGAGAGAAAAGTGTGAAGGCAAAGGGAGAGGGGAAAGTGCAGTACATGGGATTGTAGGATAAAAGAATAAATAACGGCCCGCTGGTGGCAAGTGCAAGGTAAGTGCAGGCATAAGTGCAGGTAAGGGGACTGTAGGGATACATAAACAGTCTCTCCAAGTGCAGGGGTTGCCAGAGAGGCAGTGCAGGAGAGCAACTGGCAGGGCCTGGGCCCGAGAGCAGAGAGGGTGGCAATGTAACCAGTGCAGTTTCAGCCAGGAAATCAGCAGGAGAGAGAAGGAGAGAAAGCAGAAGCAAAGAGGAAGGTTTTGAGGTGCTTCCGGAACCGGAGATGGTTATCCTTAAGTTTCAGGGAGGCAGGAAGGCTGTTCCAGAGGGAGGCCCCTGCCGAGGAGAGAGATCTACCACCAACTCATTGCTTGGAGAAGCGACTGACCCTGAGGGAGTTGGAGGCGGATGAGCGAAGAGCTCGGGAAGGTAGATATTTAGGAAGAGAGAGTTGAAGGTATTGCGGCCACAGCCCCCAGAAGGCCTTGTGGACAATGCAGAGGGTTTTGAACTTAATCCTCGCAGCCACTGGGAGCCAGTGCAGAGATTTCAGTCCCAGAGAAATACGATCCCTAGGCTTGAGGCCAAGGACAAGTCTCACAGTCCTGTTCTGGATAAGTTGCAGAGGGCAGACAGTAGAGGCAGGCAGATTTAGATAGAGGCTGTTACAGTAGAGCTTAGAGAGAAGCAGGGCTCTGGAGACAGTGAGCTTCTTGGGGAAGGAGAGGAAAGGAAGAATACCTCTGAGGAGGTGCAGATGATAGTGAGGCTTCTTGGGGACATCAGAGATGTGAGGAGAGAGAGAGTGTGAAGTCGAAGATGACTCAGAGTATTTTTGCCTTGCAGATGGGAGCAGGAAGAGGGCCAAGAGAGGAAGGCCAGAGAGCTGCAGGGAAGGAGGGAGTGGGTGTGCCAATGAGTAGAATCTTAGTCTTACTGGCATTAAGGAAGAGGTCATTGGCAGCGCACCACTCCTCGATAGCAGGCAGACAGTCCCAGATGAGGGAAGGAGAGGAGGAGGCTGAGGGTAGTCTGAAAATGAGCTGGGTATCATCTGCATAGCATTGAAAATTGGGGCAGAGAGCGGCGATGTGGTGGGCAAAGAGTGCCAGGTATTGGTTGAACAGCCAGGGAGAGAGGTTAGATCCCTGGGGGACACCGCAGGTAGAGAAAAAGATATCGGAGAGGAAGGACCCAAGTTGGACCTGGGAGGGTCGGTCGGAGAGGAAGGAAGTCAGCCACGCCAGACCCTGGCCAGTGTTACCCATGTTATCACGGAGGAGGTTGAGCAGGATGGCATGGTTGACAGTGTGAAAGGCAGAAGAGAGATCAAGCAAGGTGAGGACGAACAGGGTGTTAGAGTCGAGGTTGGAAAGCAGGTTTTCACGGATGTTCAGGAGAGCAGTTTCTGTGCTTCTGGCAGCTCTGAAGCCAGACTGATGGTCATGGAGACAACCAACTGATTTAGTGTGGAGATTAAGCTGGGTGATAGCCAGTTTCTCCAGGAGCTTGCCCAGAAAGGGAGTGATGGAGATTGGGCGATAGTTGGCCTGGCAGGAGGGGTCGGCAGAGGGCTTCTTGAGAAGAGGGTGCACAAGGGAGTGCTTCAAGGGGGATGGGAAGACTCCAGTGGCGAAGGAGTGATTGCAGAAATCAGCCAGGGCAGGAGCCACGGAGTCAATGTGGTCCTTGATGGTTTTGGAGGAACAGGGGTGAACCTTTTTCGATGAGACTTTCATAGATCAGAGTTGTCTAGAAACCTTGTCTGCAGAGAAAAGGGGAAAGGCAGAGAAGGAGGGAGGGGTGGCTGCAGAAAGGCCAGAAGAAGAGCAGGGAATAGAGGGAGGGAGGAGATAGGAGGAGAGAGAGGACAGGATGTCCTGAGTTTTAGAAATGAAGTGGGAAGCCAGTGCTGTGCAGAGGGCCTGGGAGGGGACAGGAGAGTTAGAGACTATGGCAGGATTGGCCAGTTCCTTGCAGATTTTACAGAGTTCAGCTGAGTTGTTTGATGCCACAGAGATGCGGGCTTGGATATGAGCTCTCTTCTTGGTAAGGACAGAGAGCCGGTATTGCCTTTGTAGCAGGCGGCAGGCCAGTTTGCCAGAGGATGAACATGAAGCACGCCAGTTCCTCTCAGCCACCCTCCACTTGCGTTTTAGGGTGACGAGGTCTGAGTCGTACCAGGAGTTACACTTGGCTTTGGGCTTCAGGCAGATTCTCTGACAGGGGCAAGGATATCGAGAGTATCAGATATAGAAGAGTGGAGCGCGGAGAGGGCTGTGTCAGATGTGACATGCCACACCCAGCTCCAAACCAATATCATTTACACTAGTAATAATCACAAATATGTTTTCTTACTGAGACGATCAGCCTCCATAACTTTGTTGGCTAGAGACCTTTTCATTAAATTGGATCCTGGAAGGAGATTTCATAGAGGTTCCAAACAGAAACACTGAATCACGATTATCCCTGCGACACACTACACCTACAAATGCCATGGAGGATGATAAAATACATTAATCACCAGATCTACCTAAACTATTAGCAACTGTCTCAAGCTTCCACTGATCATCACACAATAATGAAGTAGGCTGCATAAACAATGCAGAACCAATCTGAATTAAGGTACCTCAGTCAAAGCAATTACCCCGGATAGCTCAATATCAATTATGCCTAGAAGCAGAGGAAGTTATAGCTCTGGAAATTCCATACCTTTTAGAAGAGGGAATAATAGTATTGACCAACAACCCATGTAGTACCCCAATTTTGAAACATACATTTACCAGGGAGAGATACCTACAGATGTGTCCAGGACCTTACAGAATTTAAACACTGTAGTAATAACATGCTTCACAGTAGTCCAGAATCCAGCAACTATATTCTCCCAACAGCTACAGTCTTCCCCATAGTAGACCTCTGTTCCACATTCTTTTCAATAAACATACACACAGACAATAGGTATTTGTTCACTTTTTCCTCTGGGAAATCAAGTATAAATGGACTCTACTTCCACCGTGGTACACATAGGAGGACATTACAACCTTGGTGCTAAGTACACCAAATTTACCACCATGGTGTAAACTACGTTTACACCATGGTGGATGGCGGATTTACCGCCCCATTCCAAGGTGAGTGGGGCGGTAAATCCCCATTCCCATTTTTGCCCCATAGGGCATAATGGGAGTGGGGAAGGCGCTAATTACGCCACCGTAAATTACGGTGGCGTAATTAGCATCATGGCGGATTAGCGCCATGGATTTTAACGGCTGCTAAAAGCAGGCGTTAAAATCAGAATCAGGCGTTAAGGGTTAACGGTGGCGTTAACCCTTAACGCCTGAGTTGTAATGAAGGCCATAATCTCCGACTCTTTTACCCCAACAATTGAATGACTTAAATAATGTCAAGTTGTTGAGACAATCAGTTTTAATACATTATGGGCCTCATTCCGAGTACGGCGCTAACCAATGGCGCTATTAACGCCTTGGTTGACGCCGTACCCGGACCGGCAGCGCCTTGGTGGTTGGCGGAATTACCGCCCCATTCCAAGGTTGGCGGGGCGGTAATTCCCCAATCCCCATTTACCCTTCCCCATTCCCATTCCTGCCCCATAGGGCATAATGGGAGTGGGGAAGGCGTCAATTACGCCACCGTAAATTACGGTGGCGTAATTAACATCAAGGTCCCTTAGCGCCATGGTATTTAACGCCTGCTAAAAGCAGGTGTTAAAAGCACCATGGCGCTAAGGGAACTCGGAGTATGGCGGTAAGGGATTACCGCCACCGCTCTCGTTAGCGGTGGCCGCTATCCCTTACCGCCATACTCGGAATGAGGCCCTATGTATATGTCATTCTTTTAGCACCCCCTTCCTATGAAGCATGTAAACATGACACATAGATCCTGTTAACTGCACGATCACTCAAAGGTAACTTGGCCTCCATACATAAGTTCAAATTGTGCAGGAAATGTGCTTCTTATTTAGGACATAACACCATGCATGTGTGCATGAAGATACCATTTTGAAGGTGCCAAAACCCCAGACCCTGAAAATATGACAGCATTTTTAGGAATGACTGGGTACTACAGACATTTTACATTAGGATACACAGAGATAATAAAACAATTATAGCACCGTTCTTAAAAAGGAAAACCCCAGAAGACTTACGGTGGACAGACAAAAGAGAAAACACTTTTGAAGCAATTAAAAGAGCCTTGACAAATGCCAAAGAATGGGACTGCATGACACAAAATATATTTACATTGGAATTTAATGAAAATAATGGATTTTCACTAGCGGTCCTCACTTAAAAATGCAGAATGAAACAGAGACCTATAACGTATTCCAGTACAGCATTACATCTAGTTGCAGATCAAATGCCCTCATGTATCAGGCCTGTTGCTGATGCTGTGAATGCAGTGCATCCATGTGAATTCAAGTGTTAGGGTCACCATTAAATGCAGTTGTTTCACATGCCATGAAAGTCATATTGCTAAAACCAAAAACCAAACACACATTCTGTCACTACTGGCAAAGTATGAAAGGCTGATGTTACATTTCGAAACTGTTGCACAGACATATTGGGCCTCATTACGGGGTTGGAGGTGTTAAGCTGGGTATCTCGTGAGTGAAGCATACCTGAAGACTTGGAAGAAGATCTTGACGTGGCAGCCAGACTGACGATGAGCGTATGACGCGAGGAACCGGCCTCTCCGCCACCCAAGGTTTAAACAGGGTGGAAGATGGACCGACTCCCAACGCCACGGGACGCACTCTCCTGATTTGCGTGGCGTCAGGACAGTGCAAGCACTGACAGGAGAGGCAGATGTAGTAAGTCCAAAGACTGCGAAGTCCGAAGTTGGTGGTAGAGTCGAACTTCCGCGAACACTGGAGGAACAGGGATCGCAGGCAGATGGTAGATCCGAATGAAAGCGGCTGGGAGACTCAATGCTTCAAAGGAAACAGGCGATGACTCAGGCAGAGTGTGGGAACCTGACCCCCAGAACAGGACTGGGATCCCAACCCAGGAACTGAACTGGGAAACCAAACCAGGAACAGGACTGGGAAACCAACCCCGGAACAGGACTGGAAAGCCAACCCAAGAACAGGACTGGAAAGGACTGAGAAGGGGAACCCAGGGAAAACTAAACAGAACCCCAGGGAGAACTCAGAAGCCCAACAGGATCCCCAAGACCCCGAAGGGAGAAGGACCAGAACAGCTGCAGAGGCTGGAACCCAGGGAAGGATGCAGGCTGAAGGTGGAGACTGAGCAGAGCCAGAACAGGTAAGTAGCGTAACAAGCGTAACCACGATCAGGGCAAACCGCGTTGAGACGCGACTTGCTCCTGATCGAGGCTCGCTTTATAGGATGGCCGGCACCCAAGAGAGGCTTGAAACGCAAGCCGCCTCGTTACTGGGTGCCGGCACATCCAAAGCGAGGCTCGGAATGCGAGCCCTTGCTGAGGAGAGAGCCCAATCAACTGCGCATGCGCGGAATCGAGACCGTGGTCTCCCACGCATGCGCAGAGGACTCCTGACGGGAACCCCAGAAGCTCTCCCCATGGTGGATCCCCGCAAGTGGAAGCGCGGGTAGATCCGCCAAGAGGGAGGAGAGCGAGTCGGAGCAGTGGACCCCGGTCTCCAGGTAAGTGGCGTGACACTATGACCCCTCCCAGGAAGACCCGGGGCCCCAGGCTTCCAAGGGAACTTCTCGTAAAAAGCACGCACTAGACGAGGTGCGTGTACGTGCTGTTGCGGTTCCCAAGTGCGGTCACAAGCTGAGTATCCCTTCCAATCCACTAGAAAGTGCAGTACCCTTCTACGATAGCGGGCATCACAAATCTCCTGAACCTCAAATTCGTGGACACCCTGAACTAAAACTGGGGCCGGACGAAGGGGGGAACGACCAAAGGTGTCATTGATGTGAGGTTTCAGAAGGGAAACATGGAAGACTGGGTGAATATGCCAAGAACGTGGGAGCTCAAGGCGAAAAGCTACGGAGGACAGGCGCTTGGTTATTCTAAACGGGCCGAAATAACGTGGAGCCAGCTTAACCGGTAAATTGTTAAGTGGCAAATTCCTAGATGATAACCAGACCTTATCCCCCACCTGGAGATTTGGTTCCACACATCGCCTTCTGTCAGCCTGAACCTTCATACGACTCCTTTGATACTCCAAAGTCTTACGTGCCACTTCATGTTGTCTCTGAATGGAAGACACCAGGTCATCAGCAGACGGAACCGTACTAGTGGGTACAGGATGGAAGGGCATCAGTTTCGGATGCTGGCCAGAAGAACAGTAGAACGGACTGATTCCAGTAGAGGAATGGATGGAATTATTGTATGAAACTTCGGCAAAATCCAGACACGCCTTCCAATTGGACTGAGTAGCGTTGGCAAAGCAGCGAAGATACCCCTCTAGGGTCTGATTGGTCCGTTCGGTTAGGCCATTGGTCTGCGGATGATAACCAGAGCTCATGGCCCTGTGAATGCCAAGATGGCCACACACCCTACTCCAGAAAGACGACACAAACTGCGATCCCCGATCAGAAATAATCTTTTCTGGAAGGCCATGTAAGCGGTATACTTCATGCAGGAAGGCTGATGCCATCTGAGAAGCCGTGGGTATCTTGCTAAAGGGAATGAAATGAGCGTATTTAGTAAAGCAGTCAATTACCACCATTATGCAGGTACATCCGTCGGAGGGAGGTAGGTCTACAATAAAGTCTGTGGCTATGGTGTGCCACGGGTACGGTGACAATTCCGTAGGAAGAAGCATTCCTAGAGGCTTTCTTCTCGGTACTTTCGTCTGGGCACAGACGGGGCAGCTCTCCACATACTTCTTGACGGAACTGGCCCAACCCGGCCACCAGAATTGTCGGGACACTAGTTCTTGCATAGCTTTAATTCCTCGATGTCCCCCAATCAAAGAGTCATGAAAACCATGTAGTATGCCATCACGGATTGGCCCTACCGGAATGTACAACCTCTTCTGGAAAAACAGCAAACCGTCTCGTTCTGACACCAATGATTGCTGCAGTAGGTTCGCTCGTTCTGGATCTGCTTGGGTAGCATCAAAAATGGCTTGCAGGTGAGGAGACAATGCCAGCAAGAAATGGTGTGGAGAAATCAATGGGGAACTCCCACCAACCTCTCTCTCCACCCTCTCCAGAGAATGAGATAACGCATCTGCCTTCAGATTGGCGGTACCAGGGATGTAAGTAACATGGAACTGAAACGGAGAAAAAAAGAAAGCCCATCTAGCCTGGCGAGGCGTACGGCACTGTAAGGAACGTAAATACTGCAAGTTCCGGTGATCTGTACGGACCTCTACAGAAAAGCGTGCCCCAAGCTGGAGATGTCTCCTTTCTTCAAAAGCCATCTTTATGGCAAGCAATTCCCGCTCAATAACCGCATAGTTCCTTTAGCTGGAATTCAATTTTCGTGAATAATAGGTTACTGGATGTTCAACAGAGGTCTTAGGATCACACTGCAGAAGGACCGCTCCAATGGCGAAATCGGAAGCGTCACAATATAGGGCAATTCGTCCTGGGGGTGACACAGAATAGGGTACGGTGGTGAAAGCCGTATTTAAGGTGGCAAAGGCCTGTGAAGCTAGAGAATCCCACTTGAAAACAGTCTTGTTGCTGGTCAACCTTGTGAGTGGCGCTCTGGTTTGGGAAAAATGAGGAATAAAGCGCCTATAAAAATTGGCAAAACCCAAGAAGCGCTGCAGAGACTTTACATCATGTGGCTGCTTCCAATCTAGGACGGCCTGGACCTTCTTGGGATCCATCTCAATACCGGTATGATTGATCACATATCCCAGGAATTCGATGCTGTGTTGATGAAAAGAACATTTCTCCGCCTTGGCGAACAGCTGGTTAGAGGATAAACGGAGAAGGACTTCACGAACGTGTCTCACATGTTCCTCAAGAGATCTTGAAAAAATCAAAATATCGTCTAAGTAGATCCAAACCAAAATTCCTATTAAATCACTGAAGATTTTATCCATGAATCTCTGGAAGACAGCTGGAGCATTACTTAGACCGAAAGGCATCACCCTGTACTCAAAGTGTCCCAAGGGAGTCTTAAATGCGGTTTTCCATTCGTCTCCATCTTTAATGCGAACCAAATGGTAAGCCCCTCGTAAGTCAAGCTTAGTGAAGATCCGAGCTGTGTGGAGGGTTTCCAGGATGTTATGAATCAAGGGTAAGGGATAGCGGTCCTTAATAGTTATATCGTTCAATTGACGATAGTCTATGCAGGGTCGTAAAGTGCCTTCCTTTTTCTTTACGAAAAATAATGGAAAGCCCGCAGGTGACTTCGAAGGGGCAATATATCCCTTACTTAAACATTCCGATAAGTAGTCTTGTAGCACTTGCCTCTCTTCCTGGGTTAACGCATACAGCCGTCCATGAGGAATTTCAACGTCTGGCAACAAATCAATTGAACAATCAAAAGAGCGATGTGGGGGCAATGGTATATTTCCTGGTTCTGAGAACACATGACCAAAATCGGCATATTCCTGAGGAACATGAGATATGGAACAAAGTCTCGGACTTCTGCCAATTGAATCCAAAGGTGTAGAAGAAACAAGAGTCTGGGTTGGCAGGTTGCAGTTCAGGGAACAGAAGGTGGAAGGGAAAGACAAGGTACAGGTTCTCCAGTTAATCACCGGATTGTGGCATTGCAACCATGGTAATCCCAAAACCAACTTGTAGATGGGTGACTTGATCACGTCCAAGGCCAGAGTCTCTAAGTGATCATCAATCTTCAGTACCAGTCCCACAGTATGAAGACGGACGGGTCCAGAGGACAGAGGTGAACCATCGATGACTTCAACCAGTAGGGCTGCCTGTTTGGAGAGCAGGGGTATACCGTTGCTGTTGGCAAATGATTCGTCGATGTAATTACCAGAAGCTCCGCTATCCAGCAGTCCGTGAACTTCCAGAGTCTTATCAGGCAAAGATATCCCTATCTTCAGGGTCAATAAGACAGCTGGTTGCATGGGGTGAGAAGAAAAACAAGATGCGGAAAGGCCTGAGAGAGAGGCTGGACCTGTTGCTGCCCTTCCATTACGCAACAGGTCTCCTAGTTTTCCGCCTTCTTCTTCTGAGGTCGTAGAGGGCATGAACCCAGATAATGCCCAGCCGCTCCACAATAGAGACATAAGAGCAAGGTTCTTCTTCTTCTCCTTTCTTCTTCAGATAGAGGTCCTCTCATGGCCCCTAATTGCATAGGTTCAGAACCAGACTCTGGAGAACCAAAAGATCCGACTGGTAAGTTAGGCATCTTGGAATGAAACATCTCGGACCGACGTCTCTCTGCCCTTCGCTCCGTAAGTCTCTGGTCTATCCAGAGCACTTGTTCAATTAGACGTTGGAGGGTCTCGGGCTCGGGAATATGGAGTAACTCGTCCTTGTATTCATCTCTCAACCCTCGACGAAACAAGGTACTTTGTGTTACTTCTGGCCATCGGGAGTCGGTCGCCAGTTGACGGAAGCGGCTTATGTAAGTTATTATGTCAGCACTTCCTTGTCTCATGTCCATCAACTGGTTCTGGGCTACGGAAGCCAGGTTTGGTGATTGAAACACCTCCAAGAAAGCCTTTTCAAAGTCCATGAAGTCATTCAAAATTGGACTATTGGTGGCCACCAATGGAGTGGCCCAAGCAAGAGCGTTTCCAGATAGATTCCCCAGGATATATCCAATCTTGGCCTTGTCGCTGGTAAAATGAGATGGTCTGAAGAGAAAATGGACTCGGCAATGATTGCAGAATTCTGCTACACGTCGGGGGTCTCCATCGAACTTGATCAGAGTAGTACGTGCCAGTGAACTCTCTCCTTGCGATGCACTCATAGCCCCCTGCGATACCATTTGACGTAAAGTCTGATTTTCCTGACGTAAAGCCGTCATCTCAGCACAAAGAGCTTGAAGTTCTTCTCTGATGTCTTGACCGTCTTCCATCTCCAAATCCGAAGGTAGGTGTCTCAATCTGTTAAGCTGGGTATCTCGTGAGTGAAGCGTACCTGAAGACTTGGAAGAAGATCTTGACGTGGCAGCCAGACTGACGATGAGCGTATGACGCGAGGAACCGGCCTCTCCGCCACCCAAGGTTTAAACAGGGTGGAAGATGGACCAACTCCCAACGCCACGGGACGCACTCTCCTGATTTGCGTGGCGTCAGGACAGTGCAAGCACTGACAGGAGAGGCAGATGTAGTAAGTCCAAAGACTGCGAAGTCCGAAGTTGGTGGTAGAGTCGAACTTCCGCAAACACTGTAGGAAAGGGATCGCAGGCAGATGGTAGATCCGACTGAAAGCAGCTGGGAGACTCAATGCTTCAAAGGAAACAGGCGATGACTCAGGCAGAGTGTGGGAACCTGACCCCCAGAACAGGACTGGGAACCCAACCCAGGAACTGAACTGGGAAACCAAACCAGGAACAGGACTGGGAAACCAACCCCGGAACAGGACTGGAAAGCCAACCCAAGAACAGGACTGGAAAGGACTGAGAAGGGGAACCCAGGGAAAACTAAACAGAACCCCAGGGAGAACTCAGAAGCCTAACAGGATCCCCAAGACCCCAAAGGGAGAAGGACCAGAAAAGCTGCAGGGGCAGGAACCCAGGGAAGGATGCAGGCTGAAGCTGGAGACTGAGCAGAGCCAGAACAGGTAAGTAGCGTAACGAGCGTAACCACGATCAGGGCAAACCGCGTTGAGACGTGACTTGCTCCTGATCGAGGCTCGCTTTATAGGATGGCCGGCACCCAAGAGAGGCTTGAAACGCAAGCCGCCTCGTTACTGGGTGCCGGCACATCCAAAGCGAGGCTCGGAACGCGAGCCCTTGCTGAGGAGAGAGCCCAATCAACTGCGCATGTGCGGAATCGAGACCGTGGTCTCCCACGCATGCGCAGAGGACTCCCGACGGGAACCCCAGAAGCTCTCCCCATGGCGGATCCCCGCAAGCGGAAGCGCGGGCAGATCCGCCAAGAGGGAGGAGAGCGAGTCGGAGCAGAGGACCCCGGTCTCCAGGTAAGTGGCGTGACAGGAGGTAGCCTTGCCGGTTTTAACAGCAAGGCTAATCCAAACTCGCTTCCAGCTCTGGGACCCGCGAATGGGCAATTACTGGGCCATTCCAGCCCAACCAGACCCGGTAATTGACCTTTCGCGGGTGCCAGGCCCGGTGCATCCCCATTCCCATTTGAACCCCACAGGACTCAATGGGAATGGGGAGGGTGGTAGCACCGGCACCATTAATAATGGCAGCATTATTAGGTCAGACCTGGTGGCTGCAAGGGCACCCATGAGCAGAACTCCTAGAATGGCAGTACAGCAGCAACGGTGCTGGTAGAGATACCAGCGCCGTTCTTGCCTTACCGCCATGCTTGTAATGAGGCCCAATGTCTTGCCTTGAATCAAGCTCCACTGCTACGCAGACCCTCATACATGGAAACATATAACCCACACCACAGAACACTGAACTGCTATATTTTGTCAACATTTCTTGTGTTAGAAATGAAAAAGGTTGACTGACCGCTTTTAATGTCATTGGTGCACCCCAGGAATTAGTAGAAAGCAGTAGGTTGCCCAATTCCTTCTCTGCACAAGCAGCAGAACTATTAGCAGTGTGCCTGTAAGCTCACAGAACAACAGTACATCAATATTTACACTGACTCAAAATACACCTTCAGACTAGCACATGCCTTTGGTCAGCTATGGAAGCAGTGGGTCTTCCTAACATCCTGAAGTTCCCCAATCAATCAAAAACCACATCTATGTAGCAGTCTTCTCTTAGACCCTCATATTACCCCTTTAATTATCTATGGCAGATACATTGCAGCACTTTCTTTTTTTCTTTTTTTCACAGATGATTTACCATGGGCTTAGCTAGACATCTACAGACTTTGCACTCTGCCAGACACACACGACACTAGGTACCATAAATTGGTCAGACCCTAGAGGCAATAAAACCACCACACATGCCCACCATTTTACTCTTTATATGAATAGGTTTGAAATTCATAGCAAGAAAAGACACACGTTTCACATATTCATATTGGGGATGGGTAAAAAAAGCAACACATATTTTTTACCATTGCATGGTTTTGGAGAAAAAGAAGAACAATACACACTAAAGGAGCACAGCAAGGTCCTCTTTTTTGATGTAGGGGGCTTTTATGGATGAGGAATTTATAGCATTAAAGAGAGAACAAATTCCAAAAAAAGCTACCCTGTTTTGTTGCACATTCAGCTGGGGATAATTGTTGACACAGAAAGTGATAGTACTATCTTTCTAATCATATATAAAGAATGGTAATGGTCAGTTACCAGTGTTAGCCGCAAGCTGTTTTTCACATTTAGTCAGCGTTTGGAGATGTTAGCAATCGCCTGCTTGTCGGCATGGCAAGTGTTCGCAACTATTCTTCGTCACCTACGCAGTATTGCATCAGAATGCTGACTCAATGCGAAAAACAGCTTGCGGCTAACACTGACGTACTACGAGACAGAACAAGAAGCTTTTTTTTCACTGGACCCCGTCTGCATTAAACAGTGCCACTCATTCTAAGACACCATTGAAGTGGAAAAAGTTAACGGCTCAGATTAAAAGGCCAGCACCTGTGTTAACTACAACAAAAGAAGATCTTACACCCATCTTGTTTTTCCAAGCCCTCCACCAGCAGGTATGATGCCTGTGAGGCGAACCATAGAAATTCAGTGAATAGTCTGTGAATGGCGCAGAGATAACACATGAATAAGACATATGTGCTTAGCATTTAAAGTACAAGAATCCTTTAAATCATGTCTCTCCCATGAAGGGAGCTTTGTGTCCTGAAGACAGCCTTGAACTATCACCTAATTTTGTTTAATTCTAGATGGTCGAAAGTAAAACTATCAAGGCCAGAAACATATTTAACTGTCGACACTGTTGTTGTATAAGGGCTTTTGTCGTTCAAAATTTGAATAGTATAAAGTCACTCATTGGGTTACTAACATCATCTTTGCCTGCACAAGCGACCAGTGTGTCAGGGCAGTAGAAGACAAAACTATCTAAGGAACAATAGGACTTAGGTTGTGTACATGTTTTAAGTGATTTCTTTCTTTGGTTCTAACATATGATCAAGTGATCAGTGTTTTTTATGTGTTTTTTATGTTGTTAAGAATAAATCTTACTGTATATCGTCTAACTGACCATTACCATTCTATATATATGCTTAGAAATATGGTAGTATCACTTTCTGTCTCAACAATTATCCCCGGATGAATGTGCAACAAAACTGGGTAGCTTTTTTGGAATTTGTTCTCTCTTTAATGAAAAAGAAGAACAAGACATATAATTCCACACTACAGTTTTCTTTTTGGTCTGGAACAACCCAAATGACATTCATTATAATGAGTGCAAACCAAACTGAACACAGCTCATTGGTGATATGTTCCCACCCTTATTAAAATCGGATTAGTATGTGATTAGATGTTATGGACTCTCCTGCATAGCAGAACAACCCCCATAAGAAATATAAATTCAGGTAACTACCTTTTTTCCTGGGTACCATGGAAATATAGGGAGTAATGCCTTTTGGGTCTGTTTGACACCTTGAGTCCCAGCTAATTGTATCCCTATTAATACTCACTCTACTTCATTTATGACTCTGGTGAACCCAGCCCCACCAGTCTGTTGCAACCTGGGCTCCACTCAGCACCTTCCAGCTGACAGGATCCCAGGATACTGTGATGCTAGGAAGTCTGTTGTTCTGCCAGCTACCCAGAGATATTGTCAGCTCAATGATGGCTCCCAGTACCTTTCAAGGCATCAGTCTCTTCATTTTGCTCAGTGCAAACAGAGGTGGACAAAGGTTTGTCGTTCACCTCCTCCAAGGCACTCTGAGCACTTTTCCTGGTAAGCCCCACATCTCTTTCAAAATGCAGCAACCAAAAACCCCAGGTCTTGCTAGGAGTCAGAGCTTGTTAAAGCTCAGCCCATTTTTAAAGTTTCAGCAAGCCAAATACGAGCCACAAATCACATAAAAAAACACAGCCAGTAAAAGCCAAAAAACAACCGCTGTCTCTCACAGCCACTTATATCCCCTCTCCACAATCCAGCCCTTCCTGGTCTATCATAAATGGATTCTGAAAATGTTTTCCCTCCTATTTGGTGATCTCAGCTTTTACCAACCTTCCCCTTTGATGAAGACACTTCCAACTTTATCACAAATCGGAACATTACATAATCTTTCAGTCCCTTCTAGCACCCAGTTAACCCCCTTTTGATTCAACTCATGCCCCCTGGTATTTGGCAAGCTGCATTCCTGCTTGTTCATTACTCAGAGAGAATAGACTCACAGTGCTTTCTCTTCATGCACCGCTGCATGAACAATGAGCATGTTTATTTTCCAAGGCCTCATCATTTTCTTTCACTGCACATAGCATCTCGCTTTGAAAACAGGCTATTCAGCTTTTAAATGTCTGCTTTATTTTCTACACAGCAAAGCTTTTCATTTGTGTGCCTATCGCTGTGTCAGCACTATCAGAACCTGTGGCCTTCAAGTCTAGTCCACACAAACCACCCCTACATTAGCTGTTAATACCCCAAAATCAACCCCTTTCAGTTCTTAATGCTGCATGTTAGTATCCATGTGTTACACTACACACAGCATGTGCATCAATGTTAGCTTTCTACAATGTTAGTATCATTATTATGGCCTACAGCCTGTAACCTAGCCCCTTCAGTTTTACCCTCAGTACCACATATTAGTACTAATATAAAACATTGCACACACAGCACATGCTGGCATGCTAGTACCTTCTCACAATCTCCCTACAGCTATAATGAAGTGCACTGCACAATAACCCCTTAGCAATGAGATGTGCTGCAGAAATGTATTAGCAGATGCTGCTGCTAAAGAATTTAACATTTCTGACTTTCTGGGTGAATATGGTTTAAGAATTGAATGTTCAGCACCAAGGATCTTCCAGTCAACATACCAGAGGAACTAACAAATATACAAGAGGCTGCTCCAGGATCAGAAAAAGACTCATGATCAAGCAGATGATCTTGTCTGCACTTTGATACATTTGATGAGATGATGGTTGCCTTGTCACTCCAAAGGTAACTTTGTCCTACTTGGCACACATCTATCATGACTCTGCTTATTTAGGTAAGTGGAACATCATTGCTGCCTTAGAACCAAGGTGGGTATGCCCCAGAATTTTGAGCCATTGCACAAACCTATTGTGGACAGTGTTTTATTTGCCTGGGTGCCCATTTTACTGGCCAAGTAGTACAGGAAATTGGTACTAAAACATAGATGTAGCATAAACTCCACTGTCCCTGTTACTCTTAGGCTGCAGGTGCTGTAGAATGTTAGAATGAGGAGCCCAAGAACAGATTGTCAAAGCTTTGTGCAGAAAGGCCTCAAGTGGCCTGAAACACTCTCAATGGGATTCTTAAATATTCATAGCAGAGTGTACAGCAAAACAATGTTGATATTCCATGAGAGCCTGTTTGACCATCCAGTGTTCCTTTTCTCTTCATCACCTGCCAAGAGCTCCTACAGTAGTATGCATTCAACTCATGCTATTCCCCTTGAATATTACAAGAAACTGTACATATCTCCTGTAAAGAGTCAGCACACAAAGGTCCGGCAGGTGCTACCCATGGCACCTGAAGAACCCAGCCATTCCATCCAGCCTGGACACTACATGACGATTAGGACCCAACAGAAGGAACAGTCTGGCTCCCAGGTGGCATGGTTCATTTCAAGTGCTGTGAAGACCAATACAGCCTTAAAGGTAAGGGAATTAGATATCCGGGTCGACCGCAACCATTATAAGAGGAATGTGCTGCCAGCAAATGCAGCACATAATGCAAGTAGCTAGCCTGATAGCAGGACTTTGGTACTTTGATGTATTTCCCAATGAAGTCTAATTCAGGAATCAACAAAAGAGACAAGAACCACAAGTCAGATGCATAAGGAGAGTTAACCTAAGCAATGTGGTAATAATATCTGACATACAAACATGGCCCTGTTAATGCAGGAAATAAGCCATGGGTTGGCAAGGTGGAACTTGCAACCTAGCGGGATACTTGAGAGTGTTCAGTGGACATGCTCATAGGATTTATTCCCTCTCCTGCAAAATGCAATGAGGGGCAGGTTGTAGTCATGCCCTCCCGAAATTACTGTCAGATGAAGACTATGAGAAATCATTAACTACACCTGAACCCCCTCTGACAACAGCCCCTATGTTAGGGAGAAGTCTCATAAATGTGTTAATTCCCTTCACCTTAGAGAACCCCAGCAACTTTGCTGGATTTTTGAGGACTTGATTGTTTTACCTGGAAAGAGTGTGAGCTTTTTTCCCACTCTTTCATGTATTTGGATGTGTGTTTTACACTTGTGTTCTTTGATTATGAAGTATTAGACAACTCCATAGGCATCATCTTTTCATGTGTGTTACACAGCACCTTCAGTGCAGTGACATAGGGACGTCTTTTAGACGTACCAAAGGTTTAAATGCCTTCTCCGGGATGAACTACTGTTTCCTAGAGAATGTAAAGTGAAATTGACTTTACTAGTCTTTCCAAATTCCTAGACCCAGCACACCCTATCTTACAATGGAGTGCTGGAGGGGTTACATAGTATCCCCAGTGTCTAACTACTCATGTAGCAGGCAGTCAAATGCTACCTTTTCCTATTGAAAAGGCTGGTGACAGTGGTTTTACAACAAACTACCATGATTTTTCCAGACCGCGAACACCGGTAGCTAAATATCACGGGAGCCATGTTTTTCAAGTTGGCGCCTTAAGCCCCTTTGTTTAAACAGGTCCCGGTATTCTTTTTTCACCGTTTCTTTTTGGAAAGGTCCTTCTAGAGTTTGTCTCTGCGCCAAACCAGGTTTGCTCCCTTTGTTCATGTGCCTTTGGCAGACATCAGGACTGAAGACCGCCTCTGGTGTCTGAGTGTCTGGGGTGGGCAGGAAGTGAGGGAGGTCCCCGAAACTCCCTGTGCTTAGTCTCCTAGGAGACCCAATTGCACTCTGGCATGATTGGCTGGCTGACTGTCCAGCAAGGACAGCCACCCTGCTGGGTGAGTGACAGCTAGGCTGGAATGAAAGGGAGAAAACTATTTAAAAGGCGAGTCTTTGGGACTGGAATGCAGAGTCAACCACTGAAATGAAAGAACTGAAGAAGAGCTGGAAGAGGACGGCAGCTGCAACTTCTGGACCGTTGGTTTGCCCACTGAAGCCCTGCTGCAGGTCCAAATTGCCAAGTTAATCTCGACAGAGAAGCCCCTTCAAGGACGACTTCTTCCTTTGAGTTTGGTGGGACCGATCAACTCGTAAGCCACCTGGATACCATTCTCAAGGCTGGTTAGGATTAACCAGGGAGAGTCGCACCAGCTTGTGTGCTTGAATTACAGCTACTGGAACTGAATTGACTCCATCTTGTCAGTGTTTTCCGGTGATCCTGTGCAGTGCAGGAGTCCCCCAACGTCCTCCCTCTTGTCCCCACGACTGAGGTTCAGGAACAGTGAGATCTGCAGGACCTGCCAGGAACGTCTTCAGCTGCATTTTGTTCTTCATATTAAAATACTGTGCCTACACGATTGAGAGAACGCCACTCTCGTGGTGAAAGTTTGTGCAACTTTACCAACTTGCAGGCCTAATCAGCTTGTGACCCAACATATGATTCTTTTTCGTCTAAACTACTTCTGAGAACTTTTGCAAAAACTTTACCGTTTACTATAAGAACTGCTCTTCCCTATCCAAGACACTAGTCCATTTACTTTGTCCTTTGCCTATTGAACTGAATTGAGTGCTCTTGTGAACTGAAACTATGTGCACTGCCTAAGAAAGTATTTATGATCTATTCTACTTGTGCCTTTTTATACCATTGAAAGTAACTGAAGTGCCATTTTGCTCCTGCTTTAAGGGAGCCTAACTTGTTCAGAAACATATTGATTCAGTACTGAAGTGTGTTTGTGCATAATATTAAGTTGCCCCCTTCAAGTGAATGTTTTGTAAATGATTGTATAATAAAGTAACAAGTGTTTTACCGAGAAACCTTGAGTATAAATGTCTACTTGAACCACTGTGAGTGAAAGACCTCTGTGTAACCTCTTGTACTACTCACATTCACTCTTGAGATAAGCCTGGCTTCTCAGCTCACTACCAAAAACTGTGTGGTACAGACTTATACCAAAGGTTGGTTTGTCTTACACCTGTATTACTAATTGTATGTGGTGGTCCCAGAGGGTACTGCATGCATTTCTGTCTAACACTCGTGGCAAGCGGTGAGGATAAAGTATAGTTGTTACATTGAGAGTGCTGCTCTTACTTTTGTTCAAATAACCTTCACAAGTGTAAGCAACACTAGGAAAGCAATTGTTTTATAATGCCAAATATGGATAACTTCAAACAGGAAGCCCTGATCATTCTTACCGTAGATCAACTGAAAGATATGTGTAAAGTAAGGTCTCTATCTGTTAAAGGCAAGAAAAATGAATTGATTGAGAAATATTTGAATCATCAAAGACTGAGAGGTAGAGCTATAACCCGTACCCGGTCAGCAAATGTGGATAGTGTTCTTGAGGATTATAATGATTCAGAGTCCAACTCAGCTAGAAGAGCCAGAGGTGTCTCAGGATGTGAGCCCCACTGTACCTCTACCAGCTTTAGGCCCTCAACCTGTAGCCACAGGGACCCTACCAGGTCCAGTACTGAGTCCAGCATGCGCCTCTCTTGAAAAAATGGGGCTTGAGTTAGAGTTCAAAGGAATCCAAATGCAAACTGACAGTAAACATCAAGAGATCAGACTCAGAGAAATGGAAAGGCATCATGCTCTTGAAAGAAATTGTCTCTTGAAAATGGTTCTATCCCAGAGTCTTCTGGGTCTTCCAGTCCTAAGAGACCTTGCATGCCTAAAGAAGCTGTGAGTATGTATGAGGTGAGACTTGATATTTTGTATTGCTTAGCTGCTTTTGAATATAACTATGGGATTCAGAGTTTCACAGGGAATCAGTTGATTCCTTGACTTTTGTCTAGGCTCCCCAGGTTGCAACTGATGCTGTAATGGAGGTGGGGGAACTTGAAAGATTTGAGTATGAAAATGTGAAGCTAGCTCTGATAGCTAGATTTGGGGAAACTCCTTCCCAGTACATTAAGAAGTATAGGACCCTCAAAAAGTGTAATGGTACCCCTTGGGCTACCTGGGTATGTGAATGTTTGAAGAACTTAGATGGCTGGGTAAAGGGTTACAGAGTTAACACTTTTGAAGGAATGAGAAATCTATTTTTGTTGGAATCTATTTTTGATGCCTGCTCTCCTGAGCTGATACAGCACTTGGATAACTCTAAGGAAATTGATCCAAAGCAGTTAGCAAAGGCTGCTGACTTGTGGGTTGCCAACGGGGCCACTCACAAGGATTCTGGGGCAACTCAGAAGAATGATGATGGGAAGCAGCAAAAGAAAGCTGGCAAAGAGAATTCTAATACCTCCAAACCAAAGGAGGGCCCCAACCATAAGAAGGGTAAGCCACAAGGGAAACCAAATCAGGCTAGTGAAACCTCTGGTGCAAAACCAGAGGGAGGTCAGCAGAAACCTGCTATTGTCAAAACATTTGGAAAATGTTATGCTTGTGGGTCTACTGACACGTGAAAGGGGATCCCAGATGCAACGGCAAACCTTCAGGAGTCCACACTGTCTCCTTAGCCTTCTCCCAAGAGGAAGAAGTACATATGACAAGTGGTAACTTTCAAGAACTGGCTGAAGACCCCATTGGAGTCTCTCCCAGTGTTTCTTTGGTGTCCCTGGGTCTGTGGGAACAGCAGAATTTAGATGTCGATAATGCAATTCCAGATAACCCAAAAGAACAGTACAAGGAAAGTGTACTTGTAAATGGTCAGGAGACCCCTGCCATTAGAGACACTGGGGCCAGCATTACAGTAGTGGATTAATCTTTTTTCAAGGCTGAGGATGTTGCTAAGGCACCCAAAAGCATCACTAAACTTGCTGGAGGCTCTGTCCAAATGCTTCATAGACTACCAGCTCTCATCAAGTGCAACAACATGACTGTCAAGATACTTGTTAGTGTGCAAAGTGAGGTGCCTGGGGGAGTCCTGTTGGGGAAAAACTCTTGGAGTTGTATCAAGCACCCCAGGCCTCCCACTAAGAGGAAACAGAAGCAGACAAGGAGGACCAAGAAGAGTACCTTAGATAGCTTTCCAGAGGATGTTACAGAAGGATCTATAACACCCAGCCCACAGGAATTACTAACTGCTATTTCTGAAATGGATGAGACAAAGGGGAAACCCAAAGTCTCAAGGAAAAATCCAGAAAGCACTCCTGTGCAACCAAGAAGGACATCCCCGAGAGGACTGTCCAAAGTCACACCTGTGACTGCTCCACCAGCTGAGGCTGAGTATGAGGAACAGCCAGGAAAGGTTGAATCAGCTGCTGAGGATTCAGAGCTGGAAGAAGACCTTACCCCTGTTGGAGATCTGGATCCTAAAGACCATCCTGAGCTGCAGTCTTCACTGTCACAAGGTGGCCCCTGTAGGGCAGTCTTCAGCAGAGGTCAGAGAGAATATCCTATTCTTGAAGGTCTTGGCCAATAGGCAGCTTCCTAGCTGGATGGGCAAAAGCCAGGGAAGCATAGGTTATACTGGGAAGAAGGCCTCTTCTACAGTGAAGCAACTGAGTCTATCTCAGGGGACTACAGAAGACGTGTAGTGCCTCTAGAGACAAGGCACCAGTTCCTACAGTTAGCCCATGAGAGTCCTTTGGCTGGTCACTTGAGCTTCAAGAAGACCAAGGAAAAGCTTTCTCTATATTTCTATTGGCCTAAGTTGGGGTCTGATGTAGATAAATTTTATAGGAGCTGTCACATTTGTCAGACAGTCAAGAATGTGGCACCATCGGTGCCTCTCACAGTGGTGGGAGTCCGTTTTGAGAGGGTAGGAATCAACATTGTTGGTCCTTTAGACCCTCCAACCTCTTCAGGCAATCGATTTATGTTGGTTGTGAGTAGACCATGCTACTAGGCATCCTTAAGATACACCTATGAGGACAGTTACATCTGCGGCTGTTGCTAAGGCCCTACTTGGTATTTCTACCAGGGTAGGTTTTCCTAAGGAAGTCATCTCTGACAGGGGATCACATTTTATGTCCCACTACCTGCAGGGGAAAACAGCAGGGTTTACTGGGCTAAGAAGCCAGAAGTACTATTGCCTTCCCTAACCGTAAAAAACAGTACTAGTACACAAAAGGACAGTTCATTGGGAGAAAAATAAGGTTAGTTGTGGTTAAAGTCAAAGTGAGTGATTCAAACAACTTGAGGTAGTCAAGAAGGACAATACAAGATGATGAGCTACTCTGGCCCTTGGGAAGAACACCCTGTCCGAAGGGGGGGTGCCTGTCCCTAGACGGCGGATGGTGCAATGCCTATCTAAGAGGGATAGGTCAAGAGACTGTCCCTGACTCTCTACAAGGAATATAATGATTTGTGGAACACACTCAATTGTGCAAAAAACAATTTTCAAAAAAACTATTTGGAAAAAAAACAGCCTGACAGGAGGGGGCAACCAACAGTGGTAAAGGTGCCTACGAGAGGGGAATTAAATCTCGTAGTCTAGGACCAGGCTGCCTCAATTAGCATGTGGTAACTGGGGTCAACAGGATTCTTTAACCATCTTTAATTACCCTGTTGACTCCACATTTACTATATGCTGGTGGTTACCCCAATACTGGGAAGGTGAAAGAAACAAAAAAAGTAATTCTTAAAAAACACACAAAGCCCACGGCTGTGGGGTTTCCTGTAGAGGGAACCCACTCTATGTGAGTCAATGGTAAGTTTTCTCTGTACCCCCTAGTAGTATGGGGAATATCACATTGTGTTGTGGAGGAGCCACAACTGGTATGGTCGACCGGTTTCAATGGTATACTGGTGCTTTTAAACCATCTTTTTCAGGAAAAAATATCTTGAAAGAATAAGTCGAATTGGTCTTCCTGCTGGCCCCTGAGTCGGGCAGCTAAAAGCAGGCTGCTTGGGATCCTGGAGAGTAAACACAAATAACATTGCAAGAGGGGCTTAAGTATACCTCATAATGCAATGTTAAAGAATGATGCAGACAAACCTGCTCAAAATCTAGTTGCAAAAGCTGGCAAATGCTAAATGTTAACAGATCGCTCCAAAACAGTGAGGAGTATGGCCACCATAGTGTGTGGCTAAAGTCTAGGCACTTAGGTCTGGGGGGGGGCGAGAAGTAGGGGGGACAACATAGAAGTTGAAACAAGGTAACTGGCACAAAGGTGCATGTTGGCATAGAAATGGTTAAAGTGGTTTCAATGCCCCTGTTAGGTGGACAAACTGGTTGCAGCACGCGTGCCTCCCAGGATGTGTATGTGGAATCCAGGAGGGCGTGTGTGAAAAGGCAGGCTGTCATGGTGGATACACTGCCTGCAAGAGAATACCGGAATGAAATGAGGAAACACTGCGTGCCCGAAGGCTGGGGAGCCCAAGGCTGTGGTGAGGATCGTAGAAGGGAACTCGACTGCAGCCGGCTCACAAGAAGGGAACGCAAGTTGTGTGCTGAGCGGCTGCAGGAGTTATGACTGGCGTCCGCGTACGGCTGGGGAGACATGGCCTGTGATTCAGAGGGCGCGTGCCACAGCTAATTAGCATGCACCGTGTGGAGGGTGTGTGGGGGGATGCCCTCCAATCAATGGGCTTGACACAGAGGTGTGCGAGCACCACAGGCAGGGGGTGGGGCGGGGGAGGCATGCAGGCAATGTGGAAAAACTGTGGAGTGACTTACAAGTTCTCAACTGCCTACCATCCACAGAGAAATGAGTTGGTAGAGAGGTTTAACCATACCATGAAGAGTATGATAGGTGCTTTAGAGGAACCCCTTAGAAGAAAGTGGGACCTTCTACTCCCATGCCTTCTATTTGCTTATAGAGAAGTCCCTCAGGAGGTAATTAGATTTAGTCCCTTTGAACTTCTATATGGTCATTCAGTTAGAGGTCCATTGGCCCTAATTAAGGAGGGGTTGGAGAGTGCTTCTTCTCCCAAGCCAGTGAGAGTCACTGACTATGTGTTAGGTCTCCAGATGAGAATGACACACATGACAGAAGTCTCTGATAACTTAAAAGCAGGTCAGGCTCTGGTGAAGAATTGGCATAAACAGGAGGCCAACATAGTTGAGTTTACTCAAGACCAACAAGTTTTAGTTATGGTTCCTACAAGGCAGAGGGCCTTACAAGACAAATGAATAGGGCCCTTCAAGGTTGTGGGAAAACTTGGAGAGGTGAACTATCTGGTGGACTTAGGCAACACTTCGGAGGCCCCCAGGGTCTTTCACCAAACCGTCTAAAGGCCTATGTCACCAGACCAGAAGTAGGACGAAGACAGTGAACCTCTAACTGATTTCCTCAGGGGACAATCTTCGGATGAGAAAATAGAAGGACTTAATCCCTCTCCTAATCTGACACTGGAACAACAGGAGGAGTGCAAGTTTCTGTTAAATCAGATTGCCTCCCTGTTTTCGCTAACACCAGACTTGACCCCTTAGGCCAGCATGATATTCTCACTGGTGACTGTTTAGCTGTTAATAGCAGAGGTTACAGGATGTCAGACTATGTAAGAACCCACTTAAAGGAAGAAGTCAACAAGATGCTTGATCTCGGGGTAATAAAACCCTTTACCAGTCCATGGCCTGGTCCAGTTGTACTAGCACCAAAGGCAAGATCCAAGGAGTTGGGATTCTGTGTGGACTATAGAGCTCTAAATTCAGTCACTAAGACTGATGCCCTAGGACACATGAACTGGTGGACAAACTTGGTTCAGCCAAGTACCTCAGTACATTTGACAAATTGTCAGACTATTGGCAAATAGCCCTGACAGACCATGCCAGGGAAAAAACTACATTTTCAACCCCGGCAGGCCTCTACCAGTTTAAGGTAATGCATTTTGGATCAAAAGATTGCACCTGCAACATTCCAAAGGATGGTTAATCAAGTTCTGAATGGGATGGAGGAGTTCTGCATGGCATACTTGGATGACATTGCAGTGTTCAGCCCTACTTGGAAAGAACTTTTTGACCACTTAGGATATGTTTTGCAGGCCCATCTGACCATAAAGGCAAGTAGATGCCAAATTGGTCAGAGCAAAGCGGTCTACTTTGGACATGAGGTAGGAGGAGGTGAAATAAGGCCATTGCCTAGCAAAGTACAAGCTGTACAAGACTGGGCCACCCCTACTGCTCAAACCCAAATGAGAACCCTCCTAGGTCTCACTGGTTATTACAGGAACTTCATAGAGAACTATGGGCCCATAGCTTCTCCCTTGAATGTGATCTCCTCACCCAAATTTCCTAAAAAGGTCAGATGGAATGAGGAGTGCACCAAGGGATTTGAAGGACTCAAAGGAATGGTTTGGTCAGAAATATTATTGTCCCTATGGTTCAGCCATGTGTTTTTAACCATAAGTTGATCGATCGTACAAACATTTCCTATGCACCTTACCGGAGTTTTCGTCTTTTGAAAACAAGCGAAATCAGGCAGCAGGGCGCAGCCATTTTGTGATAATCTCATCAGTTGCTGCATCGCCCTGGGTGGACTGCCTTTGCGGCACTAAATCATATCCCCCGCCCCTGAGCCGGACATCACCAAATCATATATATTCTCTGCCTCTCTCCGTGACGTTACTGGGCAGCGTAGCCAAACGCGCCCAGTCGTCACCTACGCGACTTGACGCAGAATCTGGAAAACAACACACATTGTCTCACAACACAGCGCGTCCCAATTTGGAATATGAAACTGTACTTTAAAAGGAAAAAGCAAGACTGTACAATTGGTAAGGTACCTTTATTTCACATTAAATGCTTCGAGAACATTCGGCGATTGATATATTCAATCAAAACGGAACTTTTTTTCTTTGCTCTCGATGCGCAAATATTTATCGTGAGTCACGCGCTGTTCCTTTTGGGTACAGAGGGTGTTCATTTTGGGTAAAAGAAGCACTTTGGTCGCAGGGTGAATTGCAAGGCTAGTGCATCAACTTGGCACTAGACCACTGTAAAGGTTGTTATGTTGCTCCTAATCTCTGTTACAGCGTAAGGGCATATCGGCCTTTGGTGATCATCCCAAAAAACAGTCAAATAAATCCAGTGATTGACATGTAGCTGCAGCTGGCGGTTGAAGAAATCATCGGTTGGGTTCTGGAATAGATGACAATCGCAGAATGGCAGGATGTACCTGTTTGCAAAACATAAAAATAGAAATGTGTCTCAGTAGCTGATCTTTATTACAATTAATCATTTTACTTATTAGCACAGATGTGACACAATGTGAAGCGAGAGAACACAACGTGGAAAGTACTCTGCTTTTTGCTTCCGAGGATAGTGCAATGGAATATGTTCAGCTCTAAATGTAATGCGTAAACTGGGGAAACAATTTGAGGTGCACAACGAGTGGTGGTCTACATGCATGTGAAGGCTGGACTGCCCACTTGCCCGGTAGAAAGACCAGCACACAAAGGTTGTACTTGCGCTTCATTGCAATATGCCACACAGATACAATGTAACCCAACAATAAGGGTCAGCTATTGATATTTGGACTAGTTCTGGTGTAAAATCGTCAAAGTGAAACTTACATTATATTTGGCATTTCCATTCTCTTGGCATAATGCAGACCGTAACGCAGACTCCGTTTGTGTCAACTATTTTTCATAAACTGAATTTACACGTAACTAAGTCTAGTTTTGCAATGGTCAACCTTATCATATCTTACGTTATTACACCCCTCGTTCAATTGCACTGCCTCCCTGGCAACACCTGCACTGCGGGACTGTCTCTGTATCTCTGCAGCCCCCTTTCCAGCACTTGTCTGTACTTACCTTGCACTTGCCACCTGCTGGCCCTATTATTTATCTTTTTGTTCCACCCTGTACTTCCCTTTTCCCCCCTCCCTTTCCCCTTGCACTTTTTCCCTTCCCCCTACCCATGCACTTGCGCGATCTGAATGATACCTGGACTAGTAGGATCATTGTCTGTCTTCTCTCTGTTCCCCCCTTCCTGCCTCGTCGCGACTTGAAACACTTGTGTATACAAATGCCATATCATATCATATCATATCAATTCATTCCCTTTCGGAATGGTCCCTGTCTCTCAAGGTCAAAAAACAATAGAACCTTATACTGTGTTTGCGACACGTGGGCCTCCTCAGCTCCCAAGCAAAAATTCAAAACTGGTGACCTTCACTCACAATAAACATACATTCTTAGTTTGCAACATCTCGTGTCAACGCATTCATGAGAACTGGAATTGTGAAGCACGGGCCCTGGTGGAAAATGTTTGGGGCTGTCACTGCTCGCTGTTCGTGGCGCTGCTGAGGGGTAGGGAAAATTTGCCAATGACAGAATGCGCCCAACTCCAAAATTGTAGTCGAGGAAACAAAAAAACAGAGTCAAAGTGTGTTTAGTAATAACCCCACCTCTGCTTATCTCACGGCCTCCTACCCCATGGCATGTTTTCACAGTCAGTACTTCTTGCGTGCCTAGTATCTTATGTAGCTTAGGTCTCAACCCTTTTGTGTGACGAGCATTTATTCAGCTATTTGGGGAACTGGATGGTAAGGCAAATGCCAAAACCCAAAGATTCTTACACACTGTTATCCATCGGGCCCTACCACGATAAATGAAGGTCCCACAGTAGCTCGACGAAACTGTGAAATGTGAAAGCACAGTGTTACATTGTATGGCAATCATAGAAATTGTACTATTTTTAAAAGAAAAGGACAAAGAGGATAGATTTCAAAAACATTTTTGGCAAAAATAAAAATAGATGGTAATCATTTGTACCGGGATTTGAACTGTTCAACGAGCTCTGCTTTGGGTGGACATGGCACGTTGGCAATGTTTTGTGGCAATGTATGTGTGCTCTGAACAGATTTGCACGCAATTCCATGAGTATGCATCTCAACGACATTAATAATAAGATATTTAACAAAATCGAATTCCATTTCCTAATATACTGGTTTGACCACCCATTTTCTGCTTCTTTTCATAAAGGCCATAGTGTAGCGAAGCATCCCTAAGTTTCCTGCAGTCCTAGATTGTTCACGTCCTACATTCTCGATATGTGCTAATACCGCTAGTAATGTCCTATATTTCATCCATCCGATGCCGAAATGCAATCTCTTTGGCCTGTACTTAGGCACATATTGTGGAACACCTCCAAATCTCCTGTGTGACGGAATTCTGTGAGTCCCTTCAGATCTCTTGATAGAGTTTTATCAAACACAATCTTCTCAAGTGCGTTGTGTGGAGGTGAAGATGGAATCAGCCACTTCTTCTTCCGTGCCTGCTCCGGGGACAAAGGGCCATGTCCACATTGATGGAAATGTTGGTTTTCTGTCCAGTGGTGAACGTTGGAACAGTGGTGCATTAGTGACCGCCATTTTTCCAGTAGAATTTCCACATACCCATCACATGTTTTGGAGCTCCACCAAAGATGATTGCTGAAAGACTGGGACCACTGTGAAATACTTCCCAAACCTTTTCTTTTCCTTGTAGCCGAGATTTTTTTCTTGATTGATTTGGCAACATGCCATACATCAAATTTAATATTTGGAAACTGCTCTCTCAATGTCTTGGCTATTGAAACGTGTCTGTCTGTGGCTATGAGGTCGATTTGCATTCCTCTCGATTGTAGATCTTCGAGTGATTTTATAAAAACAAGCTTCTCCATGGCCACTGAGGATTTACATTCGGACACCTGCACGACCACCAAACTCACAATTGTTTTACTTTCCATGTCCTGAAAGTGGTATGTGCAGTACTTAGCAGAAAATCAAGGGCTGTCACACTGTCCATCGCCGGCTAGCCTGACCATTTGTCAGAGAGTATACTTTGAATAGACAATTGTTCAATTTTCCAAGCTCCACTAATGGCAGAGAACAGATAATCATGTTGACATTAGTAGTACTGTGTTTTAGAAATGAAATGAAAACCCACAAACTGACAGAAACTGGATAACTTCCTGAAACTAGGGCCACTGAAAAGTAAAGCTGCTGCACACAGTAGATTGCCAGCTGGCAGTTTCCCCAGCATCGGTTGAGCGCACAATGAAAATGTTTTATGTAACATTTCACAGGTGGCATGTATTTTGAGGTTACTGCCTTGTGTTAGACGAGTCACATTCACCAATGGCTTCCCACATACTTCCCCTCTCACTGAATGCACACATTTCAGCATCTTTATAATCTCCATGAAGCTGCTGTTGAATACTATGTATTTGGCCTCCTTTATTAGACTGTCATCCTGCAACATCTGTTACTTGACTGTGAATAGGAGAAAACATCAATGTCGACTGCTTTTTGGGTGGCATTTTTTTGGTGGGTGTGGATTGTGTCAAGTGCTCTGCGACTAATTCAAAAGTATCTTCAATACATTCAGTTTCATCTTCTTCTGGTGGTGCAGTGCATTGTAGCAATGGTCCAAAAACACTTTGCTGGATTCGCTGGTCACATTAAATTAATTTTCTGGCCATTGGACAAAGGCATCTCGAGTCTGAACACGCCGCACCTCAATTAATATTTCCTCCATGGTTAAAAAAGTTTGGCAAGCAGCATCTCTCATTTGTGTCGCTGTCTGCGTCTGCATAATCCGTACTCCATCGGGCAACTACAGGACAGATAGGAAAAAAGATGTTCAATGTAAACGTCCATACATTATCGTACAATTTACATTTAAAAAAAACATATAATTAAGGCCTCAGCACAAAACAATTGCTAAAAATAGAAACTTTTTATAAATAACGTTATTTTTCTTTCTTTCCGTTGAAACCTTCTTTACTCTAACATCGGCAACAGCAAGCTGTTGCACCAACACAGATCCACGTGCCTCCCGTTCAATGTACGGATCTTGTATACATCCCTAGAAAAGAGTATCCATTTAAAATAAGTCATTTGTTTTACAAATAAAATTAGACCGACTTTCTTTCATTAGAGGGTACTGTCAGTATGCATACCTCTGGCTCCGGATCGACTACAAGGGATGATGT
This sequence comes from Ambystoma mexicanum, assembly GCF_040938575.1. Classification (NCBI taxonomy): domain Eukaryota; kingdom Metazoa; phylum Chordata; class Amphibia; order Caudata; family Ambystomatidae; genus Ambystoma; species Ambystoma mexicanum. The sequence goes on along the minus strand of NC_090933.1, from coordinate 291,535,410 downwards.
AATTGTAGAGGAAGCTCCAGCAACTCCCTGAAAAACAGTACTTGCATTAGTATGGATGAAAATATTGGAAACTGAACACACACATTGGGACGACGACAAAGGTACATATAAATATTAAACCACGAATGAAACATTGTGTAAACAAATGACACGGTATGTAAATATGATCAGATTATCTCATTCGATGGAACTGTCAGTACGCATACCTCTGGCTCTGGATTAACTACAAGGGATGATGTAATTGTAGTGGACGCTTCAGCATCTCCCTGAAACACAGTACTTGCATTAGTAAGGATGAAAATATTGGAAATTGAACACACACATTGTGACGCTATGAGAGGTACATATCAATAGCAAACCACGAATGAAACATTGTGTAAATGAATGACACGGTATGTAAATATGATCAGATTATCTAAAATTCCACGCATAAAACAATTCCGGAACTGAATAGCTAAATAAGACTACCTGATATGCGCTCGAAGTGGTTGTTGACTCCAGGCAAAAAATAATGCCCAATGAACAATCATCCATAAAACCTGGGTTGCCAATGGTGTAGGAAAGACTACAGCAGAATTAAATCAAATTAATATACTGTTGAAAAAATAGTCCATAGATTGCCATTCAACTGGCTAAATAAATAGACTTGCCAATGCTGCAATTAATGTCTTTTATTGTTAGAGGTTCATCTTAAAATGAGGAGGCAGAATTCATGCTAATTGCCAATGCATTTCGGACCCAACCTTTGGTCCTTCTTCAGGGCAAATTCTATTGAACAAAAAGCAAACAGAAAGTACCTATTTTAGTCGATGGGGTGTATCCAATAACAATATCACATACATCTTAAATTGTTAAACATGTTAATTCACATATATTGAATCTTAGCGCATGCCTCTTGGCTCAACCAAACCCTTATGTTCAATTTTGCAATCTATATGATTAATTCTAGCACCAGTACCTGCGTATAGATGAACTTAGACCGTGTTTCTTGATGCAGCCACTTAAGATAATTTTGTCCTGCTTAAGGGAGTCCAAGGTGCGATCCCATTCATCAAATCCAGTCTACATGTGACTATCCTTACAGTTGCGAATTCTGCAGGAGTAATTAGAAAACAATTCCTTTCTAATATCCCAATACATACAGTGTATCATTAAACTATAAACAGATTAGATGATTCAAACATATGCATACTAATAATGTATTCTTATACCTTGTCATGAAGGTAGTTAAACTTATACCATAAGTTTATGTAGTGCAGTGATAACCGTGGTGGATTTGAAGTGCAGAGTGTGTGTCTGGCGCGTCTGCTCTCATGTACGTGGGACCTGCATTGTACAAGACTATAAATGAGTGCTCGGATCGATCAATATTTGAGGGGGACCAACTAAAAGTTAGCTCCGCTGTGATCGCTCACCTGTATCTTGCAGCTGCAACGCGTAGCGCGTCTCAATGTGTTCTGTTGCCGAGATGTCAGCAGTTCCAAAAACTACACGTTACCAAGGTAACGCAGATATAAGCAACGTAGCATACGTGTGCGTCGTGACGCGGCTTGGTCAATGCTGCTGGTTGCCAAGGCAACCTGGGTGCTGTTGTTAGCGCTAGTGCAGGTCGTCCCGAAATTCCAACAACACTGTAGCAATGCGCTGAGAAAAAGCATTTAAACGATCGTGAATGGGTGGTAAAGAATATCATTTGCTGTGATAAGCAAATTAATGGGCTAGGTTGAGCTTAGAGTGCATGATCATGCGCGTCAAGCAATACTGAATAATGTATGACTACAGGTCCATACCAATTCTTTAGAAGCACAATTATAAAAACTTTTCAATGTTTATGATTACCTGTAAAAAACACAGCTCTCCTCAATACATTATGCTACTCATGCTTACCTTAAAGTGCGTGAAATTAATCGTGTGCATTCACTTGCTGCTGTTTATTTCACACAGCTACAAAATTGACTAACAACTATAACCCTACATTGCTCAAGAAAACAAGAGAAATTAGTTATATTAGCATGTATCAAAACATGGCTGTACTTAATTAATGAAAACAAAAATAAGTATAAAAAATACAAATACGTATACTGCAGTGTTATTCTAATCAGTGCTGCTAAAGTCCACTCTCAGGCGTGTTGCACTTTGCCTGTTTCTTTTGACCATATAGCATACAAGTCCTATTACACCAGGTGAATTAAATAAAGCAATGCAGACCCAGTTCTTCGTTCAATCCCCGAGGGGAGACCGTGTCTAGTCTCTCTATCCAATATGCTTCACGCTGTTGTAGTTTCTTGGTTATGCTTATCCCACTGTTTGAAACATCGATGGCTTCCAAAATTTGAAAAATCATTTGCTTGATTGAAATGTCTAGCAACTGGAGAGTGCTGATTTTTGGTTCTTATGTTTGATTTATGCTCGTTCCATCTAACTCGCGCTTTTCTGCTTGTTTGACCAATGTACAACAAGCCACAGGGGCATTTAATGCAATATATAACTTTTTCTGCCATGCGCTTTGAATAGCTTTTGATGCTGATTTTTTGTCCCGTTCTGGGATACGTCACAGTGTTGCCTTTAATGATATTATTACAGTTGCTGCATGACATACAGGGAAAAGTTCCTTGCTTCTTTGAAATGTAGCTTGTATTTTTCTTTGGTTTGGTTTTGACCAGCAAATCTCTAAAATTGCTACTTCTTTGGTTGGCAGAAACCGGTCTTCCTTCAAATAGATTTTGGAGTTTGTCATCACAAGTCAATATGGGCCAATGTTTGAGTATGACTCTCTTGATTTTTGGAGACTGGACGCTATATCTACTCACATATACTAGTGGATTTTCTGTGGTGGTTTTAGTTTTAGTAGCCAGCAGAGTAGATCTGTGTTGCGCCCTTACTTTGTCTGATGCAGCTGTTAGTTTGTCTTCTTTGTATCCACGTTGTTTGAATTTGTTCAGCATTGTCTCTTTCTCTTGTTCATATTGACCATCTGTGTTGATGATTCTCTTTATCCGAAGTAATTGGCTATATGGTAAACTTTTTATTGTGGCCGGAGGATGAAAACTCATTCTATTTAAAAGGTTGTTTTTATCCGTTGGTTTGTGATATACGTTGGTGTTAAATGTGGGTGCTTGACGGGTCACTAAAACATCCAGAAAATGGATACTCGGAAGTCCAATCTCGAATGTGAATTGGATCCTGGTGTCAATTGAGTTGATATATGTCAAAAACAAGTTCAAAGTTTCTTGTGTATCGTTCCAGATCAAAAAAATGTCATCTATATATCTCCCCCAATGTTTGATATATCTTTGCCACACAGGATGTTTGATGATGTGATCGTTTTCAAATTTCAACATAAATGAGTTACCATATGCGGGTGCCATTGTTGCCCCCATTGCAGTTCCACTTATATGCGAGTAAAACTGTTTCTTGGCAATAAATTCCAGTAGTATCATGATCCATTCTTTTGAAGCACCAATTTCTTCTTGCAGTAACAACCATTCCACTGCCTGCTGTCCTAGACAGTGTGGAATCAATGTATACAGGCTGTTGACATCAATAGTTACTAAGAGGCCATGTTCATTGAGTTCAATCTGTGCCAGTTTATTGAGAAAATCTGTTGTGTCCTTAATATCGGTGGGATGTTTCTGTATTATGGGTTGCAAAATGGTGTCTATGTAGATGCCTAGTGGTTGAAGAATACTCTGGGTGGCAGCCACTATAGGACGTCCAGGTGGTTTGAGTAATGCTTTATGGATTTTAGGAAGCAAGTACAAGTGTGGTGTTTTTGGAAAGCTCTCTGTCAAAAAGTTTTTAGTTTTGTCGCTTATCCTTTCATTTTCTTCAGCCATCTCTAACATAGTTTTCAACTCTTCTGTGATTTCTCTGATGGGATTGTATGATAATAACTTATATATCTTTGTGTCATTCAGTTGTCTTAGGCATTCTTGTCTGTAGTCATCGGTGTTCATTACTACTAATGCCCTGCCTTTGTCTGCTGGGCAGATAGTGATTGGCTCATCCTCATATAAGTTTCTGATTATTGACAGATCACTTCTGTTAAGATTGCGAAATCTTGGAGTTTTGAACGAAATCTTCTTCAGATCTCTCAAGATAGCTTCGTGGAAGATGTCAATTGTTCCATGTGGTAATGGTGGTATAAATTGGCTTTTAGGTTTCAGTTCCAGGTAGTTGCTAGCTGTCTCTGTAGCTGGAATCTCAACATCTGCAAAATACACCTTTAGTTTTATTTTGCGAATAAACTTGAAGAGTTCTATTTTTGTGTTGAACAAACTGGTGCTGAATGTTGGAACAAAGCTAAGTCCTTTCTGTAAGATGTTTCTCTCTGCCATACTTAAATGACGATTAGATATGTTGATGATTAGATCTTTCTGCTGGGGTACCTGTTCGGTAATTTCTCTGTGCTTTCTTTTCCTGCCGCCCCTCTGGGTTCTTTTCTTCCTTTGTCCTTGTGTAAAAAAGGCTTTCTAAGTGGTCTGTCGTCACCTGTTGCAGCGTTTTCTGCGGTGGTTGCCTGATCATCATTACTCGAGGGGTTGGTATTCTTGATGTGCTAGGATGTGGTTGGGAATCGGAATCAGTACTTGATTGATCAGAGGAGCTTTTATTTTGATGTGGTTGGCCGGGTTGCCTGTATTTCTCCATCCATGTGTACACCTCATCATTGTGATAATCATAGGTATCTCTCTTATATTTACGAATGTTCTTATTCTCCAATTCCAATTTGTATTGTTCCAATTGTCCGTTGATATCATCTAGCATGGTTACCATGTCTTCCCCACTCAAGCACTTGCTTAAATCTGTTTTGATTATCTCTATATAAGTTGCCAATACTTTCAATTCGTTAGCCAATTCTTGTATAGTGAGAAGGATTAAATCTAATGAACATTTATTAAGAATATTCTTCCATTTTCTGACAAACTCTTTGTTTTCCTTGCAAACGGTTGGACGTATAGTCATGAGTAATCCTCTGGGGATACGCTGTGATCTGTAATATTTTTTTAATGTGGTAGCATGCAGTTTAGGATTAATCTCTTTTCTGATCAGGTATTCAAGTTGTTTGATTTTTTTGTTTGGATCAGCATTTGTTGCACTGGTGCTAATGTCCTTAATTAAATTGAGAATTGCTTCTGCTTCCTCCGTAGAAAAGCCCATTGTTTGCGCATGTTTATCTGTGATTTTTGAAATATCATCATACGACATCTTAGTGTTGCAATTCGTAGTGTGTGCCTCCGCCCTTGGTAGTGTAAAGAGTAAGACAAAGACAAGAGGTGTCGGCGGGCACTGCTGGTTAATTCAGGTTAGACATGTAGTTAGGTTTTCCTAGGAAGTTAATGGCGACACCCAACACAACCAGTGTACACTTACACTGGAGAAAACTGAAAGGAAAAAAATAATGTCCAATGAACAATCATCCATAAGACCTGGGGTGTAGTAAAGACTACTGCAGAATGAAATCAAATTAATTTACTGTTGAAAAAATAGTCCATAGATTGCCATTCAACTGGCTAAATAAATAGACTTGCCAATGCTGCAATTAATGTCTTTTAATGTTAGAGGTTGACTCCAGGCAAGACATGGATGCTGAATCTTGCTCCTTCATATTCAGTGCATAGTCATGGAGTTGTAAAGGGAAAATATTATTTGATTTAGAAATGCTTATCTTAAAAATTACCATGTAAGTAGACAGATTACGAAAACTGTATGCTTATTTCAAAGGCCACTATAGCATAGTTATTAGTGACATTTACACCTAAAATATCAATCAATCCATTTGGTTGCTTGCACAGTACTGCAAGGCCTAAAGCTAAATCCGGTAGCGTGACTCACATGTGGCGGCATGTGAATGAATAAAGTCGGAATAGCGTTTGGGGGCAATTTTCGAGTCGTTCTCAGTTGATTCTTCTTTGTGTACAAGGATGTGTTGTACTAATTTGGGGTAAAGTGCAGGCTGCAGATGCGGTATCGATCACCCCTCTTGTCCTCCAAGACTTTTTTTACTCGACTTTCAAGCTCTGCTGGTGCATATCTGCAATATCTGACCCATTCTCTAATTTGATCTACAGTTTTAGGGAATACATGCAATGTAGTGCCTTCAGATTTGTCATGGGTCTTCGAAGGGCAACCGAAAATCGAACATGCAGGCATTGTTGTAAATTCAGAAAAAAAATTGTCAACATTATTTTACTTTTTTTTTTATTATTTGTTGTTTTAATCAAGCAAAAAATGTTTTTCAACATTACATCATATAAAATTTCTATAATAACAAAATCAAACATCATTTATACACAATATTAACAATAATAAAATGTGAACATTTTGAATAAAAATACTACTAACAAATACATTTAGCATGACATGGCAGTTAAATTAATGGACATATTTCTTCCTCTCTTGTTTAAGGAGTTTTAAACCATACAGAAAGTTTAAGATAGTATACCTTACAGATCTCCTCGTTGTATGATATAATAAGTTCCATAATTCAGTAGCCGACTCAATGAGTGATCCTTCAAATAGTGGTTTAAAATGTACAATCCTCTGAGGAAGTAACACTACACATTCTGCACAAAGATGGCTCAACGTTTCAGGGGCAGATAGACTGAACCGGCAGGATAAAGCTATCAATGGTAATATTTTCCTACTACATAATACTTCATGAATGGGCCATATGTTTAGACGAAAGTGCAGGAAATCATCCCTTTGGCGTGAATTTGGGAAAAGCATCATATATGGTTCTGTCATGCCATATTGTTTCGGATTAAATGGATTATCTTTAAACGATTGGTACATAGAGCAAGCCTTCCTGGTCTTGATCCAATCAAGTTTCCATAATTGTTTTTTGACAATGTTAGGTCTCTCAATCAATGTAATATTAGAGATGTTTACTTGTGTTAGGATTCCCTGCGCCTTCGTACGCCATAATGTTGGAAAGGCATCTTCTGACTTTAACAAATAATTTGCTATAACATACATTAATCCTTTATAGCTTCCATAACTTGCTATTACACATTTTCTGTATATTGCACAGATCTTCCATTTGTAAATAGCATACAGCGATAGTAGACCTAACTCATGTCTTAGTAGTGCTATAGGAATTGACATTGGTAGATTCAGGACTCGTTTCCAAAAACAGCCTTCTAAAGTAGTCCAGTAATCATAGGTTTTTATCTTAAAGGTTTCACTACCATATGTAACCACCGGCACACATTTCTGCATATAGTAGATTATGATGGGCTTCAGGGAAAATTTACAAAACTTGGCTTTAATCAGTCGGGCCTGGGAGAGAGTCATAATTGCTTTTTTTCTTATATGATTATCATGACTCAGAGAACATGTTTGATGAGTTATCAGCGTTCCCAGGTAAACATAAGAGTCTACCGTATCAAGATTCTTTGATTGTAATGGCCATTGATGGCGTTTGGTCCTCTGCCAGAGTGTGCCAAACTGAATAACCTTGGTTTTTGCAACGTTTATTGAGATGTAATTTTCGTCGCAATAGGTCTCGAGGGTGTTCAATAATGCACGTAGGCTGTTACGGGTTTTAGAAAGTAGGACCATATTGTCCGCATATAACAGATGTGGCACTGGAATATTATTTATTCTTGGGGAGTCTGTCACAATTAGTTCAAATCGCGCTTTAATGTCTGCGATAAAAAAGTTGAATAGAGCTGATGCCAGGAGGCATCCTTGTTTTAGTCCCCGAGTGGTCTTGATCGGCTCGGAGAGGAGGCCAGTGCTGTCTAATCTAATGTGTACGGTGGTGTTCGTATGGAGCTCAATTATCCATTTAAGGATGGATCTTATACGCCTTAATGGATTCTCTGATTTCCTCTCTTAAGTCTTCGGTAGATATTGGCTGCACTCGGGGACTGGAATGAGAGACGTTTGGAAGGCCAATAGCTTTCAATGGATTATTATCCTTAAACATAGTCGTTTTGGTTGCAGGAGCCACAATTCTATTCACACCACGGAAGAATAATGTTTCATTTGTATTAGTTATTTGCTTGGACAATGCCGCTAAGGCATCCAGAGGTTCATATGGAACTATTTTTTGTGATGAAGCACTTGCTTTCTGCGATGTTATAGTTTGTTTTGTGTTTTTTGGTTGAATTTTTACATATTTGCGTCTCTTCAATCTTGGGTTTTTAGTGCCGTCTTGATTAACGGCTTTGCCATCATTCTGTTTTCCATCCTTTTGCGGTAAGAGTTTATTGGAGTTGACCACGGACAACCTGTATTCATCAACTTCATATACAATAACTCTCGCGGCACAGCATCAAAGGCCATGCGAAAGTCAATGCAGGCAATGTATAAAGGTTCCTACTTCTCATACGCTCGATAAATGAGACTATTCAGGGTAATAATGTTTATTCCAGTGCCGACTTCAGGTATAAATCCTGTTTGGAAAATGTTACGCAGGCATCGACTGTCCAGCCACTTGTTAAATTTATTAAGCACAAGGCGCCCGAAGTTCTTGCATGGGCAGTCTAAGAGAGATATGGGCCGGTAAGCCTTTGGGTCTGCTCTATTACCCTTTTTAAATATGGGTACTATAATAGATTGTTTCCATGTAGTTGGAATTTGCATGGTTGTGACAGTGTTTTGAAAGATTTGCACGAGGATCGATGCCCATTCATATGGATAGGCTTTGAGCATACCGTTGTGCAGTCCATCTGGTCCACTGGCTCTAGAGTGACTCAAGGCTTTGATGCAAGTTAAAATGTCATCAATATATATTGGGAAGGAACATGGCATGGCGTTGAATTGAAACCATCTGTCTGAAGTTTTGAAGGGAGATAGATAGAGATTTTTAAAATATACTTCCCAATCATTTTTCTGTACTGAGTTAGTCAAAATAGCTGTTTGTGGTCTCATGGATACGCTACTCATACAGGCCCAAATGCTACTGGTCGATTTCTTCACAAGCTGTGTGAGCATTTGTTTGCTATTTTGTTGATGTAATTGGATTTTTAACCCTCTCAGCCATTGGGCATAGGTCTTTTTTAGTTGCTTTTTCATAGCACTTCGAAGGTTAATGGGGTGATGTATTAAGGTACGTATAGCTCTTTTCAGATTACTTTTGGCTTGGTGGATCTGTATGTTAAAGGGATGGCGATGATTAATTCTAGTTGAGAGATCAGGAGAAATAGATTGTTTAAATATTTGCATTTTACTCACGTAACAGTTTTGAACATAAGATGAATTATCATTATACATCACATGAAGAGCATTCTTAAGATGAGAGAGTCTTTGAGGATTCCACTTAAGGCGATTGCCCTGGTTGTTAATAGCAATGCGTGCAATGTTTTTGTTACTCTCCTGATAGTGCAATGGGGTGAAGGAATTAAAACACAAGACCAGCTTATTATGGTCACTTTCACCTGCTTGCACAACAGACATTGATTCAACTTGCGGTAGGAATTCTTTGTTCACGTAAATATAATCCAATATTGCCCCAGAGGTGCCCCTGTGCCAGGTATTGAAAAGAGGGGTATCTCCGTTGCACGCATTATTAAGCATGACTAAACCTCTCTCTTTCATAATTTCATCCCATGTGCTTTCATCACTCGTCTGTAACGTCTTTTGAGCTGATAGCAAATGCAAGTTTAGATCGCCCATTATAAAAACAAACCCAGGATCCGTGATCAGGGCAATATTGTCAAGATGCCATAGTAGAGTGGTGAAAAAGTTTTCTGATGTGAGATTGAGTCTGCTCCAATATATATTCACAATGGTTATATTAAGTTTTGCCCCGGAGAGACTAACTACTTGGAAATACGGGGAAGGGGATTGATGCTTTTTTCCAATGAACCCGCATGTCTTTTTGATTGCTAGTAGTAGACCTCCTGATGGTCTACCGTGTGACTTTTTGGAAGCTAGGGTGTCAAAAATGATATGAGTGTCCCATGATGGTGATTCCATTAACCACGTCTCCTGCAAAGCTATAATGTCATAGTCTTCCAGCGCACTTTGTTTAGAGTTTATGAAGTGACTGTATTCCAAGATATTAATTTGATGGGAGTTTGAATAGTGAGTTGTTGTGATCTATTCCCATTATTCTGTGATAGAATTGTCTGACTCTGTCTGGGATTGTTCGGTTGATAAATATTTAAGTGAGGTTTATCCGTCTGACCCTCAGGTGTCAAGTTAACTTGTGTTAGTATGAAGCCCATATCGAACAGAGTCATTCTGGTCTGCCACATCAGATTGTATATTAGGGCAGACTTGACATAGATGTTGGCTTTGCACGTATTTTCTTGACTAGCAAATTCAATCAATTCAAGATCAGACAAAGTCAATTCTTTTAAGATTTGTATTTCTGTGCATATGTTTAATATGCTTGTGTGATTAAGCACATAGGTTTGAAAAGGGTGATCTCGACATTTCAAGTTTAGACAAGGTGATCCTTGCCGTTTATTCGGAATCTGCCAGTTGGCGTTTGCAGGAGCCTGCAAGGTCGACTGGGTCTGAATGAGTGTATTTGAAGAATTGTTTGATTGTTGGTTGTAGGGTTTGGTTGCCACACTGGGGCCTTTTAATAGAAGGCCAACTTCAGGAAAAGCAGCATTTGATTGCATCGCTGGATTGGAAGTATGGAGACGTGTGTCAACTAAGTAGGATTCAATGGATGATTTAATCAATTCGCTAAGCTCTTTTTGGGATGAGGTGTTAGGCAAGGGCCAACCCACGGTGGTTTTTTGGTTTTTAAATGTGTCGATGATAGGCTGAGTTTGAGCCTGTGGGATTGTTGTTAAGTTTGAACTCCTCAGCGTTCTTTGAATTTCAGTCCAGCCGTGTTCCGTAGGACCATCTGGTCATTGAAGGGTCGGGATGGATACTTTCATGGAGTCAACGACTTCTGCGATTGCAGTCACATTGTTATTTTTGACTGCAATGTTCATGAAGGGTTCGTTTCTATGGCTGTTTCCAGTTTGATGGATCTTATACGCCTTAATGGATTCTCTGATTTCCTCTCTTAAGTCTTCGGTAGATATTGGCTGCACTTGGGGACTGGAATGAGAAACGTTTGGAAGGCCAATAGCTTTCAATGGATTATTATCCTTAAACATAGTTGTTTTGGTTGCAGGAGCCACAATTCTATTCACACCACGGAAGAATAATGTTTCATTTGTATTAGTTATTTGCTTGGACAATGCCGCTAAGGCATCCAGAGGTTCATATGGAACTATTTTTTGTGATGAAGCACTTGCTTTCTGCGATGTTATTGTTTGTTTTGTGTTTTTTGGTTGAATTTTTACATATTTGCGTCTCTTCAATCTTGGGTTTTTAGTGCCGTCTTGATTAACGGCTTTGCCATCGTTCTGTTTTCCATCCTTTTGCGGTAAGAGTTTATTGGAGTTCGTTGATTGATCGCCGCTAGTTGACTCAAATAGGTCGAATACATTTTTCTTTAACTGTGAATGTTCACTTATAACCACGGAGGGGTTTGAGAATGCAATGATTTTGACTTCTTTATCAAAGTGCTGAGTTGGAGGAGGCTGCACAACCAATTCTCGTGTGTTCATCACAGTCTGTACTGATGAGAGCTCATTAGGGTCTGTTAAAGGAGTTTCAGATTCTTTTGGTAATTCAAGACTATGTTCAGCTGACGTACATTCTGGTTTTTCTATAATGTTGGGTAGTTTTGCCATAGTATCTTGTATTGTATCTGGGGTCCTCAACTCCTTTGGTCTAGGTTCAATGGTTAGATTCATGTTTAGAAGTTTTTCAATTGGTTTCGTTTTTTGTGACATTTTGGTGTCTAATACTTCGTACAGTTTTGCTATCGATAATAGAGCTGTGTTCATCGTGCTAAGCGTGTTGTTAAGCGCCGGTGCCTCAGGGAACGAGAAGCGTTTTGATTGCGCTTTTTGAATAAAAAAATCAGATTCACGTCCTTCCTCTTGGAAAATCGTCCGCCGTGGGGTGGGTGCTATGAATGAAGGAGATTCATCCACCATTTGGGCATCTGATTGTGCTGAGGTGTTTGACTGATGTAAGTTGGTGCCACTAGCACCACTATTGGCACAAACCTGCGGGATTGCCGTGGATTTGTCTGATTTTTCAAGCAGACTCCGTGTATGGCTTTCATGTAATTGTATAAGATCTCCTGTGTTTGAACAGATGTATAATACGTCGGCTTCTGGGTTTTCAGAACTGACTGATACATCCATAAAATCAAGAGCTTCCTGATCAATTTCACCCATTAAGGTAAGCTGTTCATATGCTTTCCGCAATTTTACTTGTGCTTCGATTGAGCATGTGATAGGTTCCATGAGTTGTTGGATTGGGGGCGTAGGTTTGACAATATCCATCTCATTATATTTCGGTCTCTTATTTATACACTCTTTTGTGTTTTCATTCAAGGGTATTGTGCTTTGATCTGGTTCCTTCGTAAGCAACTCGCCCGATATGGCCGCTGATTCCAATGTGATATCATTAAGCTTGTTAAAGAGGCCAGGCTTAGGCATCTGCGAAGGCGCTGGATAGGTGCTTTCATCCTCGCGGGTGGTCTTGTCTTCATTTGAAAGAAGTGCATTTTGATAAGTCCCACCCGTAGGCAAATCAACTACCGCTGCAACAGGTTCTAACGTGACATCTGTCAATTCTAATGGCGTCCTTGAATCATGACTTTCCGCGATTGCTCGGCTGGGAGTTGCCTTCAGTAAAATAGGTGGATTGACTGATGGCTGTAAATTGATGTTAGGCAAGGCGGTCGGTGGTAGATTTGTTGGGTCCTTGATCGTTTGTTCAGGTACTGGTTGTTCATTGCCCTTGGAGGTCGAGTCAAAATTAGCGCAATCAATAGCATGCATGGTCATTACCATAGGCTGTTGTTCTCTCGGGAGCGTTTTCGCTGAGTCTTCGATTCGATTTGCCTCAGCGTAGGCTTGCGTACCTGTTTGACTTTCGCTGTCATAGAAGGAGCGGATATCCACAGATAATGATAATGTATGGCGGAAATTAGCACCCGCTGCTCCCGCTCGTGGCAAAGCTGGCTTGGTCGGGAGACGCTTCGTTATTGCAGATTGAGGTTTGAGCTGTGCTAGCGATACAGGGCATGCCAGATTTTAATGTAAATTTCTTTGGAGTCATGACTTTTTGTGTGTTTATACGATAGGGAGAAAGTGATAGTAATCAGCTATTTGAATATTACAAAAAAATAAAAATAGAATAGAATAGAATGAAAATAATACTAATACAACCAAAATAAGTAATTTGATAACTGTTGCAGCTCGTAGGATTATCTACGTTTGCGGCTATCATGCTATACGGCTCGACTCTGACAATTACACTTTCCCAACCACGCTTCCACAATTTTATAAAACAGTATTACAATATATCGTAATATAGTGCAGTGCTATGCACGAACCACACGAGTAAAAATATACAGGGCTCTCTTTGCCCGTCCACCCCAGTACACCACAGACAGCCACTGACAGCCCTTGACGAAACAGCGCTTTTTGAAAAAGCGCACGTGCAAAAGCGCGGGTCCAGTGATTATATGGGCTTGTGGGTAGAAAGTGGGTGGGACTTAGAGTCTTTTCTCTAAAAAAAAAGGTAAAAAAACATCAGATTCTGCAAAATTTGCAAATGTTTGCAAGTCTCTTTTTCTAATTTCTGGGCTGTTTCCTTGACACAGGATACATACCGTGAATACAGCAAAGTCCACACAATGGATCCAAGGAGACAGGAATAACGTTGTGCAGCCACTGACAGCCCAGTGCTTTTCGCTTACTTTGCATACAAATGTCAGAAAGAAGGAATTAGACCATACATTCTTCAATGCAAGCTTTGTTTTGGTCACCACAGCAAAACCAGTGCAGCGTAGGTGGCTGTATTATAGGATATCTTTAATAAACAATTCATTGATGTGACGAAATTCAGAACATGTTACTCGTCCCTTGAATGTACTCTCGTGCATGAAAAGGAAACATGCTTATATTATAGACACGGTCTGTGAGGATGCAATTCGATGCCAATTGACACTGATGAAAATGTATATATCGATAACATAACAAATGAAACTCAAATCAATAGCAATGAGAAGAATGAACATAGCACTAGTCAGTGCGTTAGTTCGAAATAAATAGAAATTTACAGATGAAGGAGATATGATTAGGATACATTCCCTTACCTTGACCAGCAAACAGTTAAATTCAGCAAGCAGAGTAGTTAGTGGCAGGAGAACAGGGAGATGTTCACAGGTAGGACACAGATGAGTAGACTCGCAGCGGTCACAGAAGTTCACAGATAGCACGACGACGAGCAGATTAGCATCGGTCACCGGGGTTCTCAGGTAGCACCTTCACGAGTTGACTTGCAGTGCTCTAAGATGTTCTCGTGATAAATATCCAGTGGTTTATAAAGAATTACAAAAAGGGCTGTGTATGTCAATGAATGACGTGTATATGTCGTGGTATTACTTGGATTGCAGGGGCACGGCCTGCTTCAAGGGGAGCCTGCCTGGAGACACGGGGTCTGAGGAGGGCATGTGAACAATGACCCCTGCGCGGAAGATAGCTTTGAAGTGTACATGGTGTTTGGCACCTTGGCCGTTCGCGCCCCTGACAGCACCCCTTGCCAGAGCACATCCACTGGTGCCAACTGCCTTTGATAGTGGAGGGTGGATGGATGGGCCTGGCCGTGTAGACCAGGCACCAGAACACTGCTGAATGGAGACACACTTATGTGGATTGTGGGGGAGCGGCCTGCTTTAAGGGGAGCCTGCCTGGAGACACGGGGTCTGAGGAGGGCTTCTGAACATACACGGTGTTTGGCACCTTGGCCGTTCGCGCCCCTGACAGCACCCCTTGGCAGCGCACATCCACTGGTGCCAACTGCCTTTGATAGTGGAGGGAGGATGGATGGGCCTGGGGCATGCAGACAAGGCACTGGAACACTGCTTCACGGATTCACTGAAAAAATGAATCAACCATTGAAAAAAATATGTTGTGTTTTATTTTGTTTCTTATTTTGATGGCACAAAACTACTACACATTGTAAAGGTCTGGTTGCAGTACAGTGAGGGAAAATCCCCTGTACTGACCGTTGTCACTGGGGAAAGTTTCTCTAATGGCACCAACGACACAGGCGGGTATTACTTGTTGAACGCGGTGTCCAAGCCTCCCATGAAGCCACCATGTAAACAAACAATAGGCCACCAGCCAGTACCACCTGTGAAAGAGAATGATACAAACTGTTTTTAAATGATCAAGATAAGTGTATTAAACCTTAGTTGTCAATGACAATTCTTGTATCCAATGGCATTTTTGCCAGGATAAATGCTACCTAGACACTGCACAACATTGAACGACTTTTATACGACTATTACTAGAGAATTACAAGACTAAATTGATATGACAATGATATATTGAAGTTACGAGAATATAGGTGACAACAGTGAAATAGTAGTGGCCTAACTGACATCACAACCAGAGTATAGTTACTCGTTACTTGGATTACAAGGGCGAACTGTTGGGCGAAGTTCCTGCATAAGCACCATCAAAATCCTCAACATGGACCGTGTGAGGCAGGCTGCCCTGAAGTTTGGCAGCTCGGTAACGCATTACAGCCGAGGCTCACCTTGCGATATGTAGGACAAGCATCCAGAGTTTTCTCTGCAGCAGCAGTTCTCCAACTCTGTTGGCATTAGCGCGCACCAATTGCAGGTACACGAGATGCCGTCCATGCGACTAGGCTCAGGCTCTTGATCTGTTGAATCATCCTCCCAACTGTCATCCGAAGCCCCACTGTTTCCGCATCTTTCTCTTTCCAGTAATTCCTCCTCGGAATACTCGGGCTCGTACTGGTAGGGCATTATGGTTGCCATTGTGTGATAAACAAATGAAAATAATTTATAGTGATGGTACTGGTATCTGTTCGCACAGGCTACAAGCAACAAAGGTAGCTGACCAGAGCACAGCAACGAGTCAGAGAATACTTAAAGAAATACAGTGAGAGGAATGGAATAGAAAATCTGCTGTTGTGTGATGTGAAACCGTCTGTTTATACTTATTGAAGAAAGAGGCGTCCTGCCATTTCCATGGTGATACGTCATTAGCTGAAGCGCAGAGAATGTTGACATGAGACGTGCTTTGGCATTGTGAAATGGGCGGTACGCGTCTAGTGATGTCTGGCTCAGGGGTGCGGGATATGAGTTAGTGCCACAAAGGCAGTTCACCCAGGGCAATGCGTCAACTGATGAGATTATCACAAGATGGCCGCGCCCTGCTGTCTGATTTCGCTTGTGTTCAAAAGACGAAAACGCTGCTAAGGTGCATAGGAAATGTTTGTACGATCGATAAACTTATGGTTAAAAATACATGGCCGAACCATAGAGACAATAATATTTCTGACTGAACCATTCCTTTAAGAAAGCCCTTTGTCAAGCTCCAGTCTTAAGAGCTCCTGGCTACAATCAAACCTTCTTTGTGCAAACAGATGCTTCCAATACAGGTATAGGTGCAGTTCTGAGTCAGCTGGATGGGAAAGGTAGGGAGCACCCCATCTGCTTCATCAGCAGAAAGCTGAAGGAACCAGAAACAAGGTGGGCAACCATTGAAAGAGAATGTTTTGACCTCTGTGTAACCTCTTGTACTGCTCACATTCACTCTTGAGATAAGCCTGGCTGCTCAGCTCGCTACCAAAAACTGTGTGGTACAGACTTATACCAAAGGTTGGTTTGGCTTACACCTGTAGTCCTAATTGTATGTGATGGCCCCAGAGGGCATGCAATTCTGTCTAACACCCTATTTTCTACTTTTATATTTATTCTGCGCCCCCATGACAAGGTAAGACAATTTCTGTTGGTACAGATGCAAGCTCTGTGGTATGATATGATAGGTTATTTATAACTCGCATAATACCCAGAGGTTTCTAAGCGCAGACCCGGGGATCAAACCTGTGTTGCTCCGGGTCGTCTTGCTTCTGTGAGCCAATGTTATCCATTGCAGCAGTGTATGGAGGTGACTCAGATTCATTTATTGTAGCATAGAAATAATGCTCATTCACCCTTTTTAATGTGCAATATTTCTGATAAAATCAACTAATCTAAAAAAAAAAGACTAAATAAAAGCAAAAGAAGACTGAAGAAAACATACACAAAAATTCGATTTCTCACCCGTGGCATTTTCACCACAGCCAGTAAATTCCACTAGCAAAATCCACTACTATTTGAAATGCCATGCCTTCAGCATTAGTACGGAATGGCAATGCCACCGCCATTACCAAGTGACTGAACGGTAATGGTGTAGGTGGGATGGTCATTCAACAAAGGTTCTATATCTTCCGGGAAATAAAAAGTCGCAACATGCCCCCAAGCATTGCGTTGCGGCGTTTAGAAAGAGGCACGTGTATTCTTTTATCACAGAAACGTTCAAAGATAATCATATTTCGTTACTGGCCAAAATACAAGTTTCCCAGCTGCCAAAGCCCGCTGCGTTTTTATTACTATGCGCATTAAGTGGCTCTCCTGCTAGTTTGGTTTGAGCAGTCCGTGGCTTTGTAGGCACGTTCGTGATTAAGGGAATGCCACACACTGAAGAGTTATAATTTTCATCCATTATTTTCCACGGGGGTGAAAAGCTATGAAAGGGGAAAGACAGCTCCTTGAGTATAATGTTCCCCTAGATCACGTGGAAAGTGAGAGTGGAGCTGAAAGGACGTTTGCTACAAATTAACGTCAATTACTTCAATCAGTGTAAAGGATGATTGCATTTAATTGTGCTGTTCGTGTTCTCAAAGGTTGTTTGTGTATATTTGCCTCACACAATAGAGCAATATCGCACTTTAACTTAGAGACAGGCTTGCCACGGCATCCATCTACCGCCCAATTATGGACAGGGGTAATTTTGCGTATTGTTGATAACTGTGTACAATCTACAGGCCGTCTTTGATTTTACACAGAAGCGAATCAAAGACCAACAACACTATAATGGTAACATGAATCTAAGGTTTTATGCTTCCTGGCAACCTATAAAAGAACCCCCACAGCTACAGCATTGTGCAACCAATTGTAAACATTACGAGGGTTGGAACACAGCGCGAGTCTTTCAGAGCAGAGTAGGAAATTGCCAAATTTGCTTTTCCGTTTTCATATGACTTTTCTAAGTGGCATTGATGGGTAGCAAAACATAAACTGGATAAAGCTTAGGCAGCTCAAATGCAATTCCGAAAAGTGTCATGTTCTCTACCTAGACAAAACGTAAGCTAATGATTACGCACGCACACGCCCGCGCACGCCCGCACACACACGCACACGCACACACAATAGCAAAGCATGTACCCAAAAAGCATTTCCTGCTAAAGCAGCAGCAGGGGGCCCACGCTTCTGTTGGTGGGGCTCCCCTCCCCTTGCCACTTTCCCAGTAAAGGCAGCAGAGAAGGGGATGGCTCACACTGAACGTAGGGAGAGTTTACTGGGCAAGTGGCAGGAGGCTGGCACAGAGAGAGAATGGCGCTTATGCCCAGGCTGATTCCCCACAATGTCGGCACCTCATCTGCATGATACTGAGGCAGTATGCCAGATGGGCCGCATGCACCCCTAATACCGGATTGAAAGGTCTCTGAAACCCACGTTACCCTTTCCGTGGTTGAAGTTGGCAGCTGCCGCTGGACTCTGCTATGCAGTTGTTGGCATTATCTTCTCTCTTGCGGCGTGCAGGCTGGGAGTTCCGGCACATGTTGTGATGCAGTTGGCTCGGGCATCCGGGAGGCCCAATCGGTGCACAATATGCCCTCAACCTGCATGAATGTGCTCGAATGTGTGCATTTTGTGCTTACATAAAGAGAAGCGACTCATATGTTCGCATACCCATTGTGATGTTGAAAGATTGCCAGGGCTTCGGCATGTCTGCTGAGGCCTCCGCCGATGCGCGGGGGCGGGCTGATTGGATTCGCAGCGCGGGAACAGCTGCGCGTAATAAAACACTGACTCGTTGGCTCGGTGCCTAAACCCGGACTGACGTGGCTCCGTCAGTTCCGGTGATTCCTTTATTAAACTGGTGTCACGTGCCTGCGCGCGCAGGGTCATGTGACACCACATTCCTCCCCAACTTGGAGATATCTGTGCATTATATTTAACAACATGGTAATCAACACGGGGTCTTATAAACTGTTCTGACTTGCACAATAACATGCGACTTAAAGTTCTTGTTTTCATTCTTCGGGGTTCATCATGGCGTTGGCGATCGCTTGTAGATTCCGTCTACTATGTACCCTCGGAGACGGCATGACGGCTTGGGTTTTTCCCTCAGACGGTAGCGGGTGTTTCTTTCTCTGGGCACGTCCTTTTCCGTGGTCTCCACTTCAGTTCTCCCATCGGGTGAGCGTGATCTGTCTATGTCTCCTGGTGTAGCACGACTCTCCGTTGGTGCCGGCCCTCGAGGAATTTGTGATGTTTCTCTTTCGCCTTCTCTTGGGGGTGTTGATGGCTCTTCCCACATTTCCGGCGGTACCTTCCTGAAGTGTGACACGTTGCGTGTCACGGTCTCTCCCTCTCGGGTGGCGGTGACCATGCTGTGGTTGGTTGCGCTGACTGTCCATGGTCGTAATTCGAAGTTAAGGGACATTTTCTTGGGCGGTGCGCGGTTCTTGACGATAACGGTATCTCCTGGGGTCAGTTCTCGGTGACTGGCTCGCCTGGCGATGCTCTCCTGTTCGTTTCTCCTTAGCCGCCTGGCGTCTATCGCTGGGATGTCAGGTTCTGGGGCTGTCCAGTGGGGGTGTACGGGTAGTTCTGCCTGTATCGGTACCCCGAACATGAGGGCGGCGGGACTGATCCCGGTGGCCGAGTGCGGGGTCTGTCTGTGTGTCCGCAGAAACCGGTATACGGCTTTCAGCCACGGGTGCTTTTGTTCTTTGGCAATTCTGATGACCTTGTTAAGTGACCCCATGAATCTTTCCGCGTCTCCATTTGCTTGGGGCCATCTCGGGGTGATCCGCTGGTGCTTGACGTTCACCTCTTTAAAGTAGTCCCGTAGTTCTTGACTGGTGAAGGAGGGCCCATTGTCGCTTTTCACTTTCCTCGGGATCCCGTGGGTGGCGAATATCTTCTCCAGCGCGAGGATGGTGGTTGCAGCGTTAGTCGAGGTTACGTGTTCGACTTCTGGATATCTGCTAAACTCGTCGATCACTACGAGCAGGTATCCTTCTCCAGCAATGGTGCAGTGGTCCATGCTGACCGCATCCCAGCGTGTGCAGCTCCTTGGGGTACTGCTGATTGGTTCAGGGTGTTCGGGCCTCCTGGATGCTTGGCAGGCCGCGCATGATTCAACTAGTTCTACCACTCTTTGCTGCATGTTTGGCATCCACATCCTGGACTTGAGGTAGGCTGTTGACTTTACGATTCCTTGGTGCCCGCTGTGGGCTAACTTGAGAGCCCTTTCCTCTAGGGATTCTGGTACTATGATGCGGTGCCCCTTCAGTAGTACTCCTTCCGGAGCTATTGAGAGTTCGTGCCTGATCCCAAATAGCGCTCTGAGTTTGGTCTCAGCCGGTGTTGTGCGTTGGGCAATGGACATGAGATAGTTTTTCCAGTTGCCGGACTGGATGGCTGTCGCCGTGTGCTGTAGGACGGTATCTTCTTCTGTTTCACGCACAACTTCTTGTGGAGTCAGGGCTCTTGGTCTCGCGCAAGCGACTACCTGACATACATGCTCGTCGGTCTCTTCTGCGTGGTGTTGTTCACTGTCAGTAGCTGGCCTTGGGTGACGGGACAGGTAGTCTGCTGGGTTGTCCGATCCTGGGCGATACTCCACCTCAATGTTATACGGTTGTAACTGCAGCATCCATTTCTCTATGCGTGCCGGTGGGTGGGGGGGGCTGAGCCTCGGAAGATCGGGATTAATGGTTTGTGGTCCATGAATATTTTTGCTTGCTTGCCTAGCAGGTAAACCTTGAAGTGTCGGCATCCCCACAAGATGGCTAGAGCTTCCTTTTCTATGTGCGCATAGTTTTGTTCGGGTTTTGTGAGGGCTCTGCTGGCAAATGCGATGGGGAACACTCTGCCTTCATTGTCTGTTTGGGTCAACACTGCTCCTAGGCCACAAGGGCTGGCATCCACGAGGAGTTTGGTCTGTTTTCCTATGTCGAAGAATGCCATGGTGGTGGAGGTAGATAGAGTGTCCTTGATTTGTTGGAACGCTTGTTGGTGAACTGCGGTCCACTCCCACTTCTGGTCTTTCTTTGTTAACTCTCTGAGCGGACTTGCGACGCTTGCGAGGTCGGGGATAAAGCGTGCGCAGTAGGTGGCCATCCCCATGAAGCTCCTCACTTCGGACGCTGATTGTGGTGCTTTGGAGTCTTTGATGTCTCGCACTTTCGACGGGTCAGGGGATACTCCTTCTGTGCTGAATATGTAGCCAAAGAAGCACAGTTCACTCTTGTTAAATTCACATTTCTCTGCATTGAGTGTTAGGCCTGCATCTTCGAGCCTTTTCAGGACCGCCGCTAGGCGTTGATGGTGTACATCTTTGTTTGGGGCGTATACTAGGATGTCATCGCTAATGTTGGTGGTCCCTTCTAAACCCGTGATGACCTTGCGGATTTCATGTTGGAACACTTCTGCTGCAGAGGATATTCCAAAGTTGAGCCTTTTGTATCTCATCAGGCCGAGGTGAGATGAGAAGGTGGTAATGTACCTCGATTCTTTGGATAGGCGTAGCTGGTGATAGCCTGATCTGAGGTCGAGCTTGCTGAAGACAGTTGCTCCGGTGAGGTCAACGATGAGTTCGTCGATCGTGGGGGTTACATGGTGTTCTCTTCCGATTGCGACGTTGGGAAGCCTCATGTCTATGCATATTCTTACTGCGCTCGGCTGTTTGGGTTTTTGTGCTACCACCATGGGTGAGACCCACGCGGTTGGTCCAGATGTTTTCTCGATGATCCCTTCTTCTTCAAGCTTGGCCAGTTCTTTTTCTACCGCGCTCCTTAGGTGGAACGGGTTCCGTCGGTGTCGAACTGCTTTCGGTTCAATGGTGGGGTCTATGTGAAGTTTGATGGTTCTCCCCTTGAGGCACCCGATGCCCTGGAATAGTTTCTTGTGTCGTTTCAGTAGGCTGCTGAGTTCATCTTGTTGGAGGCTGAACGCGAAGTGTATTAGCTTCAGCTTCTCTGCTGTCCTGCAGCTCAGTAGCGTCTCGCAGCCGGCGTCTACTACGTATATGCGTTAACGGCAATTGGTGTTCTCGTGGGCGAAGTTTGACTTGAATGACCCTCGCACGGGGAGGGGTTTCTTGCAACCGTAGGCATATAGCCTGACTCTTTTTTGTTGGAGGTCGGGTTTTGGGCGAAGTCTGTTGAATGCTGCCACCGGCATGACGTTCACTGTTGCGCCAGTGTCGATGACCACTTTTAGTGGTTCTCCATTGGAGAGGACGGTGCACGACGGTCTTTTCCTCTGCCGTGATCGATGTGGTTCAACTGCGGATATGAGATGTATTCGGTGTATCCGTTTGTTTCCCTTCTTCCGTCTACCTTTATCACCTCTTTCGGGGGACGTGCTGCTATCGCTGTCGACGCTGTCGCTCGAGTCTGGGGACCTTTGGGATTCATCGACGGCTCTGGCCTTGCCTTTTCGTGTTTGGAGTTGTGAGGATTCTCTGGGTGCAAACTTTTTCCGGCGTTCTTGTGTCTGGCGTGGGGCAGGGTCTTTGTCTGGTGGGTTTAAACAGACTGCGGCAAAATGCTTGAGGCGGTTGGATTTCCTGCACGTGGATCCCCATGCGGGGCAGGAGTCGCCTTTGTGCCACGGGCCTCCGCACCATTTGCAGCTTTTGTCTCGCCCTTGTGGTGGGTGGGGCTTCCAATCTTGCCTCGTGCGGGCGTTCTGGCGTCTGGAAATGGCTGCCACGTCTTCCGCAGGTCCGGGGCTGTCTAAAGGTAGTTTCTGGATTGCTGCTTCCATGACTGCTACCTGGTCTTCCGTTTGCTCACGGAGACGCGCTTTTTCGAGGATGCGTGAGAGGCGTATGTTACGTTCCGATAATATGGTCCGTCTCAGTTTTTCGGAGGATATCCCGTTGATGATCTGGAGACGGATGGCGAATTCTTCGTCCGGGAATTCACAGCCTACCGCCATTTCGCGAAGGCGGGCGTGAAATTTGTCCACTGGCTCTCTCTCTCTCTGTCTCGTCATGCAAAAATGGACCGTTCGTAGTCTGGGTTGAGGTCAGGCTTGAACATGTTCGTGAGTGCTGATCTCGCTGCATCGTAATTGTCTGCGTTGCCTTGGTTGGGTGTTGCACTGAAGAGTCGCAGGGCCGCTGCTCCAATGTTAAGTAGGAGGAACGTGCACATTTTCTTTGGCACGGTGATATCTCTGGCTTCGAGGTGCATCTCAAATTGTTGGAGCCAGATTTCCCATCTGATGGCGGCGCCTGAGGTGAACGGGTCAAATGGCGGCATAAATGATGTCTGCATTGGGTCGGGATGTTCATAGGAGATGCTCCTCCTGGAAGACGGGCTCATGCTGGCTCTCCCAGGGCTGGTGCTTGGACTCGACATTCTAGATGTATGTGCGGTCTCTTAAGCGTTGGGACGTGGGCTTAGGGTGGCAGTGTGGCATGTGGCACCTCGACGTTAGAGGGGTCGTCGCGGTTATTCTGTCTACCGCTGCACAGTACCTGTTGAAAATTGCTGGATTCTCCCAGGAGTGTAGGATGGTTCAGCTGCAGCCGTGTGTGTGAGCCCCTGTCCTGATCAGAGAGTGGGGCTTCAACCACCGTGTGTGCAGCATTATGCTCAGCTGCAGGATATTGTAGCTGGTGTGGGTGTCGATCACTTCGTCGCCAGTGTGATGTTGAAAGATTGCCAGGGCTTCGGCATTTGTCTGCTGAGGCCTCCGCCGATGCGCGGGGGCGGGCTGATTGGATTCGCAGCGCGGGAACAGCTGCGCGTAATAAAACACCCACTCGTTGGCTCGGTGCCTAAACCCGGACTGACGTGGCTCCGTCAGTTCCGGTGATTCCTTTATTAAACTGGTGTCACGTGCCTGCGCGTGCAGGGTCACGTGACACCACACCCATCATCTACTGAAAGCAGCGGCGAAGGGACACATCAGCACTCCTTTTTCTCAATGCCTGTCTGACCTGCATCTGCCGGAGTCCCACTGTCTAGGCGTCTTCCTTTGCATTGTTGTCAAAGCAGCTGAAATGGAAAAGCTGGAACGAAATATGGAGGGCAGGCATGCCATTTTCCTGTGTGCCTTCACAGAACCGCCTGCCATCCCTGCCCTGCTTTCAATGGCAGTGAAGCCAGGCAGGTGGCAGGATAGTTTACAGGCAGGACACTACTATGGCCAGCAGGTTTCACTGTAAAGAAAAGTGGCACAATGGCAGCCACCCGGAGTCTACGTGCCATTCCTCTGCCCTTCGAAGGATGCACAATCGCAAGAATGAGGGAGCAAGACGGTTAGGCTGCCTTCAGCAAAAGCAGAGATAGGAAGGCTCGTGATGTAGTCTCCCAAGATGAAATCAGGAACTGGAGAGATTCTCTGTAGGGTAGTTATCAGCATCCTCTTTTCAGCTGGCAGCAGACAGGGCGCTTGTGTGTGTTTATCGTTGATTTGTTTACCACTGTTGTTTACCACATTTTCATTACAGAATGTTCAACTCATTTCACCTGCAAAATACAGGTGTGACACCCACCACAGAACTCTGTTAACCCTTAACCTCACCCACCACCTCTGTAAACTCAACATCCCCTTTCCCGAAACAGCCTTCTATTCTTCATTTTTAAATGATCAATGAACTTATTTGCATTATGCACAGAAAATATCTGCAGTGAACATTATGCAGTTCAATCAATGGTCGATATGGATCCCATTTGATATGATAGTTGATTTATATAGTGCCACACAATGTGTTTCAAAGCAATTCAAGGTACAGGAGGGAACAATGGAAAATACAATGGGCCTCATTACACGGTAGGCGGTAGGGACATACCGTTACCGGTAAGGGATTACCGATATCGGTAAATCCCCTCCCCAATCACGACCCGGACATACCGCTATTAGCGGCACCGCAAAGTACGGTGGCACTATTAGCGGCAAGTCCGTGAGCGCGCGGCCCCTCAGACCGGAAATAGCGGCATAGCGCTAATATCACGGCATCACGAGCCATGCGTACATGGCAATACCGGCATGTACTAGACCCAAAGAACCCTTACCGGCAAGGCGCTAATACCGGCATCGCGAACCACACGTTAAAAGAGCACAGCAGAGTTCCAACCTGCCACAGGTGGACAAAATCAGCACAGGTGGAGGCAATGGAGACTGGCAGCACAAAAGAGCACACCACACCCCTCCCCACACCCATTCCCACACCAAGATGGATGCAATACTAGCAGCATTACATGGGCTAGAGGACATGATTGCTGTGCAGCAGCTACAACAACAGGCAGCACAGAGGAGACGCAGGAGGAGGAGGAGGAGGGCAAGACAGGCGCAGCAAGCACCACCAGTGCACCTAGTGATACCACAGAGGCAGCCACCAATTCCCAGGATCAGAGCCAGTCCAGTCAACCTAACCCCTGAGCAGATACACACCCTGTACCGTCTGGACTGGGATACCATCACCACCATAGTAGACATGATATACAACGACATTGTGAGTCTCATTGACATCCGTACTGCCATCCCCCCTCTACTGAAGGTAGTAACAGTGCTCCACTTCTTGGCCACAGGCACCTACCAGCATACGGTAGGTCAGATGCATGGCATATCACAACCAGTATTCTCACGCACACTGAACCAGGTGCTCGATGCCCTCCTGCAGCACACAAGTCAACACATATACATGCCACGGACTGCCCAGGAGATCTCCAACACCAAAGTTGGCTTCCATTCACTGGCAGGCATCCCAAGTTGCATCGGGGCCATCGACTGTACCCATGTAGAACTGCTGGTCCCACATGCCAATGAGGTAGTGTACCGTAACAGAAAGCAATACCACTCCATCAACGTCCAAATGGTATGTGACTCCAATAAGATCATCACACATTGCTGTGCCCGATATCCCGGTTCAACCCATGATGCAATGGTCCTGCGGAACTCGACAATACCACGATACATGGAGCGACATGCTGGACAACGTTCGTGGCTACTTGGTGAGTAGCAGGCTGACCACATGTCAGTGTGATGTGGATTGTGAGTGGGGGGGGGAGATGCATACTCCAACTGGCCGTGAATGGGGGGGGGGAGATGCATACTCCAACTGTGCGTGAACTTGTGTCATGAGAAGAATGGACATACATATTTGCATCACTGTACAGTGAGGCAGCCCACAATGGACCAGAGACAAAACCACATGCCGGAAGTGAGTGCCACGGCAAACATATCAATCCATTACGCCAAACAGGCCATTCCAAACAACATGCACACCGCACAACACACCATTCCCCCATTACACAAATCAGCAACATGCATATCAAAATCACAACTGAAATGTACGCTGAACTACATCAGAAATGGTCCGCGCACATGAGTGCATACAAATGGATCCCCTGTAGCCATTGTGGTGAGGCACACCCGTACCCCACCACAGAATTGCCATCAAACAGCATGGGGACATCAACTAAGGAATGGCAGTGTACTAGCAGTGTGGCACTAACGTTGCCAGGGCCAGGAAACACAAATCACTTAAACTCTGGCGGGACATGGTAATCCCTGCTGTATGCATGCATGGTGCATGTCCACTTGCAAGGACCACCTCACCTTCCCACATTGCAGTTACCCTGATTGCCATGCGTGCTTGGATCAGTGGATGTCGTTGAATATGCAATGTTTGTTTGTGTGACATGTGCACGCTCCACATTATGTAGACACTTACACATACCCATTGTTGCACCCATGCAGGTGATGCAGGTTATCCCCTGAAGAGGTGGCTCCTTACCCCTGTGCGGAACCCACAGAACAGGCACGAAGAGGACTACAATCATGCACACACCCGTACCCGCGTGGTGATCGAGCAGACATTCGGCCTATTGAAGGAACGCTTCCGGTGCCTCAGCAGGTCGGGCGGGGCACTCCTGTACGGGCATGAGAAGGTGGCCAAGATCACCATGGCATGTGTCATGCTTCACAATATGTGTATCAGACGGAATGTGCCAATGCCCCCTGACATAGAACTGCGACCACCGTCTGAGGATGATGACGGGGATGAGGATGGAGGAGAGGGGGCTGCAGGTCATGCAGGTGGCGATGCCCATGAGGGACGTGCTGTGCGGCAGCACCTGATAGACCATTGTTTCTGATGCACATGGATTAGGAGGGTGCAATTGGTGTTCAGCTCAGGGCACGGGGTGTATGGAGGACATAATCACAGTGCACCCTTCAACAATAAAACACACATACACAATTATCAATGTCGAGTCATGTGATTAACCATGCCATTACGTCTGTATTGAGCATTATGACATTCAAACGTGCATGTACCCTCCACCCAAAACACCCTCACCCCCCTCCCCCCACAACTCCCCCAAACACCCTCACCCCCCTCCCCCCACAACTCCCCCAAACACCCTCACCCCCCTTCCCCCACAACTCCACCGAACATGGTGTGCACATCAGTGCTGCATTAGTTCCCAAGTGTCAACAGGGACAGGCTGGCCCTACTTCCCTCCTCCACTACCACCATTGGGGGGTTGTGAGTCTGACCGCCGCAAGGACCGGCTGGACCTGCGCAGGATGGTTGTCTGGTCGGAGCTAGTAGACGAGGGCGTGGCTGGTTGATCTGCTCCCTGTGAGTGACGCATGCTCTCCATCGCCTCAGCAATGCGCGTTAGGACCTGCCTCACAGCGGCCATCTCCTCACATAGGCGCGTCGTGTTGCTGTCCATGGCAGCTTTCATGTCCCTTGACAACCCCCGGATCTCCTCCCTGGTCGAGGCAGCCTCGCTCACTTGCCGGGCAACCAGGGCATTGAGCTCCTCCTGGCGCTGGCGTATCAGGCTCATGGTGTCGTCTGCGGCCCTGCCCCTGTTACTCCTCGGCGCAGCTTGCTGCATGTGGCCGACATCAGGTGAGCTCGCCACGGGACTGAATGACCCATCCATTGCATCTCCGGCATGCACCTCATGGATGTTGCCATTGGATGTGTTGCATGGGCTGTGGAGTGGGGACAGCTGGGGGCTGGGTGTACGCTGCCCTTCCGGTGTCGGACATGGGTCGTCCACATCACTCATAGGTGCCGTGGCTGCTGCTTCCCCAACGGAGCTATTGGCTGCGGACGGCGTGCCTTCTGGCACTGGCTCCTGAGTGGTGGGGGTGGGTGGTGGGGGTGCTGCCACAGTGTCGGATGGCATTTCGACCCTTGGTGTGGTCGTTGCGTGGGTGGCTTTTGTACGCTGGGCCACTCCAGATATCCCAGTGCCCCTCGATGTACTGGGCCTGGTGCCTGCATCCTTTCCCTTGGCCTGCTTTTTGGGTGGTGGGGCCTGCGTTGCAGCGTCCAGCTCCTCACTGTCAGATTGTGACCCTGTGGGGGAGCAAAACAGGGATAACATCAGTGATGGGTCAACGTGCATCATGCATATGTTGTTGTTGCTGCAGTTCTTTGGATTTGGACATCTACTTTGGGCCTGCAGGTTGTTGGCCAGATGGGTGGGTCATCCGGACATGTGTCAGGGTGACACGTGTGTGAGGTGCTGCATGCATGTGGTTGTGTGGGGATGTGCAGGGCATATATGCAGGGTTGTGTACATGTGTGTGTGATGACCCCATCCATTAGCTGATTCCCAATTCACATTTAGGGGAGGGACTCATGCTTGGCATTGCTGTGTCTTGCGTGGTCACTCACCTCCGTCTGACGTTGTTGCCACACCACACTCCATTCGGCCCACTCCCTCGATGGATTCTATGCCAATGGTGCTGGCACATGTCTCCTCCCACTCCTGCATCTTCATCGGGGATCCACCTCCGCCTCCTGTGCCCATGGCCAGATTCCTGTTGGCCGATAAAATGCTGCGTACACGGAGGCGCAGATCATCCCACCGCTTGCGCACGTCCTTTACGGTGCGGGGGTGGAGCCCACCGCACTGACTTTCTGCGCCACCTCAGCCCAGATTTCCTTTTTTCTCAGGAGTGCCGGGCGCCGCATGTCGCTAGCGAACACTACATCTGCATTTGCAGCCAGGGTGTCTGCCAGCATTTTCAATTCCTCATTTGAGAAGCGTTCTTTGCGCTGGCGCGCATCGGCTTTCTTTAGGGCCTTGGGCATTGTTTGTTCTTCTGGGATGTGGTTTTGCCAGTCGTGGTGTTGCTGCAGGTCCTGAGTGCAGGGGATGGCAATGGATTGTGTTTTTAAAGATGGCCGCCGGGCTCTTTCCCGTTCCGGTGCGATGACGCTATTTCCGGTTCCGGTGTTTTACGGTGACCGCTAATAGCAGTGACCGCTAATAGCAGTGACCGCTAACAGCGGTGGCCGCTAATAGCGTGCAGCATGAGGGCGGAGGTGCTATCAGCACTTTGGTCGGAGCCGGTAAGGTGCTTTTCCGCCATGGCGGTGGGGTCATTTACCGTCATGGCCCTATGCGCGTGTCCGCTAACTCGTAATGTGACGCTATTAGCGGTCTCCTACGATGGCGGACACGCTAATGGCGCCATGACGGTAAATCACTTTTTTTAGCGCCTACCGTGTAATGAGGCCCAATGACATTCTTATAAGGCCATGAACAAAAGAATGTGAAATTAACTATCAAACTCGGCCTGGTGATATTTCAGATAGAGCAAAAGCTAAAACACAGATATGGAAGGAGGTGGGGGGTGGGAGGGAAATGGAAACAGACAGGCGATTACCGGACTAGGCCTGACAACATTTCAGGTAGAGCCGGAGATTACAAGAGGTGAGGAAGAGGGGGAGAGAAAGGAGGAGAGGCACAAAGGAACAAAACAAGCAACTATTGTACTAGGCCTGATGACATTTCAGATAGTGATGGAGGGGGGTGGAAACAGGTATGGGAAGGGGGAGGAGACAGACAAGGTTGCTATCATACTAGGTCCAGGGACAATTCTGATAGAGCAAGTGCATAGAAAAAACTAAGGAGGACGGGAGGAGAGAGGAGAAGGGATAGGAGGAGGGAATAGAGAATAAAACAGTGTAAGGATGGAGAGCAGAGTGAAGAGCGAATACAGTTGTAGAGGTCAGTAAAACACAAATGTTGCAGAGAAAAGAACATGTAGCAAGGATTCAAGATGACGATGGGCACACCATGAAACAGGGCCACCATGCAAAATGATACAGGGTCATCAAGTGTACAAGTTGAGAAGTTGAGGCACCAAGAGTCAAAGTGTCCAAAAGTCAAATCCAAGCATTGACAACAGGTCGGTGATGGTGAAACCATGGTGAATCAAGACAACTCCTGCAGTGATGATGTTTAAGTGGGGAAGAAAGGAAAGGGGGAGGGGAGAGCTGGAAAGAAGAGAACAGGAAAGCAGGGAGGGAGTGGGGGGCACAACAGACAAGGGGTCCAGGGAGGGGGCCCAACAGACATCACAGGGGACCAGGGACGGGGTGGGGTGGACATCAGACATCACAGGGGACCAGGGAGGGGGTTAAGGGCACAACAGACATCGCAGGGTCCGGGGGGGCACAACAGTCACCATGGGACCAGGGACGGGGTCAGGCACAACAAGCATCACAGGGCCCCAAGGAGGGGGGCACAACAGTCATCACGGGGAACCATGGACGGGGTGGGGGGCACAAGACCAACCATGGAAAAACAAGGGTTAGAGGGGCACCGCATGATCCGGTAATGAACAGGGAACACACAGAGACCTTGGAAGGTGAGCCTTGGGGAGGGGGGCCGGTGGTCACCTGCCAGTGTTCGGATTGGCCATAATCAGCAATCCTAGGGCCAATCACAGTATGGAAGGGGGGACACAAAGTTGAGGATGTTACGGGCCAATACTTGTGGTTATAGTTTCCTGGAAACCACACCACAGCTATAGAAACACACATTCCTTCATGCCTCCTGTTTGCACCGTTGTGCAGCTGGAATTGTGGGTCTTGTGAATTTTGGCTGCTAGTGCGAACTGGTAATATTAGAAATTGTACTTAATGTGACAACATACAATTGGGATCTGGCTCCAACCAAATAATTGGAATGGTAGAATGCCACATGCAATGGTAACTGAGTATAATGGCATTGAGCATTGCTATGCAAACCTGGACCTATGGAATCTAGCACTTCTCTGCTGACGAGGAAGGCCACTATCCACTCATAATGACCTACCTGGGCTTACTAGAATCTGGTCTTATTGTGATAACTGAGCACAATGGAATCTTGTACTGCTGTTTTCAATGGCCATAATAGTGATCAGATATTCTGTGCTGCTGCAAAACATACAGTGTGGCACTGCTGTGTTGTGTTCAACAGTATCTCACCGCACTGTGATAATTAAAGTCGCAATGTTGACAGAATTACATATATGCCTGTCAAGTTCCAATTTAAAATATCCTTTACACTACCCAAGGTACACTTCATCCTTTTGTGCAGCACCCCCATATTTGCCATGGGCCAACTACCCTGGGTCCTCCCCTATTTGTCTGAAGCATGTTAGCCACCTTTACCAGGCCCATGGGAAGACAGCAAAGCATTGGTGTTGTGATAAGTCACAAACATAGGCTGGGTTCTATGAATTCATACCAACAATTATGAATTGTTTTAAAGATGCTCTGACGCCTGATTAATAAATCAATGTGTCTGTGATAGTTGAATACACCTGGCCTTTCAAGGATAATAGGGAATGAGTTTTCATGACAGACTCCATCTGATGGGTGCCCCACACCTGACCGCCTCCTGATACTTCTCAAACGTCTGCAATGTCTTGTGAAATAACAACATTCACATCACATGTGTCTATGAGCTCACCACCCTCCTCATCACCTCTTCATTTAATAAAAGCTCAGCAAGCATTTTGAATGGGGCTACATTTCCAAAGGTTTCAGTGTGATTTTTATACATTTTCATAATATAAATATTCCTGGAGAGTGACATGGCACTCCCACACTGGGCAATTTTTGAGCCATATGAGTTGCCATGTAGAAAATCAGCCTAGTCCAGAAATTGCTGAATCTGAGAGAGGCCTCGCCATTGCCCCATGGTAGCTGGACTGACGTCTCTAACTACAGTACTCCCCTCTCATCACAGGAGCACCACGCTGACAGCCATGCTACCAACACCTTGCTCTTCCTTGCCCACGGAGCACCTGAAAGATGTGGCCCGGGAACAGAAATAACCAGCCCCTCTCCCCCGCTCCTTACTTTTTCAGGGTGGGGTGGATGGCCTTACCACCTGCCGGGAAAGCAAAGCTCTCCTCCTCGTTGGGCTGCACCTGACAGCTGCGGCCCAGGCATGGGAAAGCACCCGCTCTCCTCTTCCCACTCCTTAATGTGTTAGGGAGGGGGGAAGTCATCCACCACTTGCTGCTTGAAGCATTCACCAGGCCAGACATGGCAGATGCTGTCTGGCTGGTTTCTAAGCCCTGCTCCTCTCTCATCATCGCGTTTGTACGTGATCGTTGCTAGCCAGTACCCAGAAACCATTGCAGGCAGTTAGTCTCTGTTTTTATTTGATATTTTTACACTCAATTTCACTCCAGAGAAAGGGACATAATATCTTTATAGACCACAACCTTGGGGCTTACCGGGAGTTATGGACCAGTTAACCTTGTTAAATCTTTTGTTGCACTCAGGCATGTTTCTCTGTCTTCAGGGCCCATAACTCCCAGTACGGCACTCGGGCTAGGTATACAAAGCTCAAATGTATGACCTTTACTATCAAACTAACTAACATGCATGAATGGAGTGTTCGTATCACTCCCTTCCCAGTGCTGCAAGGATGACACAGAGTACATGCTCACACCACAAATACCTCTAATTGTGCTTAGCAGTGGGTGCAGCAGAACATGGGTTAACTAATGGTTTAACAGCATATGTTTCCTGCATCGAGTAGATGTCAAATAAATGCATGTATTCTTAACTACAACCCTCTACTTGTCTCGGAGCCCCACCATATTTCATCTCACTATTCCCATTTCTCCTCTTTGGGCCAAACACCTTGTCATCCTGCAGGTGAGTTGAATCCCAGCACAGGGAACACACTTAATCATGGCATTTGCTTCTCCAAGGGCTCTGACAAACCTTTCATCTTATGCTGATCATGGGCACCCCCACCCACCCATGTTTTATGGCTTTGAGCACACTCATTCATTGATAGCTGTGGGGGCTATCTATGTCTTACTCTTGGCTTTAGGCAGACCCTTCCAAGAGCACTTCAAACCTGTTACTTCTTCTTGCACCATTACATATTGCATATAAAGGGCTGCACTCTGTGACTGAATGTTGGTCTCATGAGGCACCTTGCATCATAGACGTAAACAAGCTAAATACATCACCACTCTTAAAGCTGCAACTTCTACACTACTGAGCAACCATCCTGCCCTTTTTACATCCTCAGAAACTCTACATCATCTCCCATGAATGATTTACATAAAAAGCCATACCAGATTAAATACATTGCTTTTTCATCATCTCCATCTGCATTCGCTAGGTCAGTCGCTCGCCTCTTGAACAACTGTGCTGAGAGGAAGAGAGTCCACCTTGTTGTTTTCCCGATTCCCTCTTAACAAAGCAGGGTTATCACTGTCTTGCACTAGAATGGTTCATTTGTGTTCCGGTCACTGAGCGTTTGCCAAGAGTACCCTCCTAAATAGACACTCTTACACCTTGATTTTAAATGGGGAGGAGCAGTTAATTAGGGTGTAAAAGCGAGGCATAATGCTTGTACACTTTGATATACCTTGTCCCCATTTTCCAGCACCTACACGGTGGTGGAGGGGCACAGAGAGGATTAGAGATCTCCACATTGCGGATCTCCATCGTGTCAGTGAGTTTTGTATGACCCCTCTATGGGGTTTTCATGCAGGGGTAAAATGTGTGGATTCTTATGGAGCCCATCTCGGTTTTGCATCTGCGCAGGACCAGACGGATTCCCTAAGAATTCTCTAATAAAGGGTGCCTGAAAAGCATCATTTGTGGGCTGAATTAATTTTTTTCACACGAGAAAAAAGTGAAAGAGTGAACACAAGGTTCCCTCGCTTTACTTTTATCTTTACCTCTCTGCCTTACGAATGTTAAAAATGGCTTGCACGGGACCAATCAACATGTAAGTGCAAATGTTGGTGGTTCCCTGCATGCCAAGTGCTTGCAGCTTTCAATTACCCACAAAGTCGTGCCAAAGTGTGATGGGATGGTTTGTTATAATGCACGGACTGTTGGTCTATCCTTTTAATGCCTGCCTAAATAGATTAGTTTTGCAGACCCTGAAATCCTTTTCGTTAAAGCTATGCCTTTTTCCCATGCGGGGTCTTGGCCACCCTCGCATAACTATAATGGCTGAAATGCACACACGCATAATAGCAACTCCCACATTTTCCCCACATTTTCTGGACCTCGGTCGACCAGAGGATATTACCCCTAAAGCACGTTGGAACCATGATTATGGTAAAAGGTTCTATAACAAATGACAAGATGAATGCATGAATATGTATTATTTGAGGAAAGGCTGATGCTGATTCTGGTCTTCTTTGCCCACACAGACTCCTTCAATCCAAAAGTCACAGCGGAGGTATTCATTGACTGTGATCCTTCAAGAAGCCACCAGGAATACTCCTACCCCTCACAAATTCTCTTATTTCACAGTGTCTCCCTGTTCTAGTTCACAGAGTAGCATGCCATGGGAATGTGACTAGTTGATACAAATTGCATGGGGTGCTGGTTGATGTAGTTATAAGGAATCTTTTAAACTATTTGGGCTATGGATATTGATGTCTTGTGCCAACACAGAGCCCAGCACTCGCACATTGATAGAACATGTCTCACTAAGTCATCCCAGAATGAGACTTGAGGGATACTGCTACTCCTCAACTTGCCTCCTCTCCCTATAAAGGTGAAGGAATTAGCAAATTGCCGCAGAGCATT
Organism: Ambystoma mexicanum; assembly: GCF_040938575.1. Taxonomy (NCBI): domain Eukaryota; kingdom Metazoa; phylum Chordata; class Amphibia; order Caudata; family Ambystomatidae; genus Ambystoma; species Ambystoma mexicanum. The sequence goes on along the minus strand of NC_090933.1, from coordinate 291,500,425 downwards.
GAGGTAATAGAAAGGTCACCTGTCTGTAACCTGCACCTCTCCAAATGTTTAGCGCTATAACTCTCATGATCCCTCAACTTTGACTATAGTGACTGAGGTTGATGTGGTTTGTAGTCCAAAACATCTGGTGAGCCAAAGGTTGCAGACTTCTATGTAAAAAGCGAGGTTAAGAAACATGTTTTGGGAAGTTCTGAAGTCTTTTTGCTGAAGTGAAACATCAAAGACTTCCTTATGGGCCTTCTGTCTTGGCACATCAGTGTCTTATGTCCCAACTCATGAAAATGTTTATGCTAAGAGAGTCATTATGAAGATTGTAAATAAACAATTACAATCAACCAGACTGTGCACCACGCCCCAGAGTGCACGGAACCAATGAATAACCTGCAAAGCTTCACACAAATATCAGAAGAGCGATTCTTCAAGTTTGTGAAACCTAGCAACAAAGGAGGATCAACAATGGACCTCTGCCCTTCAGACTTTCACTTTAGACATTTTCCTTCAGTCTAGTGAGGAAAGACACAAAACGCTGAAGAAGGCAGGGAAACTCTAGCCTCTGGACCAGAGTATTATAATTGCATGAAAAAACAGAAAGGAATGTCCAGAGAAAAATATATTTCAAAAAATGTGTATCAAAATGTATTGAAAGTGATACTAACAATTTAAACAATGGTGAATCAATCACAAATAATTGAACACTGATCACTTTAATACAGCAAAACAGCAGCAACCAAATGCCTAAAATCGGCTAAAACATCATCACACATACTTGCCATTCATAGTGCACTCATTCAAACACAATTTATCATACCGTGACATGCATCCAAAAAGCTAAAAGACAAGGGAAACATGTTAAAAACCTATGGGGAGAAGGAATTCATGACTAATCCCCATAACACAGACATTATTTTTATGTTCACAATCAATACAATTAATTAACAAATAATCTATTGTCAGGGTGGATCGGAAGAAAAAGTGCAAAAGATCGCAGCCCTGTAGGGTTTATCTCTCGACCGGTTACGACGTGTAGTGGTAGTCAACACAACGTCTTCCTCAGGAGGTAGATTTTACCATTCTGTAAAAAACACAAACACATGGCTATAGACTACTGCATAGAAAATATGAGTCATAGCTGAGTGTCTGCAGAATACGATTAAAAGAGAGCGACTGCTAGGAAGCAGCCCGAATTTCTTTGTGAAACAACTAAGGGATCATATATGCCGTGCAACAATTGAGCAAAATAGGAATCCCAGTATAACAGCTGTATACCACAGAGCAAAAGGGTCAGTGACTCCCAAAGAAGACCGTACAGAATGGAGAGGAAACTTCAAGACCATAGGCAATCTGCGACCAGTGTGTAAGCGTACAAAACGTATGTGTGCATATGAATGTTAGGTCCAGAGTGGAACCGTGCCTCAAAAAGACTAGTACTGGACCAACCTGGTGAGTGCCAAATTGCTGTGATGGCCGTTACTTTGTGGTGCGGCCAGTGATGCTGGGAGAAGCCAAGACCAAATCCTGACCTGAAACCAAAATGCACTAAATGCAATGAAACAAAACAGGGGTTCTATATAAAATGCCAATGGCTGGAGCAGCGATAGTAGCTCACCTGAAGGGCACCCTATAGAATTAGGGAAGACCAAGGCTGCATGTGTTGGAAAAATGGGAAAGCAGCGCAGTTTGACGTGGAACTCCAATATCATCTGTGGATCGCTGTAACAGAATGGAAAGGGAACCCGTTACAGTGATGAAAAAATGCCTGGTAAAAATGCAGCAGCTGCATTGATAAAGTTACAACTAGAGCAGTGCTATAGAGGTCCGCAGCAGTCCTACCTGCCCCTCGAGGGGGCCAAGAGCATTATGCCAGTACATTACACGTGAATGCTCAGATGATTGCCCTGTTCAAAGTATGCATGGCGGCAATACACTCCCGTCCGAAATGAAGCCCCTCTCAAAAGTGATAGCAATTTCCACAACTGAAGTGTATGTGGCGGAAAGGCTGACCGTACACTTAATACACTCCCGTCCTTAAATAAATCCCCTCTCAAAAGTAATAACAATTTCCACAACTGAAGCGTGTGTGGCGGAAAGGCTGACCGTGCACTTACTTCCATCCAACATTTGCCGTATCTGTGAAATGGCCCGCGTAGTAGGGGTCCAGAAAACCATCTCTTCGTCCCGAAATGTTGTTTCTCAATCGAAATGCCAAGCATGCGTATAGTCTACACAAATGGGGCAGGCTGCCGACAACCGCAAGTCAAGGTCTATTTAAGGTGACTGAAAGAATCAAGAGCCCAGGGGCGGGACCTAGCACATATGCTACCGCCCAAAGTGTGGTTCGCTCAAATGGTAATTGCTCCCACAGCTGAAAGGAAAATGTGACCGGAAAGTGAATGCAAATGCCTGAAGGCAACATTAGAAAGTTAGAAACTGCCAATTAAAGCCCAGAGGGATTCTGGGAAGAGTAGTACAGCTAAGTAGAATTTGAAAAAATAAATGAAATTAAATTCCAATTAGAAATTTAAATTTCAGAGATGCCAGCTAAGCGCCAAATAAGTACTGTGAATGGCCGCCAGATGTATACTAAGTGTGCACATCCAGCAAAAGCGCAATATAAAGTCTGACAATATCTAAATAGGCCAGAATGGCACCAGAGGTGAAGGCCTCACTGCGTCTCTGGATAATGCACACAATCTGCCTCAAGATGGTCCAGAGCGGGGTGCTGTGTTGGAAACAGTGTCTGTAAATGTAATGTGAATGGACACTAGGAATGACAACAGCTGAAAGGCGATAAAGAATGAATAAGATACGTGCATTGGGCCGTACTAGGCTCAGAGGAAGCTGACCAATGCAGGCTACCAATTAACAGCAACTGATGAGCAAAAGAATAAAGAATGGGTCTGTTCACTGCACAATCAAAATAGCAGGGTCACGTAGGGATATGCGGTAAAGAACTCACTAGCGGGTATTGAAGTCCCACGACTCAAATGTCTTGAGACCTTTGTGGAGTGTTTTAGATTAAAGATCCACATTTGTTCCTTATAGGACAATTTGTTAGCCAATTCTGCTGTATTATTGACGAAAAAACTTTCTAAGCAAAACCTTAAAGAGTCTGGATTGTGTCCCATTTCTACACAATAAATCACTAGTTGGGCCGATAAATTACGTGTTCTGATTTTTGAACTGTGCTCATTAAAACGTAGGTTGACTTCCCTAGAAGTTTTTCCTACATACAAGAGCTGGCACGGACACTGAATGGCGTAAATTAAATTCTTGCTTCTGCTGGTGGTAAATGTACGTAGTGCCCTACACCTACCATTGTAGGTAAAATCAGTCGTTTTTTTGAGAATTTACACGGATAATGGCCTTTCACCTGGTTAAGGTTGAAATCCTTTACCTGGTCAGGGCGTACTGGGAGTCTTGCAGCCCGAGTGAGTTTCTGCCCTAAATTTTTGCTTTTTTTAAAAGCAAATAGAGGTTTCTCTAAATTGAGATCCGTGGAATTACGGATCCTCCAGTTTTTCAGAACAATAGCTTTAATAGTCTCACTATGTTGACAAAAAGTGGACATGCAAACTAACTGTTCTTTCCCAACAGTTTTGTTTTTTTGGCCTAAGAAGGGCGTCCCTGTTGGTGTAACACACTCTTTTTCTTGAGTGTTTAATAAGTTTACGCGGGTAACCCCGATCTAACAGTCTAACCTGTAAGACATCCGCATGAGTATTGAATTGTGTAAGATTGGAACAATTGCGGCGCAGCCATAGAAACATCCCATAAGGAAGATTACGTAGGAGACTTTTGGGATGTTGACTTTTAAACTGTAACATCATGTTCCTTTCTGTGGGTTTTCTGTAGAGCTCTGTCTGCAGAAACCCATCCTCATTGTAAATAGATAGGTTGAGGAAAGCAATGCGAGAGGGGGAGTGTTCCAAAGTGAATTTGATGTTAATATCTACTTGATTGAGCTATTGAACAAAAAGTTCCAATGTGGCAATATCACCCTTCCACAGCAGTAAGATGTCATCGATATACCGACGGTATAATTTAATGTTGGTGATGTAAGTATTACTGTCATTCAGGAAAAAATTCTCTTCAAACAAGGCCATAAAAATAATAGCCATATTCGGGGCAAAAGCACAGCCCATGGCCGTCCCTTTAGTTTGCAAGTTTGCAAAAAGAACTCATCTTTAAACTTAAAGAAGCTGTTGGAGAGGACTAATTCCACGCATGTGGTCAAACAATTAGTGGGGACCTCGTGAGCAGGAGGTCGGCGGTCCAACATAACTTGCAGACACTGAATAGCCTTTTCTTGGCGAATGTTGGTATAAAGAGCCTCTACATCTAAGGCCAGCAAGATCTGTTTGGAGGGGTCAAATGGGAGGCCTTCAATCAAATGAAGGTGGGGAAAGACTACATAAGGCTCTTTAAGTGGCAGGGTTTTAGTACTGGTACTTTATTAGAGAAAGTAGTTTGCAAGCCTCAACCTTTAAAAAGTGTTATCTAAAAGGTTAATTAATTATATCATGCAGCTAATGGAGAGCCAACACCGAGGTGCTTAGTCTGGGCATGTTTCCCATAATACATCTGGGGATTAAGGAGGGAGGATTATGCAGCAGTTAAAGTAGCAGATAATGTAATTTTCAGAAGGGATCGAACGTGTCAGTCCACAACAAAGCTATAGAAGGCTGAGTCGCATGGACACATCTTATCAAGGAGACGGTGGTATTACAAGAACTTTGCACAAGCAGCACGCACAGCCCAATATTTGATCTTGTAACCCCTATGAGCTACACATTCTATGATAGAAATCGTCCTATAGGTAATGGTGGAGGAGATGCGTTTATTGCTGGGGAAGATTTTGATTTCTTCACTACCCCAATTGACTGTAAAGACTGTGTTGTGCTACATTTGAAAGTTACTTCTTCAAATAACACATGAACTGACTTAATCTATCGTCCTCCTAAGGACACACCTGATTTTACTGAAACAATCAAGAATACCCTAACCTCTCTGGACAAGCCTAATCGGTCTAGCTTGGTTTTAGGTGATTTTAATAGATGGTGGAATGATCCGGAGTACTCCAAAGCTCTCACCCTGGAAGATCAGTTCAAATACATTGGTATGACAATACATAACAATGCCCCCACTCATACTTTGGGCAACACTCTGGATTGGGTTGTGTCAAGAAACCAACATCTGGATTCCTGGGATGTTATTCCCTGCGTATGGTCAGACCATTTATTTATTACATTTTAGATACGCCTATGTGGGAAACCTGCCCCAAGGGTAAAAGTATCTAAAAATGTCACTATTCGTAATCTGAAGAAAATAAAACCGGGTGCACTCCATTGCTGTCTTGACAGTATTATGGCGAACACTTTGGATTCAGACTTCCCCATTAGACTAGCTTCATTGTCCAACGACCGCCTGAGTTCATTCCAGGATCGAGTAGCACCCTGAAATTGACTGTGATTAAAAACAACTCCATACTTAAATCTTGGTTTACTCCTATGTAGTTTAAAACAAAAAAAGAGACGTGCCGAAAGAGTATGGTGTAAAGATAACTCAGCAAGCAACCTACAGACCTGGAAACCTCTGGAAAAAGTAAAGTCAACAAATGGCTGATCCTAAAAAATATTTTTTTTATAATGAAATAGAGAAGGCTGCTATTTTTTTTAATTATAATTTTTTGTATTGAATTTAGCTGAAATTAATCAACTTTTTTCAATGATCACATACATTCATCAATCATCACATAAATTCATCAGATTATGTTACATAAGTTAAAAAATGAAAATCATCAGTCACAAAGGAGTAACACAACAAATTAGCAAGCAAAATGAACATAAATCAACATAAAAAAGAACAACAACATAATGTTATTACAATCACATTCTATAAAAGCAGCTTTAGCTGGTAAACAAAACATCCCTAAAACAGCGAACAAAGGAAATATCATACTACCCAAATGAAATAACATAAAAGAATTTCCATGATTCTAAATTAGCAGCATTCATCATAAAATATCATACATCACATTGAGTTACATATTTCCTTCAATAAAAGAGAACTTCTTAATATATCAAATAAAAACTATTACCAACTTAAACCTTTCAGACCGCAGTGGTATATAGTGTAACTCCCTTTTGATCAGAATCATTCAAAACTTCTCATACAGTTTCAGGGCATTCAGAAAATGTATAGATGCTATTTGAATGCTCATAACCTTAGTAGCGACTATTGCAACCCATCTATTCTCCGGGTTCATGCATGCAAAGTAGTCCATATGTCTGACAAAGTGTATTTGTCTCAGCCCCATAAGCACAGGACAGTCTGCCATCACATGTTCTAAGGTTTCCTTGACTTTATGATTATCACAGAATCGACACCAATTACCTTCAGTCTTAATTAATTTTCTGTGTGCTGAATGTCACGTGTGGACCATAGATTGAATTGAAGGCGTAAAATGGCACTTCTCACAAAAGGGGACAGTGCTCTACAGAGATGAGACTCCAGGTCCCTATACTTTTTTGGCCCAAACAAGTGGTTATGAAAATCTTTATATGTCAGACATGAGGCTCTTGTATTTATCCAGTCTGTCATATACACTTTGTTCTTTGCTCGGTCTGGATTTGAGACAAGAGTATCTATGTTAATGTCAGCATTTTCCAATATAGCAAAAATATATTTAGACAATTTCTTCGGTAACATATGATAAGAGGTTAGCATATAATGAGAGACAATCGATAATGTCGAATCATTTGCAGTTGAAAGCAAACATTTCCGAAAATGGCCGCAAAGATGCCAGTCATACATAGCCGTCAGCGATGTTAGCCCCAGCTCATATCTCAGCCAGGGTCCTGGGAAGCCCTGTGGTAAATGAAGGGCCGCTCGTCAGAATTTTGCTTCCAATTTATTCAAAAAGAGAGATGGAATAATTGTTTGTGTTTCCAAACCATATAGAGGTGAGGATGTTACGTTTTGAGTCCAAAGCATAATTGCTGACTTAATGGAAAATGTCCCATATTTATATAGTATAAGAAGGCTGCTAATTGTACTAAGAAACATTTCTCTAGTTTCAAATATCTGGAAAAACCTCACCTACAACCTAATCTGGTCTGTTGTACTGACAGTGAGTGCCAGAGTATTCAAGAGGCATTTCTTGATAAAAATCAATGTGGCAAGGGTCAAAATTACTGAAAACGTCCTCCCTGATTTCTTAGATCCCATCTCAGTGCCAGTTCCAGAAACAGGTGGTATGTTCAACTTCAAACCTATTTCCGCTGAGGAAATGGAGATGGTACAATAATAAGATGTTGCCTACATCATGCCGCCAATGATATTATCTCTCCCAAGTCTGTTTTGGGCAATCTTAATATCATTGCACCTTTCTTCACTCGTTTTGTTAATTTTTCTTTCATTCACAGCATTGTACCGGACTCTATAAAACAATTGGTAGTCGCACCACTGCTAAAGAAGATGGGTGCAGACCCATCTAATATTGGGAACCTTAGACCAATCACCAATGATCCCTTCTTGTTAAAAATCATTGAAAGAGTGGCCACGGGTCAATTTAAAAAATATCTTGAAAAATCCAATATTCTACATTGCAGGCAATCTGGATTTCTTGCAAATCTTGGCACGGAAAGTGAACTGGTCCATCTGCAATCACAAATCCTGGATATGGTGGACGGAGGCAAATCCGGTCTTCTGATGCTTCTAGACCTATCCTCAGCTTTTGACCTGGTAGATCATAGCATACTCGTTTCAGTCTTACAGGTCAATGCTGCATGTTCTAGCAAAACTATCAGCTGGTTTAGATAATTTCTAGGTGACTGCATGTCTCGTATGGTTATGGATAAAACATCAACCCTGCAGTCCATGATCACGTGTGGTGACCACAGGTGCTTGCTTGTCTCCCTCCTTGTTTAATATATATATATATACTCGCTCTTTATGCACATTACTGGAAGATTATGTGATTTTGCTTGCAAACTATGCAGACAACACTCAGGTCCTCAAAGAACTAAGAGTTAACTACTTGTTTGATCTAAATAAACTACAGAAGGTTTACAATTTGAGAAAAAATTGGATGACTACGAAATAGATATGTTTGAATAGCTCAAAGACAAAGACAGAGTTTCTAATCTTTGGCTCGCCCCAGGCCAGAGCAAAGCTAGACTCTCATTTCTCAAGCTTTTGCATTGAGGAACGTGAAATTAATGTGCAAGAAAAGGTGAAAACTCTTGGTGTCATCTTCGCGGGATCTTTGGGAGCTGACACTCAGGTAGACAGTGGTGTAAAACAGTCTCAATATCATTTGCAGTTGCTGAGGCTTGTAAGGCCTTATGCCTCCCCTAAAATTTGCGAAACTCTTGTAAGAGCAGTAATCATGCCTAGACTGGACTACAGGAAAGCTCTTCTGTGTGGTGCCAGCAAAAATAATTAGCATGATTTTCAGGTTTCACAAAATGATGTTGTACATATCGTAGGGAATGTCCCTAGAAGAGAACATGTTTAACGCCACAGAAAGAATCTTCACTGGCTCCCAATTTCAGCCAGAATCACGTTTAAATTTAACACCTTAGTACACAAGTGTGTTTTTGGTCCGGCCCGCGCTATCTGAAAGAGTACGTAAAGCTGCAACAATCCTCTTGTTCAACCAGTTCTACTGGAATTCCCAGATTGATATTCCCCAGAGTCAAGAGAACTAGAGGCAGGGTTCACTCATTCCCTGTGCACGCTGCTAGGGCATGGAATCTGTTTCCAGCTAATCTTTGCATGGAACAAAATCCTTATGTGTTCCATAAAAGGCTGAAGACTCTGCTCTTTGCTTAAAGTACCCCCTTCTTTCCTACGACACACACTTTTTCACTTGCTCTTTGACCTTACTGTTGTCTGCTGTGTCTATGTTCGCGCTTTGATGCCTACAGGCCTAAGCGCTATATTCTTTTGCAAGTAAGTGAGTTTGCGAGTAAGTGCAAGTGTATTTAGCACTTTGGCAAAAAAAGTCCCTAGTGCAAAAAACATTCTTTCAATGCAATTTCTCACATGGCATTGGACTACAAATGGGCAAATATTGTCCTGGTGCAAACATGCATTGAAAGAATATGTTTTTTACAAGAGGGCAAATTCTGCTCTACTGATAATTGCACTTGCACCGGTGCAATGTTTCTGCTATACCAACCACGCTGAAACATATAACATTTGCAACGCTTTGGCCCGAACCTAATTGTGTAAAAGGAACATAATTTAATAACAGATGGGACTCAGGCAGAACACTCTGAGTGTCCTTGGTGAGAGGGGTGGAGGGTGCAGAATATACAATAGGTTCACAGTCGATGAATGCCCCAGGAAAAATGCAACATTTGGATAGATCATTCTAAAGCACCAACTGTCCTCCACCATTCCTTAAGGTACATTTAAATGTATGGCTGGTTGCAAAAGAAAACAACAAATCTACTTACACTTGTCAGTCATGCTTCCTAAAGCAAACTGGAGCACAGCCACTGAAAGACAACTGATTCAGCCACCACCATACACTGGCTATTGTGCCGCATAGGCATTCTTGCAGATCCAAAGGCTCAGAAGGTATTGCACTGTTTGGATGTCAGACGTGCTTTAAGATTTTACCTGGACAGGACAAAGAGCTTCCATAAGTCGGATAAGCATATGCTGCACTTAGTTGGAATCCCTAACATAGCCGGCCTTGCATCTAGATAGAATTGTGAATGTTAGCATATGCCGCACTTATTTGGAATTCTCAACGTAGCCTGCATAGCATCAAGATAGAATTGTGAATGTTAGCATGTGCACACATAGAGGGAACTCCTAAGATTAGCAGGCGCCACATCTAGATAGAATTGTAAATGTCAGCATATGCCGCACTTAGTTGGAATCCTCAACGTAGCCTGCCTCGTATCTAGATAGAATTGTGAATGTTAGCATGTGCACACATAGAGATAACTCCTAAGTTTAGCATGCGCCACATCTAGATAGAATTGTAAATGTAAGCATATGCCGCACTTAGTTGGAATCCTCAACGTAGCCTGCGTCGTATCTAGATAGAGGTGTTACTCAATGATTGATATACGACTCTCCTGCCAAGCCTAGACCAAGTGTGCAATCATGAATCAATAACCAACCCAGTAACAATTTCACTCCTCTGCATACACCACTCAAACCAAACACAACCATTAAACGCAGCAAACCACACAAACTTCACTGCACTACAACAACAAAACAGACCACACATAGGTTCTCATTACACGGTAGGCGGAGAACCATGGCGCAATTAGCGCCATGGTTCATGCCGGTAAAATACCGGCACCGCCTTGGTGGAAAGGGGAATTACCGCCCCATTCCAAGGTTGGCGGTGCGGTAATTCCCCCTTCCACCATTGCCCTTCCCCATTCCCATTTTTGCCCCATAGGGCATAATGGGAATGGGGAAGGCGCTAATTACGGCACCGCAAATTGCGGTACCGTAATTAGCTCCCTGGGCCCCTTTGCGGGTTGGTTTTTAACGCCTGCAAAAATCAGGCGTTAAAATTCCCAACCCGCAAAGGGACCTCGTAGTAAGGCAGTAAGGATTTACTGGTACCGGTAAAATACCGGTACCGGTAAACCCTTACCGCCTACCGTGTAATGAGGCCCATAGACTTGCACAACAGCACACAACAACTGCCAACAAAAAAACACCCCAAGCCCAGCCAACAGACCCACTGGGCTGAGGCTGCCAACAGCACATCACTGCCATCTTGCACTTTTCCAGCTCATTCCCACTAACTCACCCCCCCTCTCCCCTTTCCAGAGCCACCAGAGCGCCAGGGAACCACTTCAGTGGTGATAGTGTGCGGTACAAATATCCTTTAACATTAACATTAACATAGGCCATTAGAAAACATTTGCATGTAAACTGAATTCCTAAAGTACACAAGGAACAAAAATTGCTAAGGACGAACAAGAGCACCCCAAGCAAGCTAGAATCACTATAAATTCGATTTGAAAACAAACACTGGCTCATTGGCAAACATTATTTTCATTAAAACATTTTCCATGTTAATGAGCACAACAGGAGATCACGAGTAGGGATGAACAAACATTCCAACAGCAAACCAGAATTCAACACATGTTGGGTGATTTGTCAAGGACCAACCTTGGAGAAACAGAATGGTTTGACTGAAATTCATCAACGTGTTTTAAAGAGGGGCATATGTCTGCAGTTCCCATTATGTCTCAGTCAACGTTCAGAGAGGGAGGTCCTTTCTAGTGGCATGCCTAGGCTAGCTAGGCAAGTGTAGGGCTATTTAAAGTGACTGTATGAAGGAGGGTAGAGTGAGTTGTAGGAAGAGGTATTGAGTGACCGGGACTCTTTCCTTGTGCAGCACCCTGTGGTACTTTCTCAGAAGTGTAGTAGCTGAACCACACATGTGCCATCTGAAAAGATTTGGGGGGGAACGGGATGCACCATCCGTGTCTGTCAATTAACATGAGTGGCAGAAATACATGCCATCAGTTGACTCCTGTCAGGGGAAGTGTAGGGATCTGGCAAACCCTGTGTCAGGTTGTTGGAGGGGCACGCTGACCTGATGTTTCTGGGTGAGACCAGCCTATATTCAGGGAGGTGTCTGGCACTTAAGTAAATGTCTATCTCTTGTCATGAGTGGGTGAGACACATTCCATCGGGAGATGACTGGATGGACTGGAGGTTCTGTACTTCATGAGAGGAGGCTGGTGCCTTAACATTCTATATTTGTCTCTTGGCATGAAGTGAGCAAGACATGCCATCAGGTGACACTTGAGAGGAGAAACTGTGCATCACTGAGGGCAGATTGTGGGATAGTCATGCTTGCCTGATTTTGCTGATAGGGGACAGGAAAGAGTCAGGGGGCGTGACACAGAATTAGACAGATTTGGAACACCATGTCTGCACCCAACTGAGTGAGAGACAGAGGGAGATGTGCTGCTTGTTGTAGTTTTACCTGTGAAGCAGAAATTGCTGTGTGCACAAGAGAGGAGGCCTGAATTACTTGTGGTCAATTGAGGAAGTAATTAAACTCATGTTCCACTCTCACCTCTTTTCCGGACACGGGAACAGCAATTAATGCCCCCCACTAGACTGTCTGACCCACCTTCGTATCATATTATTATCATTTTATGTAAGAGCCTGTAGTCTGCTGCACATATCTTGCATCTAGCCTGTGTGCTCTGTAGACCATTAGTTATTTGGGTGTTGCGTCATCTGCTATTTTGCCCCATTTTGGGACACTCTACCCCTATCCACCCCCCATCACACTTAGCCTAACTGTGTTTAGTTAGCCATATATTTCATTTGAGCATTACTGTGTTTAATTAGCCATATCTCCCATCTAGACTGATTTTATCTAAGTAAGCCATACCTCACATTTAGACTGACTGCATCTAGGTAAGCATATATCACAGTTAGCCTGATTGAGTTTAGTTAGCTATATTTCGCATTTAAACTTACTGTGTCTAGTTAGTCTCATCTCGCATTTTGACTCTTTACTCTAAACTAGCCATACTTTGCATTTAGGCTGATCATGTTCCGTTAACCATATCTCACATTTAGCCTGATTGTGCTTAGTTAGCTATATCTCACATGTAATCCTACACTCTCTGAGTTACCATATCACGCATCTAGACTTATTCGGTTAGTCAGAAGTACGTTTTAAGTGTCACTGTGTTTACTGTTGTGCCCCCATATTAGGCCCCTCTCCCTCTATCCAGATGTCCCAAAGCTAGGTGTTACTGCATTTACTGTTGTGTCCACATATTATGACTCTCTCCCTCTATGCAGGCATCACAAAGCTAGCTGCTACCACATTTACTGTTGTACCACCATATTAGGCCTCTCTCCCTCTATCCAGGTGTCGCAAAGCTAGGTGTTACTGCATTTATTGTTGCGCCCCCATATTATGCCTCCCTGGCTTTAGCTACCCTAAATCTCCTGTAGCTAAACTACAGGTGCCTCTTGACTAAACACCTATGTCCAACCAGACACATTCACCAACCGCAGGTTCAGATAACCCAGGTCTCACAACTAGCACAATGTCCCAGAACCTAGGATGTCACTACAACATAGGTAATGCCCCCACCCCAAACACCCTCCCCCCACTGCACGCAAGCCTCCAGATCCCCAACCATCTCTAATATCTAGCTAGCTGCACAATTCGCCTGCAACAACATCAACAAATGGCCCAAATAAAAACAAAAAGGCAAGAAAAAAACATCTGAAACAGAAAGGAAATACCTGCAAATGACTGAACCACAAGGGTATACTACCCCTGGTTCAAGAACCACAACCAAAAGGACCACAATATAAACACCAAAATCCAAACCGGACACACAAAGGAAATATCAATAAATGACCAAATTTTGAGGACCATCAACTGCAATAATCCAAACCCCTTAAACTAACAGATTCCAAGAAACCACAACATGCCACGACACAGAGCAGGATGATGCGAGAGAAAACTCTATGAAAGAACACATTGAATGGATTTACACCATGGCATCCAGCAAATAAATGGAGACACAACCATTGAACACACACCACACAAGATGACAGAAAATAGAGCAAACTTCCTTTCCAACGTTGCTGTGAGCGAGGTTCTGCAGCATCGCACCTCATCCATTTCATCCCTGCTTTTCACACAGATTCCTTGATGGATGCTGGGCTGTTGAAGTCCCCTGGTGCAGGTAGGTGCAATTATCCACGCACCCCTGTACTTTACACGAATTGTGAGTGCATTTCCGAAATTATTTGAAAGAAGTATAAATATTTTTGTTTTGGTGCGAGAAGGCAGTAATTACAGTGCTTGATAGTGCGCTCCTGTGCCTTTGTTGGTAAAACCTCCTGCTGCCTGCCACATTTCGATTTGTAGATGTTTCTTTGATTTGGCCAGCACTCACAGTCACCATGTGGTGCCTCCATCATGGCCGCCTGAGCACAAATCTACACTGAGGCAGTGTGTGCAAGCTGCCTGCCTACATCCTGCTCTGGCATTGGCTGGGGTGCTGCTTATTTCAACCAATGAGCGACCGAGAGGCGGGGGCCAGGCCCCTCTTCCAAGGCCCACTTCTAAGGCCCCTGTCTGATTCCCTGTCCACTGACAGGCCGGTTGATGAGACTTTCTACCACTGCCCAACCTACCTCGAGGTTGCTATCCCTGGACTACTTGGACTACCATGAGTCTCTTACGTCACTCTGCATGGGTTAGTTATCTCCTCATGACTGACATGTGCCCCCAGATCTCCCTGTTTTGTACTCAATTAAGTTGTTCTGTACTCATCTTTAACATCTGACTCCCACTGCGTTTCCTTAACAGCAGGGCCTTGCAGTTAACTTGAAAGTCAAACTTGGGTGTATTTTGCATTTAACAGAAAGTCAAACTTGGGTGTATTTTGCATTTAACTTGAAAGTCAAACTTGGGTGTATTTTGCATTTAACTTGAAAGTCAAACTTGGGTAAAAGTCAAACTTGGGTGTATTTTGCAATTAACTTGAAAGTCAAACTTGGGTGTATTTTGCATTTAACTTGAAAGTCAAACTTGGGTAAAAGTCAAACTTGGGTGTATTTTGCAATTAACTTGAAAGTCAAACTTGGGTGTATTTTGCATTTGACTTGAAAGTCAAACTTGGGTGTATTTTGCATATAACTTGAAAGTCAAACTTGGGTGTATTTTATATTTAACTTGAAAGCCAAACTTGGGTGTATTTTTCATTTAGCTTGAAAGTCAAACTTGGGTGTATTTTGCATTTAACTTGAAAGCAAACTTGGTGTAATTTACATTTAACTTTGCCCATTGATAGTAAACTGCTACCCCAGTGACTCTTACTTACGGTTGTGTTTGCATACTCCTTCTTCTGCCTCCTCTCTCTTCCCACCCATGATGCTTTCTGTTTCTCCCATCTACTCCAACTGCTTCTCTATCAACTATCCTTCCCTTCTCACTAAGTCTGGAAAAAAGAAGTTTAAAAAGTATATCTTGGCCTCTAACCTTGATCTCCCTATCGCTAATATCTATTCCAGATAGACCCTCACCGACATCCTCTTTGTCGTTCCTTCACCGGATCTATGGACCCTGCATAGGATCTTGTGGGATATTTTGACTCATTCCAATGTGCCCCACTGCATCACTTTACAAATGGGGAAAGAAACAGCCTAAAATGGATGTGCTGACGGCACGGCCAAACCTTCAAAACTGCGTTGGGTCACCACCAGAATTGCTTGCACACCCTACCACACACAGTCAGGGGGGGTGAAAAACACAGTTCTCAATGCAAGAGCATGCCAGTGGGCCACATTCAACATGAGCAAAGCAGTAGAATTGTGCTGAAAACAAAAATGTCTTTTAAAATGCTAGCTTTGCAACCTTAAAAAGTGCTGTTTAGGGCGCAGGATCCATTCATTTCTATTGAATCACTGAGATTAAAATGGTATTACAATTACAGGATCATCCAGTGTGGCTCAGAGGCACCGGGCTTCATTGACTGACAGATATATAATTTGTATCTAATGAAAAAATAGCAAAGCAAGAGCATTTGTTTTCAGTTCCACAGGAAAAACATGGCTAAAATTGCAACAAGTAACAGAATCAGCTGTGGAGACAGAAACTCCATACAAAGGCTGGATACATGTATCCAGGCTGCAAAACATCCCAGCACTCAAGGGAAGAATTGGTGCTGAATAAAATGTGTATGGCTGCATAGGAAAATCGGATTTAAAAAAACTCAGTTTAATGTGTTTTTCCATGAAGAAAGTGCAGAATCACCTGTTTTGAAAGCATGTTTTTGGTTGAAAGGCCTAATTCTTTAAGAAATGTCAAAGGATTGCCAATGTAAAAATCCACGTATAAACTGTTTTCATTTTATATGTTTAAAGGAAAGATGTAGGTGAAACTTAAAGTAACCCAGTTTTGAGTTAATTAACTATTTCTTTTAAAAAAAACAATTCTGCTTGCCAGTCCAAAGCCTGGGAAGGGTTGACACTTCGCATACTTAGAACAAAGGACCTCATTAGACATTCATCTTTGCCCCTGGCAAAGACAACAGAAGGCTTGGACACTCATCCTTCCAGGATAGGGGCAGGATGCTGGGAGAGGCTTCTCAATGAACTTCAACAGGATGGGCCATTTGCTCCCACTTGGTAGGGAAAGAAAAAAAAATGGACTTGTGATTTTGGATTTAAAATGCTTATTTGTCACTGAACTTCAAGATATTTAACTTGGTAGCAAAATTAAGTAAAGGAATGGAAAGTACATACATTGAAATCTGAATTTATGATAGGCATGTGAAGACTTGGTAGGATTTCTTACTGCGTAAGGAACTGAAGTTATGCAAAAAGACTAATTGCGTGAAATTATTAATGCTGCAAATCTAATATTGGGTACCCATGATCTAGAGGTGATGGTACATATGTGTACCGAATTAGGAATTGTTAGGCCAAATCTTTATGATTAAAATTGACAAAATTCCACAGAAAGACAAAGCCAGGTCCCACCGACTGGGGAGTTGGAGGTAAATGTGACCCATAAAATATGTAATTTATGTGTCCGATTTTATTAGAGGGCATGAGTATAGAAATATGTATTTGTGGGAAAGTTAAATTTTGCTCCTAATAACTATGGGAGGGTTCCAAGTCACATCATAAAACATGACAACTTTTTCTGTCATCCTACCAGCAAAAAGCAAGGCGGGAACTCTGCCTTTGACCAATCATAGCCTTGTGGGTGTGTGTTGTAAATCTGCCCCAACTTAGTGATGTCATTTAGCAGGATAAATAAGGGAACATCACAACACACAACACAGATTGATTCCTGACTCCATCCGTATTTCCGCGTGGCACCCTGTTCCTGAATTCTACATCTTGTTCATGAATCCATATTTCTTTGAAAAGCCAAGGCCTCAGCAGTGCTAAACTCTTTGTCAGTTAGGCCCAAATCCTGAAACCATCCCAGAACCAGAGGGAAACAATTTTTATCTTTTCTGGCTTGCTAGCATTAAGGTTTGCCTGCTGAAACTCGCCATTCCACTGATCTACAGTGTCCAGCAACAAGAAGGGCCAATCCAATCCAGTCTGAGGTGCCAGTCCAAATGACCAGAACTGCCCTGCTGACCTATCCAACCAGAAGTACCCTGCTGTATGTAGACCCGATCCATGATGACCAGAACCTGATGGTCCATATCTCAATTTAAAGTGGGCTGTAAGTATCAATAGGAATCATAGTAAACCATAGTATAGTTGCCTTGCCTTGTCCTATCCCCATCTATAATCCATCCTATCTTTAACTTAAGAACTTGCAGTATTCTCACCCCACTCTTGAAACCTTGCCTTTGAATCCTTGTGCTAGTGATAATTCCTTTACAATCCTTTTGTCTTGTGAAATCCCAAACCTGTAAATCCTCCCTCGGGTAATCAGACTGAGTCCTCCAAGGCGGACACAGAGGTGCTGGGGTTGGTTTCCGCTGACCACTCTGGAGTTTACTGTGTTTCGAACTGGTAACCAGCCTGATCAGTTTAGAGCATAATTGTCATTGTAAAAATTGATTTCTGTTTCATTTTCGCGCCTTTATTCTCCAAAAACTCATCTCATTCAAACTTGCATACCTTCTTCAATTTAATAGTTAGAGAGTTCATTTCAACTCTGACTTAAACCTAAGACCCACACCTGAAAACCACATCCAGAAATAGTGTATTTGACATTTTTATTAGAAATCACATAGTGAAATTTAGGTAGGAATTCACATTTTTGCAAAGGTTTTACACATGTGTTTTCCCATTCATAGTATTTCCAAACTTCTATTCTGATTCAAAGTGTTTAATGTTGCCCATATTATAGCTTGTGTTTGTTAGGATCTTTTCAGTGTTGCTCCCATAGGAATTCATATTGATTTAAGGATTTTTGCAAACTTTTCCTTGTTTTTCTAAGCCATTTTCAAATGTCATTTCAAAACCGTAAAATTCCCAAACATTTTTCTCTCTTGTTTGGGGAGGGAAGATTGCATTCAAACACTATACACTGTTCTTTATTCCTAAATACCTGCTGCTTACTTACATCTGTGTAGAATTGCTTCTTTGTCAGTTGAGAAATTTGCAGGGTAAAATCTTAACTTAAGCGCTACCTTTTCAACAAGCCAAAACTGTTCTTTTCTGTGTTTTATCTTCTGTGTTGTTATAAGTGAATTCAACTGCCTTATCTACTTTCTGATTTGTATTGTCACCACATTGGTGATTGCTGACCAATATATTAAAATGTGTGTTTGAGTTGAATTTTAAATAAATAAATAAATATTACATTTACCAACCAGCCCAATTCCTGGTCCATTGTGACCAGGGGGTATTTTGAGAAGGGGTGTGATGTGAGTGGTTTATCACTCAGAATATTGAACCTATAGACACAATAAATGAGTATTTCATTTGTGGATTGCATGCTAGGCTGAGACCCAGGTGTATTGCCTGATTGAAATCCTGAACAATCTCTGTGCTCTGTCCTGTCTCCTCCTCTCCCATTAATGGTGGCACTCACTGGGAAGTCCTCATGGATTCCTTCGACTCCTCCAGTGTCATTCTTAATGTCTACCTTAATGGCACATTAAGGTCCAAGGTCCTTAGGTCAATCCCTCGCCTCATCAACTTTGTTTCATCTCCGGCTGTCCCTTCCTCTCATTCCTTGGCTACTTGCCCACTCCTCCCTCCTCCTCTGCCCCACTTCAGGTTATCTCCACTCCTCCGCAGGGTGTACCTCTGATTTGTACCCCTTTGCGGAAGGCCTTTAAGGGTGGCAACCTCCTTCATCTTGCCACTCTCAATTCTCGCTCTGCTGTCAAACACTCATGTGACATCTGCCACCTCCTCGAAGAACTGGACCTTGATGTCCTCGGCCTTACGGAGATATGCCTCGCTGCCAGCTCTGTCACGAGCTTCGACACTCTTCTCCCTGATGGCTACAAGATCCTCCCTGCACCCAGATCCACCCGGCCTGAAGGCGGTGTAGCCTTGATCTTTCCTGAGTGGATTCCTGCCACTATCATTCCCACTCAGATCTACCCTTCTTTAAAATGCCTTGTCTGCAGGATCTCAATCTCTCCTAGCCAATCTCTTACTGTTGCTACTCTCTACCGGCCCCCTGGTCAAATCACCTCTTTTTTCTCTGACTGGGCTGACCTCTCCTCCTCCCTCCAGGCCTCAACCACTCAACTCCTCTTCCTTGGTGAGCTTAACATCCACCTCATTTCTTCCTGTCCCTCATCATTGCTTTTTCACAACCATTCCCTCTCTCTCTCTACCCTCCCCTCTGGCCGACACACTCTTCAGGTCACACACTTGATATCTTGATCTCCACTGGCCTCCCCCTCTCTATTCCTCTGACTACCCCTCTCTCCTGGAGTGACCACTGCCTCCTCTCATCTTATCTCTCACTCTCTTCCCCCCAAGCCAAGCCTACCCCAACACTGCCACCTACCTTCTCGGATATCTGGCCCATGAAGTGTGTGTCAGTTGAGGTTTTTGCTGCCACCTTCACTCCCCCCCTCCTCCCCTGGCTAACCCAGACCCTGACACAGCCCTACTCTTGTATTTCTGATACTATTGATGCTCTTGCCCCTGTCATGAGGATCTATTTGAAGTCCAAAGCCAAGTGCAACTCCTGGTTTGACTCTGACCTAGCTACACTTAAACTTAAGTGTAGGGTGGCTGAGAGGAAATGGAGGGCTTCTTGTTCATCCTCTGAGAAACTGGCCTGTTGCCTACTCTAAAGGCAATACAGACTATATGTCCACACCAAGAAGAGAATCCACATTCAAGCCTGTGTCCCAGTGGCATTTAACAACTCGGCCAAACTCTTTAAAATCTGCAAGGAGCTGGCCAACCGTGCTGCAATCTCTACCCCTCTTGTTTCCTCCAAGGCTCGCTGCAATGCCCTTGCCTCCCACCTTATCTCAAACACCCAGGACATCCTGTTCACCCTCTTGTCCCCTTTCCCTCCTCACCCTTCTCTGTCTATGCCTGCTGACCCTCCCTCAGCTACCCCCACACACTCCTTCTCGTCCTTTCCACTTTTCTCCCCTGATGAGGTCGCTAGACAAGGCCGATCTATGAAAACCTCATCACAACAGGTTCATCCCTGTTCCTCTAAAACCATCAAGGACCACATTGACACCCTCGCTCCAGCCCTTTCCGACTTTTGCAACCAATCCTTTGCCTCAGGATCCTTCCCGTCCCCTCTGAAGGACTCTTGTGTGCATCCTCTTCTCAAGAAACCCACAGCTGATCCTTCCTGTCCGGCTAATTATCGCCCGATTTCAATTACTCCTTTTCTTGGCAAACTCCTGGAAAAGCTGGCCATCTCTCAGTTTAGCCTTTATTCCTATACTGTTGGCTGTCTCCATGACCACCAATCTTGCTTCAGAGTTGCCAGAAGCATGGAAACTGCTCTCCTGAACATCTGTGAAGATCTGCTCTCCAACCTTGACTCTAACATTCTCTCTGTCCTCATCCTACTCAATCTCTCATCTGTCTTTGACATGGTCAACCATACCATCCTGCTCAACTGTCTCCGTGATTACCTGGGTATCACCGATCAGGCTCTGGCCTCGCTGACCTCTTTCCTCTCTGATCAACCCTCCCAGGTCAAACTTGGGTCCTTCCTGTCCTCTATCTCCCTCTCTACTTGTGGTGTTATCCAGGGGTTTAACCTTTCCCCCTTGCATTTCAACCTTGTGGGATGTATTGACCCACTCTGCTATACTACGCGGCCTCACTCTGCTATATATGCTGCAAGAAACAGTGAAATGGCGGCAAAACCTTTGTGTGCGCCAAAACCTCCAAAACAAAAAGATGGCTCCACAACCGACCATTCATGGTGCATGTGTGATGGACTAGAGCACACGCTGCAGAAATGTGCCATTGTACTCCATGACAAGCAAACATGGAGTGCAGAGGGAAAAGCAGCGCTTGGCAAGTGAAACGCCAAAATTAGCCTGTAATTGACATTTAATTTGCTGCTAAAACTCCAAAATGCCTGTACACAACACTTCTCAACACTCAAAATCTTGCTTGGCACTAAAATTCATTTAACCTAATGAAGCACTGTGAATGTACAAAGTCCTGAAAGGTTAAGAGCAAAACATTTTTCAGCAAAACTGGATTGCCTGTGAATGACAGTTCCCGTCAAAAATCTGAGTGAAGCACATTGGATACCTGTGAATGGCATTTCCTGTCAAATGGGCTCTCCTGATTAGGCGTTAAAGTTATCTAAACTAAAAGCCTGCCGGTTTAGCAAATATACTAGGATTGTTGCTGAAAGAAACACAGATTTCAATTATTTTTTGATCCCACAGGTTTAAATCTAAGAAAGTAATTTATCTATGTCAGTTGATGCAACAAGCTTGTTTTCTGCTTGATTTTAAGTCAAGAAATTAAGAATAAATTAGCCTGGCGGAGCTGCAGGAATTGGAAAAACACGTTTCCCCCAAGGGGAGGGCATTCCTCTCAGCAGATACTCACTGACATATGATAATTGTGGGATAGGACAGACTTGTGTCTGCAGCCAGAGACTGAACAAAGGCAGATTCTCCAGGGCAGGAAATGGACGTGTGAAGAGGTCGTACACTTGGCTTGCAGAAGGTTCCCAACAGAGGGGGCTACTCCTTGAGCTCCAGAGAGAGACAAAAGGCAGACCATTTGCTGCTAAGAACATGTAATGAACAATTTTTAGAGTTCATAACTTGTTATCAGAAATGGTGAAAAATATCAAAAGGGCAGATTTGTTAGTCTAATTTTTGGCACTATGTTTCAAAACGTAGTTGAACTATAACATATTCGGAACAGGAATGGCAATATATGTGGTTGTATGGGAACTGTATTTATGCTAGAATTGTTAAACTTTACACACACATCCCTATGGTAAACACACATATTTGTGGAAATTTGGAGAAAGTTTGGAAATTGTTTTCATGAGAAACTGAAAAAATGCTGCAAAAAAGCGAAACAAGATCTCACAGCTGCAGGATTTTGATGAACAGATAATCCATAAAATATGGAATCCTTGTATGTAATTTTCATAGAGGTTACAAATGTATAAATATGTATTTAGGACAAAATTTGATTTTGATACTATTGGCTAGGGGAGGATTCTAAGGATTGTAAAAACCAAACCATAAATTTGACATCACCTGTGTTTGAGCTAATCACTCAGATAAGGTGGAAATGAAGCTCAGATTTAATCCCAGTCCACAGGGGCAAGTTTAGTTAAGCCGGCCCATACACCCATTTTTGTGATGTCATTTGAAAGGATAAATAGAGGCAGCTGACAACACATAGGGACTCACTCTTCTGATTCCAGCGAAACACTCTGATCCAGCATTCAACATCCTTCCAGATCCAGATGCCAAGGACCAGGCCAAGCAGTAGCTGAACCATTTTTAGCAAGGCCTCAATCCTCAAACTAATTCTTACAACCCAGTGAAGCGCTGCGGTGTGAGAAAGCATCATGAAACTAGCAACCTGAAACCATCTGGCTTGCTACCATAATGCTTAACTGATGAACTCGCCATCCCGCTGATTTGAAATACCCAGAAACAAGAAGGGCAGATCCTGTGCAGTTCCGGTGACCAGCCTAGCTGATCCAGTCCTGCGCCTGATGTGCTGTCTTTCCTTGATAGACCCAATCCATTGACCAGAACCATGACTGTCCAAAAATCTTGAATCCCAGTGGATTGTGAGTATTAACAGGACGCTAGAGAACTATTGTATACCTTGTTTATCTTGTTCCTCTCTAATCTCTGAACTATCCCTACTTTCATAACCAGTAACAGTGTCAAAATCTTGAGTGCTATCTTATTCTGTATAGTTGCTAAAGCACCATTTTCATAGTTATCTTTATTTGTGTAACTCTGATCCATAAATCCCACTTTGAGTGTTTGGACTGGTGCCACCGGGGAAGGTGATGGGATCTGTTACTTAAGACATGAATCAGTCTCAGAGCTTACTTCGTCCCGAATTGGTTGCCTGGCCTGAACGCTTCAGCCTTGAGCGAAAGCATAAGCCATATTTTCTTTTTCTAAACTGAAGTCCTTGTCCAAAGTCATGTCTTTACTTTCGAAAAACAACTCTCACTAAAACCTCCATAACTCCCTTAGTTTTTAAGATAGAAACGAAATTTCAACTCCCATTTGTACCAACATCCTTAGCTATCTCTAGAACCCAAAACAGTGCAATTCACCCGTTATATCAAAAATCGCATAAGGTAAAGTTTGCCGCTAATTGACATTTTGACAAGTTTTACACGTGTGAATTAGCTTTAAATTATTTCCCACTTTGACTTTGAGATCCTCACTGTTTCCTTTTGACTAAATCATTGCTTGTGTTTGCTTATATCTGTTCAAAGTGGCTCCCGTAGAAACTTACAATAATTTAATCAATTTTGACCACATTTGGTGTTTTTGCTCAGCCAATTTCAAAGCCATTCTGACAGCTGAAAAGTCAAATCCGTATTTCTCTTGTGTTTAAAGGGGGAAGGTGGGAGTGATATTCTGTTTGATCTGTGTTGTTCCTGAGTACCTGCTCTCTCCTCACATCTAATTAAAGTTCATATTGGTGGGTTGAGGGGTGTTGCAGGGGCAACCCTTAACCATAAGTGCTATTTGTTCCAAATCAACCCAAAAGTATTATTTTCTTTGCTGCATTATTTTTGTGCCCATTACTTGATTCCTAGTGCATTAAAGATATTATTAATTTTTCCTGTCACCCCATTGGTGATTGTTGTTACCTATTAAAACTCTATTGTGATTATAAATTCTAAATAAATAAACAAATATTTACCTTTACAACTAGCCTGATTCCTGGTTCAGTATAACCTGGGGGATATTTTTGAGAAGGGTGTGATATGAGTGGTATATCATTCAGAATATTGAACTTATAGATAAGAATAAATAAGCGTTTCATTTGCGCACTACATGCTGGCGAGACTTGGGTGTGTGCCTGATTGAAATCACTTACAACCTATACCTGGCAACTCTCGCCCACTGCTTTGCCATTCTCTGCTAAAATTTCCAGCGCTACGCTAACGATACTCAACTCATCTTCAGACTGCTCTCGGCCACCTCCTCTCCCATCTCTGATTGCCTTACTGCCATTCAAGATTGGTGTTCCACCAATGGTCTTTGTCTGAACGCCAGCAAGACTGAGATCCTCCTCATCGGCAAACCTTCTCCATCCTTTCCCCCTCACTCTCTGGCCGGCCTCCCATGGCCCTCCTCCTACCTCCACCTGCGAGGCTAAGAACCTCGGGTCATCTTTGATTCTAATCTTTCCTTCTCTGCCAACATCTCTGATGTTTCTAAAAAAGCAAACTTCATAGTGCACCTCCTCAGAGGTACTCTGCCTTTCCTCTCCTTCCCCCAGAAGCTCACAGTGTCCCAAGCTCTGTTTCTCTCTAGGTCAGACTATTGTAACAGCCTCTTTATAAATCTACCTGCCTCTTCTTTCTGCCCTCTGTAACTAATCCAGAACAGGACTGCGAGACTTGTCCTTGGCCTTAAGCCCTGGGATCATATCTTTCCAGCTCTGAAATCTCTCCATTGGCTCCCAGTGGATGCAAGGATTAAATGTAAAGCCCTCTGAATTGTCCAAAAGGCTTTCAGGGGCCTGGGTCCAAAATACCTTCAGCTATCCCTCCATAAATACCTCCCCTCTTGAGCTCTTCGCTCCTCTACCTCTAACTCCCTCAGGGTCAGTCGTTTTTCTAAGAAATGAACTGGGGGTAGGTCTCTGTCTTTGGCTGGTGCCTCCCTCTGGAACAGCCTCCCTGTCACTCGTAACTTGAGGAAAACCATCTCAGGTTCCGGAAGCACCGCAAGACCTTCCTCTTTGCTACTGCCTTCACTCCCCCTCTCCCCTGCTGATCTGTTCTCTCTTGGCACCGTGCAACTGGCCACCCTCTGTCCTCTGGGCCCAGGTACCTGCTCACCCTGCCACCCTCCCGCACTAGCTACGGGACACCCCTTGCACTGGGGTCTGTATCTGTACCCAAACAGCCCCCTTTTTTTCTTCATGCACTTATCAGACCTACCCTGTCTGCTGCCTTAAACCCAGCACTTGCCAATTGCTGGCTGCAGTACCACTGTTTGTTGCCTTTATTATTTATTTGCTTCTCCTTTGCTCCTCACTCTCTATTTCTCCCGCCTTCCATGCACTTGTCCCCTCTCCCTCCCCATGCACTTGTGTGTTCTCAATATCACTGGGTCTACTAAGATCGTTGTTTTGTTCTCTCCTGTTCCCCTCCCTTGCCTTGTCACACTCTGAAACACCTGTGCATGAGCATGATATAAATAAAATATCAATATCAATTTCAAGAGAAGGACAAAATTGTTATACCTAACACCGTACCTCACGACGGACCTCCAACCAGAACATTTCACAACCACCAACGACACTAGGCGCTCCAGCAAGATAACAGGATCGAACTCGAAAAGACTACTCACACCCAGAAGGGACAATAGGGAAACCAACACCCTCACTTCATATATTACTAAAACACTTGGGCACCTACAGCAACCACAACGAGATACAGAAGAGGAACTGGTAGCAATCAGGAACAACCCAATATATAACCTAGCAGATTTAATCAATGAAGAAACAGACGCTACTGAGCACACTGCACATCCTAAGAGCAACAACAAAACCACCGTATGAAGAAACCCGGAACAAAACAAAACACTGTTGTGAAAATACACTGCAATCTAATGAACGCTAGATCAATGTCCAAACATGCTACAGAGAGCAACAATCTACTATATGATGGTGGAATAGGCATCCTATTCATCACAGGAACCTGGTTAGATGCCAATTACAAAGTCACACTACACAGCTTCCTACCCGACAACTTCAAATGCACACAGGAAACCATGTAAACAGAATAGGAAAAAGAGGAGGACGACTTGCAATTCCCTACAAAGATAAACCTACAAATAAAATCAGG
The DNA here is from genome assembly GCF_040938575.1 of Ambystoma mexicanum. Taxonomy (NCBI): domain Eukaryota; kingdom Metazoa; phylum Chordata; class Amphibia; order Caudata; family Ambystomatidae; genus Ambystoma; species Ambystoma mexicanum. The sequence continues at coordinate 291,474,426 of NC_090933.1, read as the reverse complement.
TGAATCAATAAACATCAGAAACTGCTAATCCCTTGTCTTCCACCTGACTGCCAATGCAAAAACAAACCTCAATTTCATACTCATCAATAGACCACCTAGGATGCAACTTTTGTAGACACCTTAAACAAAGCCATCACAAACATAGCCACCTAACACGACCTCCTGATCATCCTTGGGGACTTCAACATATGGTTTAAAGAAGTGAATGTAAACTCTCAAAAATCACTAATCAAGCAACTGGAGTGAATGAAAGTATGCCAGATAGTAAAAAGAGTGACACACACAGCAGGGCACACTCTCGACGCAATCTTTGCCAACAAAAACCTAATCTCTACTGCACCACCAATTCAAATATTATGGAGTAATCACCTCATCATACTATTTGTGATCCGCCTACTAGCCAAAACACCCAAATGGACACAAAAGCTCCCTATGATCTGGAAAAGAACCTGGAATAACATCAAAAGTAGCAACTTAAAAGAACCAACTTAAAAGAACAATTGGAATCCTCAAAGCCATCAACCGCAACACTGGACAGAACCGACCTAGATGAAAAAGCAGACCTAATCCAGAAATGGAATGCAAAAACAATAGGGAGCATCTCCCCGGAAAAATCCTTAATTCCTTCACAAAAACTATGATCAGGCAAAAAGAATAAATTATCAAAAACAAATCAGAGGATACAAAAAGGAAACCAAGGAAAAACCTGCAAAGCTTTACACAAATTGAAGAGCAATTCTTCAAGTTGGTGAAACTTAGCAACAAAGCAGGATCAACAATGGACCCCTGCACACCAGACATCTATAAATCAATACTCACACAAGGCACAAAGCTGGAAAGCCACAGAAAACCTCTTCAATCACTCGCAATGGGAAGAGTACTGTGGTACTACAAATCTGCATACATCAAACCACTTCTCAAGGATACTACAGGTGATGTGGAAGACCTCACTAACTAAAGACAGATAAAAACATTCCCTATCTGAAAAACCAGCTAGAAACCTATGTATACAAACAAATTCTGGAACACATAGAAACATACCAACTATTAGACCAGGCACAAGTCGGCTTCAGACCCATGGGAGGGATGGAGATGGCCCTTCTCCTCCATCTGGGTTGATCTAAAACCAACTCAGACTCAAACACAACTCTGCATTGATACTACTTGACCTCTGAGCAGCGTTCGTCACAGTCAACCACAACATCCTAATCAGAAGATTGGAAGAAACTGGGATCACCCACACAGCACTGACCTGGATCAAATCATTCCTATCTGAAAGAACAGAAACAGTTTGGATAAAACCATTCAAATCAACACCAAGAGACACCACCTGTGGAGTACTGCAAGTACCCTACCTGTCCCTGCTCCTCTTCAACTTATACTTGAACCCACTAATCTATTCTACCTCATCAAAAGGCACAGCCTCACCTGCTACTACTACGCAGACTAAACCCAAATCATCTACAAAATCAAACAACAACAAGGAGAACACATTGCTGACAAACTGTCCGAAAAAACTCAACAACTGGATGAACACAGCCTCAAAACAACACGGGCAAGACAGAAATCATGAGCAAATCCAAGCACCAAGAAAGCAACCAATACACCCCAAGGCCAAAAGAACTAGGAACAAAGCCCACACCATAAAAAATAGTCAAAAACCTTGGAATCCTAATGGACAATGAGCTAACCACAAGTAAACGCAATAATCAAGAAATGCTTCTTCCATCTACATACCATCAAAAATATCCTACTACTCCTCTCCTTTACGCAGCCATCATTTCCCTCATCATGTGCAGGATAGACTACACCAACAGCTTATATCTCAGAATGCCGGATTATCTACTGAAGAAACTGCAACGTATACAGAATGCAGTGGCCACATCACTCCCGCGCTAAAGATGCTATACTGGGTGCCAGTCAAAAAACGAATCACATTCAAAACAATTTGCATAACTCAGAGAACAATCCACGGCCAAGGAGCAGAATTCCTACAAAAGAAAATCACCATTTACCAGCCGGCCCAAACCCTCAGATCCAGCAACAACATCAGCATAGAACCAAAACATTACACAAGGAAAAAAATGTGGTCTCTTGCCTAGCTGCAACAACTTGGCACTCCCTCCTGAGAGGTTAGAAACACGAAGGACCATCTAAATTTCATAAAATTACTAAAAACCTGCCTGTTCAACTCAGAACTGGTTGCAAACAAAGGGCAACACCAACACCGCTCAGAATGAATAGACACCACACAAGAGTGAGGACCAAAGCATTCAACGACAAGTGCAGGGAGTTGGAGGGACGTCCGAGTGGGAGGGAGACCCGGGACCCCATGGAGAGCCCCAAAGGGGTCCAAAGACGAGCTAGGAGTGTCCTATGTTGAACCACAGACAGAGGGGATAAGTGTTGGAAGAGAAAGAGTAGCGAGAAAACGTAAACGCACAGGTCACAGGTCCCATCTAGATCTAGATCACAGGGAAAAGGTCCCACCGCGCCCCACCCCAATGCACCCCTGAAGAGGCTGTGGTAAGAGATGGTAGGTGCAAAACAGTATAGGCCAAGGGCAAAACGGGAGCAGGAATAGATCATCCAGGACACTGGGTGGAGGGAGGGGGGACAAAGAGGCACTGCCTCTAGATAGCCTTGCAGACACCCAACAACCCTACACAGAGTAAGGAGGGAGTGCCCCACCCCTCCAGAGCACCACAATAGGCAATGCTATTATGGACGGATATCACAGGCAGCCACATCGTATGAGGTACAATGGAAGGACACCACTAACCAAACCACAAAAAAAATCGCATTCCTTTGCTCACAGCTCTCAACTTCTAAAACATAACACATCCATACCTTTACTGCGCATCAAACAGCACACAATTTACCACACCACCACAATGAAACAAACCACACATAGCATCACACAACAGCTACCATCCGAAAAATCACACCCATGCTCAGCGAATGGTGTAAACCAAACTGAAGATGCCAACAGAACATCACATCTTTCATGACTCTTTTCCTGCTAAACCCTATTAACAAACCCTACTCTCTTGCTTTTCAGATCCGTCATAGTGCCAGGGGATAACTTTGGTGGTGATAGTTAATGTTAATGTTAATTTTAAAGGCTATTTATATTGTGCACTTTCACCACCAAAGTGGGTCCCTGGTGCTCTTGCAGATCTGAAAGGAAAGAGGGTGTGATGGGTTAGAAGGATTGTGCTGGAAAAGTAAAAGATAGCTCTGATGAGCTGTTGGTAGATTCAGTTCAGTTAACACTGTTCGCTGAGTTTAGGTGTATTTTTCCATTGGTAGCTGCCATCTGTTGTTGTGCAAGATTATCTGAGGTTTGTTTTGTTGTTGCAGTGTAGTGGCGTGTGTGCAGTTTGTAGTGCTTTACAGGTATGGTTGTGTTTGGTTTGAGTGTGAGAGGTGTATGCATAGGGGTGAGATATGTTAGTAGTGTTGGTTAGAGGCAGCACTCTCTAGATGTGAGGCATGATTATTTTCAGAACTAAATGCGACGCGGGATAATATCCAGAATTCAATGTGTATGAGGCACATGATTATCTTCAAATTTCTATCTAAATGTGATGCAGGTTAATCCCCACAATTCTATCAAGTTGTGATGCATGATTATCTTCACAATTCTCTCTAAATTTTACACAGGCTCATCTGCACAATTCTATCTAAATGTCAAGCAGGCTAATCTCCACAATACTATGTATGTGAGGCACATGATTATTTCACACTTCTATTTAGATGTGACATATGATTACCTTCACAATTCTGTCTAGACGCGACGCAGGCACATCTCCAGAATTCTAACTAGATGTGACACAAGATTATCTTCACAATTCTGTCTGGATGTGATGCATGATTATCTTCAAAATTCTGTCTGGGTGTGGCACATGCTAGTCTTTAACAGTTCCATTCTTTAACAGTTCTATTTAAATGTAGTGTATGTTGATCCTTTACTCCTGATGCAGACCAGCTCAGAAAACGGGTTGGATGTCCACAAAAAATACAAGCAAACCCCACAGAATACCACAAACTAGGCAACATTTTTTTTGCAAAAATCACACAAAAGCACCTGAAACAGGGCAAACATGGATTGTAATCATTGTAAAATGAATCACTTAACATCAACCTGCCCCTAAGACTGCTCTTCAAGTGGTATCCTTGCAGGATACTTCTAGATTACAGTCCGGAAGGCAAGTGAGCGGTATAAATATCCTTTGACACACTAAAACCTCTTGTCACAAGTCACTCAGGGATGCATGCACCAGTACATGCAAAGGAACAGGTATTTCACTATGATAATGAGCATCCACCAAGACTGACATAGGAAAGTAACTTTCAGTTACCCCTAGAATCTTATGGGCAGAAAGATGAGGTATGAAAATCGTAGCCATTAAAATTCAGGGAATAATGATAGACGGAGTAAGGGAAGAGTGGGAGAAGACTGAACATCCCTGGTCTCTCTCTCATTCAACCTATCCACTGGAACAAACAATAATGATTATGAAATGTATGATGATGATCTAGACAATGTTTATGCTCCATCATATCATGGGTGAGTACATGCATTACTGTTGAAAAGCAGTAAAAATGAGGTGGACGATGAGAATGACTCCACCAAGTATGGAGAGGCTGCAGTATTAGTGAAGCTCACCCCACCTGTATGCAACCACGATGAGAAACAAGCATCACATTCCAGATCAGAAAGAACATCACATTGATAAAAGCATCCAGAACAATACCACCACCATCCCCTCCAAGTCAAAAGTGTAGCAATACTTTACAGAATATGTAAACCAAACTAATCTGGATCTGTGTCTCTCTAAGAATAGTGAGCAAGGCGTCCAGGCCTGGATTCCCTTAGTAACTTACAGTGAGACCAAATGCTACTTAAATTATGCAACAAACAATGGGGGTCCTGAGAGTCCCTCTGCCAGACATTAGTACCTGTTACCAGAGCCTTACCCAGTTTCTTTAGCTCACTATCTTTCACAGAGAAGAAATATCTAAAATATATCAGTCTGTGTCCTGCCCTGGGGCACTCCAGCACTGACATGCTAGGCAATTCTCCTTTGAACAGGAGTACCAACAGCAACCCCAGACACATGTTTCAGTCTGGTTGGGCATCATCAGTAGGGTGGAACTGTGCCTCTCTAAGAATAGTGAGCAAGGTGTACATGTCTGGATTCCCCTAATAACTTAGGGCGAAACCCAAAAATACTTAAATTATGCAAAAAAACAAGGGAGGTCCTGGGAGGTCCGCTGCCGGACATTAGTCGTGGTTACAAGAGCCTTTCCCAGCTATTTTAGCTCACTATCCTTCACACAGGAGAAATATACAAAACATATCAGTCTTTGTCCTGCCATGGGGCAGACCAGCACCAAAATGATGGACAATTCTCCTCTGAACAAGAATAACAACAGCAGCACCAGACTAGCTGCTTCAATAGCCTGATCTTCAGCATCTGCTCTCCTGTAGCAGAGAGCAGATTTAGGGGTCACAAGCGCCCTATTGACAGCCAAACTCACTACAGTGTAAGGGCTGTATTTAAAATATGCACCCCTGTTCCAACAATTACATAATTATGAGAATACTGTCCTGGTGGTACATCAAACTAAATATAAGCAATAACTGAATTTAAGTTATGATGGCCTACATCTCTTATAGTTATCCAGGCCATATCAATTTAATGTTGTACATATTTAAGCCCTGTGAACCCATTTCAGCAGTGTATTCCCCCCAGCCGCGATGTCATGGCTGCAGCCAGCAAACTGACGTCCTTAGGGTTGCATCTCTTTTGATCTTTGATCCTTTTTGTGGGCAGGTAACACCCTCTTGAAAGAGACAGATGCTTTACAGGAAGTTGTCCTGGGAACAGGAATCAAAGGGCATACACATTCACAGAAAGAGTAGCTTCACCCCACGGGGCTGCATACCAAATGGGCTTTTCATTCTATTGAGAATGGAAGGGGGCTAGGCTACTGTAGACATAAGGAGCTCCTTATAGCTGGAGGAAGGTTCTGCCATGTTGTTTCTTTTTGACTATTTCTTTCTTTCCTGTCCTCTCCACTTTCTGTAGCACAAAGCACTTAGGGTGGGATGTTAGAAGGCAAAGTTGACTTGTCCCAAGGACAGGAATTGGACCCTTAAAACAAATTGCTGTATCCAATCACCAGTGGACATCTACCTCTTAAGGAAGGGGTTTCAAACCATGTCTTTAAATCTTGTCTAGACTTCAAACCTTCAAGAAGATTTTTCTGGACGTAGCTAGGAGAGCAGTCCTCTCCAAAGTCCTCCAGTTTTGAGGTGAAGGCAGGTGTTCTGAGGCAGAGGAAAGCTCTTTGTCCCATAACCATCCCTAGGTACCATTGTGGATGAATATGTTATTGGATGAAGACCTGCATCTTTGCCAGCTGCACTACTGGCCAGGAACTCGCCCTGCTGAAGGACCCCAGAAAGTGTGTGCCAGCTGCCCTCATATTTGAGAGCCCAGCAAAAAGACTAATTTTGTGCCCGAGACCCTGCAGTTGAACTCACACTTTCTGAGATCCAAGACAATCAGGATTCCTGCCAGGGACATCATTTGGGGGTCACCAGAGGTCGCAACTGCGACCTCTGAGGTCTCCCTTGCGACCTCTGTGGTCTCCCTTGTGACCTCTGTTAAAAAAAAAAGAAATAAAAAAAACATTTCGTTTTTTTGTTTGTTTTTTTTCCGTTTTTTGTAATGCAAGGTCCTGGAGTGGCTGGCTCTCATGTTCAGGCCCTTTAAAAAAAAAAAATAAGAAAAATAAGAACAGGAGTGCCACAAATCTAGCACTTTCAGCACTGTCCCTAAATAAGAAAGAATAGGAAACCAAATAATGTGTCTTTCTGGAATTCTGTACAATGATTGCTAAACTCATTAAAGGTTTATTTCAGGCACACTTCAGGGGGTGAGTCACTGATTTAGTCTGTTCTTAAACACCTCAACTCAGCCTTTAATCCTTCCGAGGTTGATAAATGAGTACCAAGACAGGTTGGGTGATATTGGCTGTATATTTTTTCTATATAAAGCGCTTAAGCGTAAGTGCTATATAATAACACATCATTATCATTTGGTCATGGACGTCTGCTTGCATTCACAGTAATTTGGTAATATGGGCCTATACACACTGACCTTAACGCTACATATGGCAATCCATTCTTGCATGAAATGTACTTCACATTATAGTGATATCGTAACCATATTTTTCGTACTGTACAATGCTGTGATATCACTTCCTGTTTTGGCAACGGGTGAAAGGTTCGTGTTCCATCGTTTCCCGTGATATCACTTCGGGGTGGGGTCAAATGACATCACTTCCTGTGATGTCATCAGGGGTCAAGGGTCGTGTGATGTCACTTCCGCTACCCCTGGCATTTTGGTGAAATGACGTCCCTGATTCCTGCCATCCCACTGTGAAACCACTTCAACCCATGATGCAAGCATGTTCAACTCTTGAATTTTCTTGATCCCCTAAATAGCACTGAGAAGCCTTGTTCCCCATATTTGAAACACCAAGACACTGCAAAGGGGATTATTGCCTGATGAATAACCATACCCCTGCTCTATTGGGGGGCCTGTAGATTTTCGAGTTCACATGAATCCTTTTTTCCAGCTCAAGAACATATCATGTTTTAACCTTGTAGTTTTCATTGTATTTTTCTCCCCTGTCTTATTACCCCGATCTTTAATATTATGTGTTCTTTCAACAGTGGTGGGTTTTGTATTATTTTCTATGAGTTGTTATTGTACATGTTGTGTTTAGTTAAAGTATATATATGTCATATTTCAGGAGAACCATAATCAGACGTTCTGTTATTTTGGACTCTTATAATTCAGTATTTGAGTTGCTACTGAACCACATTAACACAGCTCTTGAGAGTGTAGCTTTCCCTCTGCCCATGTTACCACAAAAGGTGAAAAATGTTTATGTGTTAACTTTGACGGTTTCACTTTTATCATTTTGTTGGCTCTTGTTTTGCTGAGAAAGCGTGTTTGCCGCTTCTCATCCTTCTACTCTTGCTAGACAGACGTCAGTTTGTCACAGCTTCCACACTTGTATGGTGATCCACATGCAACATAGGGTTCCTGCTGGTCTCTGTTCCAGATCCTTGTTTCAAAGTAAAAGTGACAGTTTTCAAACACATTTATCAGGAGATGAAATACTGCAACAAGCCTCATATGGACTTGACACTGTGCAAGGTGCAAGAATGAGTTGCTGCAGGGCTTGGCAATCGAATGTAGGGAGCAGCAAGAACACAAACAAGCCCAAATTGTGCCATGTAAACAAGGCATCTCTAACTCACGAATGAATTGTGAAATACACCAGACTGTACATCACTGACACCTATTAAAAATATTGAAATCAGTGCCAGCACAGACTAAAGCACGAAGGAGAGTATGGTGAGTTTCTTGAATACAGATTGGTCTTCAGGAACAATAGCAGACCATCAGCCAGACAGTTGAGAACCACCACCTACTAAGATTCTCAGGCATTTTCACAGGATGCAGATACCCACTAAAATTATCCAGCTCTTCCACAGACTGCTGCAACTCTCCTCGGTGTGAAAGTCTTGTCAAAACAGTTCACCCCTGTTACTCCAAAACCATCAAGGACCACATTGACACCCTGGCTCCTGCTCTGGCTGATTTCTGCAACCACTCCTTCGCCATTGGAGTCTTCCCCTCCCCACTGAAGCAGCCCCTCGTGCCCCCTCTTCTTAAGAAACCCTCTGCTGACCCTTCCTGTCTGGCTAACTATCGTCCAATCTCCATCACTCCTTTCCTGGGCAAACTCCTGGAAAAGCTTATTAATCTCCCAGCTTAATCTTCACACTGAATCTGTTGGTTGTCTCCATGACCATCAGTCTGGCTTCAGAGCTGCCAGAAGCATGGAAACGGCTATCCTGAACATCCGTGAAGACCTGCTCCATGACCTTGATTACAACACCCCCTGTGTCCTCATCATACCCGATCTCTCTTCTGCCTTTGACACGGTCAACCATGCCATCCTGCTAATCCATATCTCCGATAACCTGGGTATCACTGATCAGGCCCTGGCCTGGCTGACCTCCTTCCTCTCCGATCGACCCTCCCAGGTCAAACTTGGGTGCTTCCTCTCATCTATCTCTATCTCAAGCTGTGGTGTTCACCAAGGGTCTAACCTCTCTCCCTGTCTGTTCAACCAATACCTGGCACTTCTTGCCCACCGCATTGCCGCTCTCTGCCCCAACTTTCAGTGCAGTGCGGGTGACACCCAACTCATTTTCACGCTCCCTTCTGCCACCTCGTCTCCAGCTCTCATCTCTGACTGTCTGTCCACCATCCAGGAGTGGTGTGCCACCAATGATCTCTGCCTTAATGCCAGTAAGATTGTGATTCTCCTCATTGGCAGACCCGCTCCCTCCTTTCCTGTCACTCTCTGGCCGGCCTCCTTGGCCCTCTTACCGCTCCCACCTGTGAGGCTAAAAACCTTGGTGTCATCTTCTACTCCACACTTTCCTTCTCTCCTCACATCTCTGATGTCTCTAAGAAGTCACAGTACCAGTTGCACCTCCTCAGAGGTATTCTTCCTTTCCTCTCCTTCCCCCAGAACCTCACTGTCTCCAGAGCTCTGGTTCTCTCTAGGCAGGATGGTTCCATGTGTTAATATCCCTGCATAAATATTGCGATACAAAAATATCACCATATTTTTGCGGCAATATTGAGCCATGGACCCTGCGGGGGACATCTCTGCAACCCCTGCATTATTTTTATATGTGTGGGGGACACCCCCGCAACTCCCGCTTCCACAAATTATCCCCCCCAAAAATATCACCTATGGTAAGACAAACGACCATATGTACGGCAATATTTTTGGTTGGGATAATATGTAGGGATACCAGCTGCACTACTGTAACAGCCTCTTTCTAAATCTGCCTGCCTCTATTCTCTGCCCTCGGCAATTCATCCAAAACAGGACTGCAAGACTTGTCCTTGGCCTCAAGCCCAGGGATCATATCTCTCAAGAACTGAAATTCTTGCATTGGCTTCCAGTGGCTGTGAGGAGTAAGTTCAAAACCCTTTGAACTGTGTCATTCTGGGGCCTGGGGCCTCAATAACTTCAACTCTCTCTTCCTAAATATCTTTCTTCTTGAACTCTTCGCTCATCTGCCTCCAACTCCCTCAGAGTCAGTCGCTTCTCCAAGCAGCAAGTTATTGGTAGATCTTGTTCTTCTGCTGGGGCCTCTCTCTGGAACAGCCTCCATGACTCTCTGAAACTTGAGGAGAACCATCTCCGGTTCCGGAAGCACCTCAAGACTTTCCTCTTTGCTTATGCTTTCTCTCCTCCTCTCCCCTGCTGATCTCCTGGCTGATTCTGAAACTGCACCGGTTACCTGGCTACCCACTGATCTCAGGCTCAGGTCTCCTCCCCGCCAGTTTCACACCTGCACTGCCCCCCTGGCTACCCTTGCACTCAGGGACTGCTTCTGTATCCCTATAGCCCCTGCCAGCACTTGACCCCTGATGTCTGCACTTACCCTTGCACTTGCCACCAGCTGGCTGCACTTGTATTTATCGTCTTAATTCATTTTACTGTTATCCTATGTACTGCACTGCCCCCTCCCCTTTCCCCCCGCACTTTTCCCCTTAGCACTTGCGCGATCTCAATGTCACCTGGCCTAGTAGGATTGTTGTCTGTCTTCCCCCTGTTTCCCCTCCCATGCCTCATCGCGCCTTGAAATACTTGTGTATAGGCATGTTATAAATGCTATATCATATCTTATCATATCATAAATACACCTGTGAGGCCACTTCTTCAATTATTGTTTTATTACTTACTCCTGCGTGATGCCCTAGGAGGAAAAGGATGGTGTTTCTCCATATGTCTCCTTAGGTTAACTGCCACCACTATGGTGTCTAGCTTCACAGTGCTCCCTGAAGAGCCGACAATGAAGAATGTAGGTGTCCCATGCCACATGATCTCATTCAAGGGGCCCTGCGTAAAGATGCATTCTTATGGTTTCCCAGAAAAAGGGGCCTGAAGCTGGCCACATTTGCCACTGTCACTGATGAGATTGGGCATGCTGGATGGGTACAGGAGTTTGGTGACGGCATGTCTGATGGCTGGTCATTCCCTAAATCCCCTCCTGACAGCCATGCTCCCCCATACACAGCTGCAACAGCTGAAAACGTCCTCTTCTACCCCCACACAGGCTACACAACACACATCTCCACTGGTGCTTTGTGGCCCAGGGCAACTAGCTCGTGCCCACGAAGAGCTTGAGGCTTCACTTACCCCTCAACCATGGGGGGATCGCCTTTCTCCTGTGAGGAGAAATGCTGCTCCTCCTCCTTCTCCCACAAACCCTCTTATGCGTTGTCCCCCAACAAAGTCACTGGTGTGCCTTTCCAACAACCAGAAGGGTAGAGAACCATCTATGTGTGAATGTAAAAGTGTGAAGCAGAGTAACTTGAGAACACCACATTGACAACTAAATGGAAAAACAAGGGAAAAACAATGGAACAAACAAAGGGATTTTTAAATAAAAGCTACAACTACAACCTCTAATGTACAATCACAATCTGCTACTACAACCTAAAACTACAATCTACAACAAAAAAGTGGACAACTTAGTAGAAACACATGGGACAAAAACAAGGAAACAATCAAAATAATTCACAAATACAATCTTCAGCTCTAACCTACAGTCACAATGTACAACCACAATCTACAGTAACATTCAACAACTAAAATACAGTACAATACAAATAAACATTGCAGTCAGTGTTTTTTCTAACTTGGGGGGACATAGGTGTGGAGACCTTTTTAATAAGTTATAAAGGAATATAAAAGGGGAAAAGGCAAACATTATTTTCTTTATTTTTTTATAAAAGGAAACTAATAGAAGACAATGACATGTGCTGAACAAACCATTAAACAAGGAGAAACAGAAAACAGCTTCAAAAGTGTACTACTGGCCATGCGGTCAACATCAAACAAAAACATTCCTACAAACTCCTCGAAAAACACATAAAAGGCTCGGCAATCCTCTAAACACCATAGATGTGAGAGTCTGAGCTGTGTCACACCATCCATCACATTCTGGCAAAACCCACAAAGAAACAGGAAGTGTGAAGGGCCTTATTTATGGGGATAAAGATCCATTAGGAGATTTTTGGCCTCTGATTGGCTATATGAACTCAGATGAACTCGACAAATCACCTGATAGGGTGCTTATTACCTAGACAAACTTGACGAATAAGCCCATTATTCATCACAAAATCAGCTGCTCCTGATGGAAGGATGAAGTGTCACATGAAACACAGAAGCCTGCTGCAAGTTCATCAGCGAATTGTCTGCAACTAAAATCATGTCCAAATTCTTGCAGGTCAATTTTCAGAAAGTTCCTCAAGGCCGAGTTATGGGCAATCCAGTAGAATTCCATCTAATATCCGTCAACAGATTTAACCTAATATCCATCAACAGATTCATAGATTCACCACATAGAAAATGCACATGAAATTAAATAAATTTTGGGAGGAGAACACACCTTGTGTTGATGAGTACATCCATTTCTCTTCTTTTGTAGTTGCCACAAAAGCAAGTGGTAAAAGAAGATAATACGTGGAATTATTTAATTAGACAAAATCAATTGATAGAAAGGTTGGTGTTGCTTATAATCGTTTCAGGAAACAGACACTGAAATTAAAACAATTTTCACAAGGATTTACTATACATAGTTCACGCCTCTTAATGATAGATTTTAATATGCATTTCCTGTGTTTTCAACAGGGGTGTGCAAGCTTTGGCTCGCCAGACATTTTGGATTACAAATCCTGTGACTCTTTTCAATTTTCTATGCTAGCAAAGATTGATGGGAATTGTAGTCCAAAATATTTGTGGAGCCAAAGGATGCATACCCATGCAATAGAACATAAGTGATCGATACCTCAAAGCAATATGACAAAGTACAAGATTGGCCCATTTCACAATCAGCATTATTATTTAAATACTAGTTTAATTCAAAACTAATGACTCCTTCTCTTTCATGCTGCAGCGGTTTTCATGTAGATGATTAATTTGGCAATCGTTCTGAATAAGACTCCATGCCATGCATATGGTAAATATAAAGTTTTTGCTCAGCTTACACACTTTGTTAGAATATAATGCCACTAGAAAGAGCATTAAAGCTACAGAGAAGAAACAAAAACTCATACGTATTTACTCATGTGGAAGAGTACAGACCAGGTTTTGTTAATAAATATATAAACAGTTCTAGGGGCGAAGAAGTCAGGAAAACTATATTTATATATTTTCCCCAGAGATGTTATTCTGTGTCCACAATCCTTAATGTTTCATATTTCTATTTTGCTCTAGCACACTTTAATTAGATAAAGCCCCTTTCTCATGTTGGCACTAGGCAAAACTTGTCCATCATGAAGTGAACTGTGCATGTGTGACAAAAAACGCTGATTGTGAGATTTCTGTCCATCTACCAGCAGTGCTACAAGGTTGTTGAACGGAGGCCAATGGATCACGCCACCTTCATTTGCAGTGATAGTCTTCACTGGGGGTGAAGTTGCTCCACCCCTCAACTGAGGAGTATGGGATAGGAAAAAAACATGGTCGGCCATCTTTACTCGGAATATTATCATCAAGTGGTATTGTCCTACAGCGACAGTGTTGACGGGCAATCTATCAGAATGATTATGCTCTTTTGTCTTGGGCAGGAGGTGGGAATAGCCTGCCCGAAGGCCTGATTCAAGGGTCGTAGAATGATTGATGGTCATGTGGCCATTAATACCATTTACCTTATAAAAGTGGCATCTTTAGATGTCGGGTGGGTTAGTCATGAGGGAATGGGTTAAAGGCTAGGATGCTGTCTGTTTGTCTTGGATGATGTCTGTTTGTCTTGGAAGCATTACTACATCTCTTTTTGCATTACCAGAATTTAGTAGACATTTCTGTTGTTATTTCACACCCAGCAAAGTCTGCTTGTAACCTTTCTGCACCCCATTAGAAAATGTAAAACAAGTTATTGTTACAAACCAGCCGGTGTGACACAGTGAATTCCATCAGTACTGCTCTTTTGGGTAGTGTGCACTTACACAGAAAATGCTTTCCTGAACACCCATGAAGATATGCTCTCTGATTTTGATTATAGCCTACCTTCAGTCATCATCCTCCTTGATCTTTCATCTGCTTTTAACACAGTCAATCGAGCCACCCTGATCAATCGTCTCTGTCAGAAACTGGGCATCTTTTTTTTATTTTTTTATTTTTTTTATTTTGGTTGGCTAATTAATTAACCTTTCAAAACAAACATATCATAGAAAAGAAGAAGAATTACATACAACTTTTCATCTAAGACACATCAAACATTAAAAGTTACAGGTGGAACTGTTATCGACTTTAAGATACATACTTAAAAGCAACATTAGGATCAATGCTAATTGATAAACACTTATGAAGATAATAACATTAATACTAGTAATGAGTAAATTTGAACATATAAGTGGATATAAGCCACACATTTCTTCAAGTATACATTGCTTTAACCACTAATAATCGATCATTTTACTAGAATCATTTATTCCTCAGAGCCTGTAGTGAGCAATACTGTATTTAAAAATTGCATTGTCACTATTCTTATGGAAATTTTTGGAGTGACAAATAGCTCATGCCACAATTCATCATTTGACCGCTTAATAAGGTGATGTTGTGTCAATTTCTTGATCATCACTTCTCTCTGCATTCTTAATTCATCACATTCAATTAATAAATACCTTAATGTTTCTTTAGTATTTGATACTTTACAAAATCGGCACGTTACATTTTCGACTTGTAATAGACCTCTTCTTTCTAATATCTGGTTAGTTGGCCACAGGTTCAAACGAAACCGTAATATTTGATTTCTTAATTTGAACGAAGGACATTTTAGTAAATAGTCTGCCGCCTGTCGAAATTTTTTATGACCGAAAAGCGCTCTATCAAAATCTTTTAATTGCAGACATTTTTGTTGGGTGTTATCCCAATCATACTGGTGCAATTTCAATTTTGCTTTGTTAGGGTTATTTAACAGAGTGTCAAGCGAGATGTTAGCGTTACTCATATCTTCAATTACAGCCGCTCTCCATTTCAACGGGAATGCGTTTTCTGATCTCAATAAGTGATTTGCCAATATTGCAAGCACGTTTTTTTCAGCTAAACCTAATACACATTTTCGGAACAGGCAACATCTTTTCCAGGCTACTTGTACGTGTATAGATAAGTTGCCCAACTCAAAATGAAGAAGAGCAGTGGGAGTTGAATTAGGGAGATTCAGTACTCTTTTTCAAAACTGTGGTTCTAATTTATTCCAATAAATTCTGTTTTGCGGCAGCCACGTCTCAGCTCCATAGATGATAATCGCTACCAATTTTTGATGGAAGAATACAAAAATATGTGAGAGAATTTCCCAAACTTATATTGGAGAATCCTTGCTTGAGAAGTGAGCACTTTTAGTTTATAATTTATAGTGTTTAGCTGAGGTTTATTCACAATCGAGTTGCTGAATAATACTCCAAGGTATTTATATTCATCAACTATAGTAAGCTTTTGGTTTTTCAGGACCCAATTCAAGCAATTTTTTTGTCTTTTTTTCCTTTTGCCTAGTATCATAATTTGACTTTTTTTCTAGATTAAGTGTTAAGTTGTTTTTATCAACATACATATCTAGTTTATGTAACATATTTTGCAGACCACTAGGCGTCTGTGAAATAGGTACAAGGTCATCTGCATACAAAAGCCAGACGATGGACTGCTCTTCAAGTTTTGGTGCATCATGCATTGCTTTCATAATATCCAATCCTCGATCCAAAATGAATAGATTAAATAGAGTGGACGCTAGTATGCACCCTTGTTTTACACCTCGCTCAGTCAAAATCACCTCCGACAGAAGCCCATCCAAATTCAGTTTTACTTGCATTGAGGTGTTTGAATGCAATAAGTGTATTATCGTGACTAATGCTGGAGGACACCCAAAGCTCACTAGTTTTTGAATTAACAAATGGCGATCTACCGAATCAAAGGCAACTTGGAAGTCTACATATGCCAGATAAAGTGGTTGTTTTTTCGACGCATAAAGCTCCTTGATTACATTTAGAGTTGTAATATTAATTGCTGTGCCAAAGCCTGCGACAAATCCTGTTTGAAACGGATTGCGGCATTTCTCCTTAGTCGTCCAGGCATTAAGAAGATCTTTTAGTACAATTCTACTGAAGATCTTCCCTGGCGCATCCAGCAGAGATATAGACCGATAGTTGGCCGGGTTTGTCCGCTCTCCTTTCTTATAAATTGGCACTGTAATCGCTTTGCACCAAGACGCTGGCACACTTTGTTTTATCAATAATGTCTGAGAAACAGCATATAGTATGGATGCCCATATTGTCGGGTTCTGTTTCATGACAAAATTTGATATGCCATCCGGCCCAGGAGCTCTCGAAGAGCTCGCCCTTTTAATATAGTATAGCACATCCTCTTGGTCAAATGTAATTGAAAAGGGAGTGTTTTTCCAATTGGCGGTTACTTGTGCAATACTTGTTTGAGGAAGTGCATACATATTGTGGAAATAACTCACCCAATCTTTTTCAGCAACCCCATTTAGTTGCGATTGCATCTGCGGGCGAGTTGAACTCATATTTAGCAACTTCCAAATTTGTGATGAACATTTGTTCTTAAATACTTCCAACCAGTGTTCACCATCATTTTGGTTCATAATGGCCTTATGCATACAAATCCAGTTTTTATACTTTGTTTTTATTCTGCGTAGCGCTAATTCACGCTTCTGTTCTGGCAGCAGGAGAATCTGTCCCTTTTCTTTTCGGAAAGCCATTTTTCTAGTTCTTACAAAATGATCAAATGTATGAGTTTGTGCAGTGCTGCACTTGTTATTATCAGAAGCAAGTGCAAATAGGTGTATTTTATCAGAGTACTCCGGAGGCATCAATCCTCTCTCAGCACAGTATCGATCTTCCCTTAAGCTGCTCGCAAAATCTTTTAGCATTGGAGCAGTCCAATGCAGTCTATTCCGTTGTGGATTGATGACTAAATTCTCCAACATTTTTTGTTGTGATTGAACTTTTTGGGGCTGCTGTAGTGCAAATTCTGCTTCCACCATCATATGATCACTCGCTGATGTTTGTGCAACAGAGAATTTAACAGTTTTAGCAAACAAACCTCTGTCCACAAACATATAATCAATAGTTGCCTTTTGTCCTCCGCTTGACCAAGTATGCGAAGGAGGGAAGTCAGACTCTAGTGCTCCATTCAACATAATTAAGTTCCAAGCCTTGACAAATTCAAGCTACTGCGTGGCCCGTTCCGAATTCCTTTTTCTCCCTACTGCCACCAAATGAATATTCAAATCCTCAGCTATAATCACATGGTCAATGTTTTTAGTAATCATGATTTGTTCCATAAATAAATTCATATCTTTGAAGAGTTTATCAGCTATAATTGGAATTGGATTCCAATATATGTTAATTATTGCAAATTTTGAGTTCTGTATTTCTATTATGGAACATTGCACAAAGGAATTCGTAAAGGGCCACTCAGCTATATTGTTTGTAGTGGTCATGTTTGATATGGTAGCTAGGCCAGACATTGGTCTGCCTTTTTGACCCTTTATCGCTGGCAATAGATGAACAAAATGGTTATCCCATGACAAAGGTACACTTAGCCAAGTTTCCTGCAACAACACTAAATCACATTTCTTAAGATAGTGATTATCATTATTGAGTAAATGTTTGTGCCCTCTCGTGTTCCAACTCAATATAATTATATTATGATTTGCTGGACATACCTCATTAAATTCTAGTTAGGTTTTATCACAATTACATGTCATTTTTGCCACACTCTCATTTTTCTCCTCTTGCATTCGAGGCTGTTGTGGCGCCTCCTCAAATGAGTTCTCTTTTGTGGTAGCGATTAGCATAAATCCAAGGTCATATAAAGCAGTTTGTGCAGACCATGTCATATTATAAATGATGCGCAACTTCATCCATATACATGATACAGTTGAGTTATTGTCATCCGGAAATTCAACTTGTTGGATATCTCCTGAGACTATGTCCTCCAAACTGTCTATGTCCAAGAATAGTTGTAGAATGCTCATTCTATTTAAAATATATAGAGGAAAGGAGCCTCCCGACAACTAATGAACACTGAGTACATTGGAGATGTTTTCGTATTCCTTACTGTCCCCTTGGAACTCCCCTCTTTCATTTTTGATTGACTTTCTTGATGTAAGCCACAATTCTCTTTCTCAGAAGGTAATTTGATTGGGACATTCTTCAACAACACTTTTTCCTCACACCTATTGGTTACTTCAAATGTATTATCTAATATCGCTTTCATAGATGATTTAAGTGTCTTCTGTTCAGCATATAAGGCTACTAAGCAGTCTTTGATTGTATTTAGAATATTATTTTGCAGATCATTCTGCATATTCGGAAGAGCAGATTTTCCACTCATTTCCTTCTCCTTTGTTTTAGCTTGGATTCTTGCAGGGGAGCCCATTGAATTTTTTTTAGTTTCTTTCTGCGGGCATATCTTCGAATTCGATTGAATAGTTTGTTTAGCTAAAGGATGGGTCACATTTGACTCAGCATTGACTTTGCTCATGTATTCGTCCACAGCTTTTCTGAGCTCTTGTCTATTTGGTATTAAGCCGTGCTTCACGTCCTTGTCCTTTCTACTAGGTTCAGCATCCAAATTCACCTGGCTATAATTCAGCCCCTCTGCAACCTGTACCAGCTTATCCAAGGGGGAATGCGATAAATCAACTTGTAGCACATCTTTACCATTCTTTAAAGTCTTGTGCTTCCCAAGGTTTGATTCAAATATTTTTTGGTGATCGCATTTGCCGCTAATGTGGAACAATTTACTGGTTTGGAGATAGACTTAAAAAACTGCTTTGTTTGTCCACTCCCGTTTACACTCTTGGCTTTTTGATTTTTTGTTTTCTTCAAGTTGGTTCTAAGATCAGTTTTCTTAGTAGCTGGATTTTTTGCAAATATTGTGTACGCCTCTTTACTGGGTTTGGTAATTTTGTCCTTAAACATGACCACCTCTGGCGGCTTACCGGTTTTACTAGCACCAATTAATTGTACACCCCCTTGTACATTTGTTGCAGCATCCAGAGAAGTTTCATATATAATGCCTTCCACATACGGAACTACTGCCTCCACATGTTGTACCTTTGCATCTATAATTTGATTTTCCCCTACACAAGGAGCTACAGTCTTTGAGCATTTTGGTTTGCCCTCTATTGATTGAGTTTCTGATTGTAAATTCAATTGGTCCATAAGTTTTTTTATACAATGATGCAATGTCCTCAAAATGTTTCGCCAGTTCTTCCGTTTCTTTCTCATCTGAGACTTGTTTTTGAGCCAATGTATCACCGCAATTTCTTTGTCATATAGCTATATTTTCCACATTAATATGAATAAGGTCTACCTTGGAGTTTAGAGCTTCAAACAATCTAGCGAGAGACATTAGAGCTGTATTCATATTTTCCACAGTCATCACAGAAGGTTCTTTAAGTTGTGAACCCATATTTGTAACCGACTCATTCCTAGCCTGTCTCCGAGGGGTTGGAGGAATGTAAGATATTGAGGATTCAGACTCTGATGTATTCCGCTCCTGAAACATAGTCAGTGTTTTTGATAGGTCGAATTCAACTACCCTGGCTATGAAACAGGAATCCGAGGATTCCAATTCTATAACCGCAGCATCCGTCACCACCTCTACATCAGATTTCTTCAACAAGAGTACAGCAGTTCCAGAACGAACATTCTGCAAAATCATATTATCCGATAACAAAGTGTTACACAAGTGTTTAGCATCCTTAGTCCCATCATTCCCTTCCATATTAGTAGGAGAACTCATTAACAATTGCAGAGCTATAGCACTTTCTTGATTATTTAAGAGTGGTCGCGCCTCCACAGTCGAGACACTCACGTTTATTGCTTCTGCTATAGGTTTCTTTAGAGCAGGAGAAGTTATTGTGGCAAACCCAAATTTGCGCAAATCACCAGTTCCAATAGTAGAATGTGTTCTTTTTCGTGAAGGTCGATTATCCCAGGGCACACTTTTTACCCGGGGGTGGGCTAATTTTGGTGTAGATACAAGAGTTTCTTTCAAAGTGGGGTGAAATATGGTACGCAGTTTTTCAGGGCCGGGCAGGCCTGTGCAGAGTGTAAACATTAATGTTTGTTAACATCCACACAGGCAATCTCTTTGAGTGAACCACCACAATTTCAATATCCTATAAGGTAACGTGCCACTCTGCTGATTTGGAATAGCGTTGTGGTTTATTTCCGCTCTAGTTCCCCACTGCGCTGTAACAGAGCGACACAGCGGGACTTACCTCAGTTACTAGGCCGGGATCAAAGAGCTAATACCTCAGCAGTCTCCCGCCTAGTGGTCACGCCTTCAGCGCCAAACAGCCGCACAACAGCCAGTGGCCTTGACCCCAATGGGCTTAACGCCGCAAGGGTGGTTGGCTCAGCACTTTGAGGATGATGGAAGACACGTGATACGTCACGTGTCCAGCGCTAGCCCCGCCTCCTTCAGGAAGCACACCAGCACCAGCAAGAGCCCCTTCACAGCTCGCAATGCTGGTTTAAAAGCCGAAAAAAAGTTCGTTTTTGCAGCACAATGATTTCCAGGCAGTGCAGCACCTTTCACCGCTCGGGCAGTTGGCTCAGCGCTTTGAGGATGATGGAAGTCACGTGATACGTCACGTGTCCAGCGCTAGCCCCGCCTCCTTCAGGAAGCACACCAGCACCAGCAAGAGCAATGCTGGTTTAAAAGCCAAAAAACGTTTGTTTTTGCAGCACAATGATTTCCAGTCAGTGCAGCACCTTTCACCGCTCAGGCGGTTAGCTCAGCGCTTTGAGGATGATGGAAGTCACGTGATACGTCACGTGTCCAGTGCTAGCCCCGCCTCCTCCAGGAAGCACACCAGCAAGAGCCCCTTCACAGCTCGCAATGCTAGTTTAAAAACCAAAAAACGTTTGTTTTTGCAGCACAATGATTTCCAGTCAGTGCAGCACCTTTCACCGCTTGGGCGGTTAGCTCAGCGCTTTGAGGATGATGGAAGTCACGTGATACGTCAGGTGTCCAGCGCTAGCCCCGCCTCCTCCAGGAAGCACACCAGCACCAGCAAGAGCAATGCTGGTTTAAAAGCCAAAAAACGTTCGTTTTTGCAGCACAATGATTTCCAGTCAGTGCATCACTGATCAGGCCCTGGCTTGGTTGACCTCCTTCCTCCTGGACCGACCCTCCCAGGTCCAATTTGCGTCCTTTCTGTCCACCACCTGTCCCTCCATATGTGCTGTTCCCCAGATCTCTAACCTGTCACCCTGGCTCTTCAATGTCTACTTGGCCCCTTTGGCCCACCTTATCACTACCTTCTCCTCTAACTAAACACTCAGTGTCATCTTCGACTCCACTCTCCCCTTCTCTCCTCACATCACAGATCTTGCCAAGAAGGCCTACTACTAGCTGCACCTCCTCAGAGGTATTCTTCCTTTTCTTTCCCCCGATGCTCACTGTCTCCAGATCCCTGGTTCTCTCTAGGCTGGACTACTGCAAAAACCTCTTTCTTAATCTGCCTTCCTCTACTCACCGCCCTCTGTAACTAATCCAGAACAGGACAGCAAGACTTGTCCTTTGCCTCAAGATCAGGGACCATATCTCTCCAGCCCTGAAATCTCTCCACTGGCTCTCTATGGCTGCAAGGATCAAGTTCAAGACCCTCTGAATTATCCACAAGGTTTCTGAGGTTAGGACCCGCACTACATCCAACTCTCTCTTCCTAAACACCTTCCTTCTCGAGCCCTTGGCTCAGCCACCTCCAACTCTCTGATGGTCAAATGCTTCTCCAGGCAGAGAGTGGGGGCTAGATCTAACTCTTCTGCAGGTGCTCCCTTCTGCAATGGCATCCCTGACCCTCTCAAACTTGTGTCGGACCACCTGAGGTTCCGGAAGCAGCTCAAGACCTTCCTTTTCGCTTCTACTTCCTCTCTCTCTCTCTCTCTCTCTACCTGCTGACTGACCCATCTGCTGCGCTGACTGGTTGCCTGGCTAACCTCAGAGACTCACTGGTTCCAGGCTCCCCCACAACCAGTAGCCCCTGCACTGCCTCCAAGCCTAGTGTGGACTTAGGGGCTGCATCTGCATCCCCACAGTCCCCTGCCTCCTTGCACTTACCCAGAGCTGTCTGCCCAAGCTGCACTTACTCCTCCCCTCCCCCTGGTACTTCCTCTCTCCCCTCCCTGCACTTTTGCGTATCACACTTGCCTGATGGGAATGGCACAAGGCCTAAGTAAGATGGTTTGTTTTGTCCTCCCTCTGTCTTCCCACCCTTGTCTTGTCACGCCTAGAAACACGTGTGTACATGCACGTGATAAATGACTTTACCATTTCATACCTAAGACAGCATGAAAATGTCAATGGCAGATATTGCCCATGTGTCGTTGTGACATGGGCCACTAATGCCTGCAGGGCATGGGTGTGGAGAGTATCAAGGCGTGGCCTTTAAAATGGCCTATATCTATCCATCCATGAGTGACAGCCTCTCCTCTACTTGCTGATAGCAGTCATTTTTCACTACATTAGACATCGCTATTTACCAACACCTAAAAATAACCACTAAGCCACTAATAACAATCCCAGGGTGTAGGGAATGAGAGTCAGGGCATGTGGTGAAACTACGGGCTATTGGTTGATAAATGCAGTTTTATATGTTAGAATAGTTACGCCTAATTTGTGACAAGACAGCCTGATTCATGGAATTATTTGCGTGAAAACGGCATATTTTAGTGAGTTTCTGCCAGCAAATCGCTGTTTAACTAGTGGGGATTTGCGGGCAGAATAGCGCACAAATCACGCTTTGTTTGGCACAAATAATCCATAAATCAGGCCCTAAAGTGAGACAATACTCTCAATAAATGACATAACAACCACATCCAGTACAATATGGCTGGCCTGCTACATAACAAATGCTCCAGTACTTTATATTCTAGGTTTCTCATTTAGAAAAATAAATGACAACATCACTAAGCAAGGAACAGTTTTAAATGTTTGCTGCTTAATGTTGTGTTTGCGTCCCTACTAACAGGTTTCACATAACAAGTCAGGGTGTCATCAGCACACACCACCATTGCCTTATTTATAAGGCGTGTGTGCAAAGCTGAGGACATTACATTGTGCAGGAGGTACACGCGTATATGACGTACTTCTCTTAAAATACCCCAAATAGTGTAATTTGCGGGCTACGCCATGCTTTAGGCAGCAATGATATAAAGAGATGTTGTGTTTTTCAAGACAGGCTGCTCCTCAATTGTCAGATGAGTGCTTTTGAAATGCTAAATGAGAAGAGTGTTCATCCGAAATGTCTCATCATGCATGAAAGGCTTCAAGCACCCACTTGACAGTGGCACAAGCATGAGAAGGAATAGAATTACAAACGTGAACACTTCATCATTCAGAGGCTTTGAAGGAGGGCACTGTGCCATTGTGTCCACTGCAAAACAAGGTATTTAAACGAGACGCTATTTTTCTTTTACCTCGGGGAAGAAAATAAATTGCTGTGTATGTATTGCTGATGGCGAAAAAAATGCTGCTTTCAACTCCAGTTGTAATGCAGTCTTGTCCAAAGAACCACTGACAAGTTCAAGGCAGCTTATACGTTTCTGTAGCTTGAGGTGATCAGTGTTTCGCTTTGAGGTGGAGAGCACGCTGAAGTGCACAGGTGCCACCTTCCTTAAAAGTCTGCCACTTTCAGTGAACACACAGAACAGGATCAAGGAAAGTCCACTTTATTGTTTCCTTGAAAAAGGTGTTGCAGATGTGAGAAATCATTTCAGATAATACGAAAAGGTTATGCAAGCAAGTGCACAAAACGTCAGAAAATGCACAAGAGTCACTGACATTCTCAGGCGGGTGAGGGCTGAGGTGTCTTTGAAGATGGTTTCAATGTTTTGGGGAGGCTGTGGGCCTGATTTAGTGAACGTTTGGCATGCGCATAAGCAAATTGCGCCGCACAATGGCACAGAAATCCACCAATTTACAGATCAGCCATGCTCGTTGCGCCATGTCCGCGAGCCATGCATGAGGCGGGTGGTACTGGCCAGTGCAAAGACCAAGAAAGGGATGGAATATGCAAACATCCTCATTAAACCAGAGAAATGAGGGATAACATGGGCGTGGAGAGGGAGGCACTGTGAAAATGCACAAACACAACCCTGTGAAGTGCAAACAAACCCTTCTTGACAGATTCATCCCTGCATTTGTGCCAATAAAAAAGCACAACAATCCTACCACCACCTATGACCAGGCACAAGGTGAGATTGCACCATGCATTCGCAGGTTCGGAACCTGCCATGCGATCATAGTGAAAGCTCACCACCATACCTGTCCCTGCATTGCTTGCATACCTACTGCTATCTGGAAGGCGGAGGAGGAGGACCAGAATCCACCATACATGCACACCGTTATTCAGCATGCCCGTTAAGGAAATCTATGGCTCATATCGCCTCGCCCCCCCATGTCATCCTTGAATTGGTCAGGGAGTAGGAGAATGACTGGTGTCAGGAACCATGTGTTCACAGTCAATAACACCCTTGGTGAAAGTCCTAACTACACTCCACTTCCTGGGGACTGGCACATTCCAACAGACCACAGCCATTGTTGAGGGAATTTCACAGCCTACACAATCATGCTGCCTCAATCAGGTCCTAAGTTGCATCATTGCACGTGTGCAAAGCCACATAGATATGCAATGCAATGTGTAGACAACACAAAGAGTGGCACAAGATTTCTATGCTGTTGCCAAGTTACCATTAGTACTTGGGGCAATAGATTGCACACATGTTGCAATGCAGCCCCCACAAGCCACTGAACACATATATCGGAACAGAAACAATTGGCTTTCACTGAATGTGCAGGCCATTTGTTATGCCAAGGGTCACATTATGCATGTGAATGCAAACTACCCCGGATGCACCCACGACAGCTACATGCTACGCAATTCCCCCATCCAACAGGCACTGTCATCAGGAACATATCGCAACAAGTGGCTCATTGGTGAGTATCTGCCAGCACACACACAAAACACACACTGGCGGGGGGCCACATCCAATACAAACCATACCATCCTATCCCATAAGAAAATACTGTTGTTGTCATTCACAGGGGACAGTGCACCATTCTTGATGATGCCTATCTGAAGTCCCACCACACCAGCGGAGGCCCGCTACAAAATATCACACATTGTGACCAGAGGCATACTTGAGCGCAAATTTGGAGTGCTGAAATCACGGTTCTGCTGCCTTGCCCATTGAGGGGGAGTAAAGCTGTATGCACCGGCTGCACCAATATAATACAGGTTATGAGAACCCCAAAAGTTCATCCCTCTGGGGAGACCTATCTCTACTGTCTGGAGTGGACGGAATATATGTATACAAAAAGAATGGGATTGGGAAAAACAAATGTAAACACTTTCAGTGACTATCTCGTATTCCTTCCTAACGCTCAGTCTTGAAAAAATTGACCTATAGTCAAAAGCTAAAATCTCATATTCAATTTTATTACATTTTCATATCAAAATTCAACATAGTACAAATCTAAAACATTTCTATAAAAAGCATTCATCTAAGAAACACTCACAAGCTTATTATCAAATACAAAGATCAGAATATATGATACATATACACATTACTCACAATAAACTCCTGAGAAAACATCATACAAAAACACAATAGGACAAAAAAATGAATTGCACTTGATCCAATTTGTGTATCCACACTCATAGGCCCAACATGTTTCTGTCCCTAACACCAAATAGGTCGGACATTCGTCAGGGGCTGTCCTCTGTACATTTTCAGTTGAGTGTCTGATTCACATGTGGTGTGTGCCTCATAGCAGTAAAAAATACACATATCCTCCACCCACAACATCATAGAAACATGAAAACATGGGCAGTGTCACTAGTATTACTTATTGTATACCCAAAGTCACTCACTCAAGCATGCAAATACAGGCAACAGGGTTACTTGGCAACACACATCAACTCAAAAGGTTGTATGGACATGAGCCATCAAACATTGACAAACCAAGAGTATGGCACACCTTCCCATATTGAGTCATTACCATTACCCGTTGATGAGGCCTGAACCCTCAATAAGTACAATGTAAATGACTGATTATCTCTGCGCTAATGAGCATGTACCACTGAAATACCACTAAAAACGGACCCCCACCACTGGTGGAGGGGCCACAGGCTTGTGCGTGTAGGAGTTGCTAGGGCATTGGGAGAACTGGTGGCTGTAGGCAGCATCTGCCCAAGACTGGCTGTGGCAGCTTTAATGCTGCAGCAGCACAACAATGCATGTGCAGTGTTTGACTCGGTGAGTGTGGGCCAGCTCACCATCACACTGGGTGTGCTGGTGTCTCATCAGCAGGGCCACGTGAGTACAGGTGCCTCCACGCCACCCTCCCATGGAGGTACATAGGGCACCCATTGACTGGGTAAATTGGACAGGGTGGGTAGGGGCAATACCCTAGGAAAGCAGTGGGCTGCAAGGCCAGGGAGCATTCCAGCAGTAGGTGTACGGCACGGCAAAGCAAAGTGTGGAAGGTGAGACTCAGTTGCAGGTTTCACAGGAATGATGGACTGGCTACCCGACAACAATCATGGCAGGACATGGCATGCAAGAAACACAGGAAATGGCACTCAATTATCCAAGAACAAACCAAGATTTCAGTGTATGGGCCAGCAGCATAAGTGGACAGACTACCACCAGCATGCAGCAGATTCCTAAACAATGTACAGAATAATTGAATTTGTACCACCTCAATGTCAGCTGCCTGTGACAATCATCAACGGAACACCAGAAAGACACATTCATGCACAACCCTACCTTTGCCACATTAAGGACTATACTGGAATGAATAGGACAACAAGCATTCCAGTGCCTGGTGTAGGATACTTTACCTTGTGTCACTTTCATTGTGCTGTGCATCCCCACCACCTCCACCTAACACTGTGCCTGCTCATTTGTGTCAGGAGGGTCAGTGTCCAGCAGAGAGAATGGGGGATTGGATTATAGGAGAGTGTCCTGTTTGCATTCACAGTGTGGGTGTGAGCTGGCTGTGCAAAGTGACCTGAGATGAAAACAGATGCATGCGTGCAGGGAATGAAAGTCAGGGCATGTGGTGAAACTACGGGCTATTGGTTGATAAATGCAGTTTTATATGTTAGAATAGTTACGCCTAATTTGTGACAAGACAGCCTGATGCATGGAATTATTTGTGTGAAAAAAGCAGATTTAAGTGCCTTTCTGCCCGAAAATCCCTGTTTGAAGTATGGGGATTTTCGGCCAGAAAGGCACGCAAATCTGCGTTTTTCGCGCAAATAATTCCATGAATCAATAGATTATGATATATCTGCCTTGTAATTCGCAGAGGTGAGACAATATTCTCCAAAAATGACATAACAAGCACATCCAGTACAATATGACTGGCCTGCTACACAACAAATGTTCAAGTACTTTATATTCTAGGTTTCTCATTTAGAAAAATAAATGACAACATCACTAACCAAGGAACAGTTTTAAATGTTTGCTGCTTAATGTTGTGTTTGCGTCCTTACTAACAGGTTTCACATAAAAAGTCAGGGTGTCATCAGCACACACCACATTGCATTATTTATTAGGTGTGTGTGCAAAGCTGAGGACATTACATTGTGCAGGTGGTACACGCGTATATGACGTATTTCTGTTAAAATACCCCAAATAGTGTAATTTGCGGGTTACACAATGTTTTAGGCAGCAATGATATAAAGAGATGTTGTTATTTTCAAGACAGGCTGCTCCTCAATTGTCAGATGAGTGCTTTTGAAATGCTAAATGAGAAGAGTGTTCATCCGAAATGTCTCATCATGCATGAAAGGCTTCAAGCACCCACTTGACAGTGGCACAAGCATGAGAAGGAATAGAATTGCAAACGTGAACACTTCATAATTTAGAGGCTTTGAAGGAGGTCACTGTGCCATTGTGTCTACTGCAAAACAAGGTATTTAAACGAGACGCTATTTTTCTTTTACCTCGGGGAAGAAAATAAATCGCTGTGTATGTATTGCTGATGGCGAAAAAAATGCTACTTTCAACTCCAGTTGTAATGCAGTCTTGTCCAAAGAACCACTGACAAGTTCAAGGCAGCTTATATGTTTCTGTAGCTTGAGGTGATCAGTGTTTCGCTTTGAGGTGGAGAGCACGCTGAAGTGCACAGGTGCCACCTTCCTTAAAAGTCTGCCACTTTCAGTGAACCCACAGAACAGGATCAAGGAAAGTCCACTTTATTGTTTCCTTGACAGAGGTGTTGCAGATGTGAGAAATCATTTCAGATAATACAAAAAGGTGTTGCAAGCAAGTGCACAAAAGGTCAGAAAATGCACAAGAGTCACTGACATTCTCAGGCGGGTGCGGGGTGAGGTGTCTTTGAAGATGGTTTCAGTGTTTTGGGGAGGCTGTGGGCCTGATTTAGTGAACGTTTGGCATGGCGCATAAGCAAATTGCGCCACACAATGACACATAAATCCACCAATTTACAGATAGGCTCTGCTCGTTGCGCCATGTCCGCGAGCCATGCATGAGGCGGGTTGGACTGGCCAGTGCAAAGCCGCAGAAGGGGGTGGAATATGCAAACATCCTCATTAAACCAGAGAAATGAGGGATAACACGGGCGTGGGGAGGGATGCACTGTGATAATGCACAAACACGACCCTGTGAAGTGCAAACAAACCAGTCTTGACAGATTCATCCCTGCATTTTGTCCAACAAAAAGGCACAACAAACCGACCACCGCCTATGACCGGGCACAAGGTGAGATTGCATCATGCATTCGCAGGTTCAGAACCCGCCATGCAATCGTAGTGAACGCTCACCACCATACCTGTCCCTGCATTGCTTGCATACCTACTGCTATATGGAAGGCGGAGGAGGAGGACCAGAATCTACCATACACGCACACCGTTATTCAGCATGCCCGATAAGGAAATCTATGGCTCATATCGCCTCGCCCCCCATGTCATCCTTGAATTGGTCAGGCAGTGGGAGAATGACTGGTGTCAGGAACCATGTGTTCACAGTCAATACCACCCTTGGTGAAAGTCCTAACTGCACTCCACTTCCTGGGGACTGGCACATTCCAACAGACCACAGCCATTGTTGAGGAAATTTCACAGCCTACACAATCGTGCTGCCTCAATCAGGTCCTAAGTTGCATCATTGCACGTGTGCAAAGCCACATAGATATGCAATGCAATGTGTAGACAACACAAAGAGTGGCACAAGAATTCTATGCAGTTGCCAAGTTACCATTAGTATTTGGGGCAATAGATTGCACACATGTTGCAATACAGCCCCCACGAGCCACTGAACACATATATCGGAACAGAAACAATTGGCTTTCACTGAATGTGCAGGCCATTTGTTATGCCAAGGGTCACATTATGCATGTGAATGCAAACTACCCCGGATGCACCCACGACAGCAACATGCTACGCAATTCCCCCATCCAACAGGCACTGTCATCGGGAACATATCGCAACAAGTGGCTCATTGGTGAGTATCAGCCAGCACACACACAAAACACACACTGGCGGGGGGCCACACCCAATACAAACCACAATACCATCCTATCCCATAACAAAATACTGTTTTTGTCATTCACAGGGGACAGTGCACCATTCCTGATGATGCCTATCCGAAATCCCACCTCAACAATGGAGGCCCGCTACAAAATATCACACATTGCGACCAGAGGCATACTTGAGCGCAAATGTGGAGTGCTGAAATCACGGTTCTGCTGCCTTGACCATTGAGGTGGAGTACTGTTGTATACACCGGCTGCACCAATATAATACACGTTATGAGAACCCCAAAAGTTCACCGCTCTGGGGAGACCTATCTCTACTGTCTGGAGTCGACGGAATATGTGTATACAAAAAGAATGGGATTGGAAAAAACAAATTTAAACACTTTTAGTGACTATCTCGTATTCCTTCCTAACGTTTAGTCCTGAAAAAAATTGTACCTAGTAGTCAAAACCTAAAATCTCATATTCAATTTTATTACATTTTCATATCAAAATTCAACATAGTACAAATCTAAAACATTTCTATAAAAAGCATTAATCTAAGAAACACTCACAAGCTTATTATTAAATAAAAAGATCAGAACATATGATACATATATACATTACTCACTATAAACTCCTGAGAAAACATCATACAAAAACACCATAGGACAAAAAAATTAATTGCACTTGATCCAATTTGTGTATCCACACTCATAGGCCCGACATGTTTCTGTCCCTAAGACCAAATAGGTCGGACATTCGTCAGGGGCTGTCCTCTGTACATTTTCATTTGAGTGTCTGATTCACATGTGGTGTGTGCCTCATAGCAGTAAAAAATACACATATCCTCTACCCACAACATCATAAAAACATATGAAAACATGGGCAGTGTCACTAGTATTACTTATTGTATACCCAAAGTCACTCATTCAAGCATGCAAATACAGGCAACAGGGTTACTTGGCAACACACATCAACGCAAAAGGTTATATGGACATGAGCCATCAAACATTGACAAACCAAGAGAATGGCACACCATTCCATATTGAGTCACTACCATTACCCGTTGATGAGGCCTGAACCCTCAATAAGTACAATGTAAATGACTGATTATCTCTGCGCTAATGAGCATGTACCACTGAAATACCACTAAAAACGGACCTCCACCACTGGCAGAGGGGCCACAGGTTTGTGCGTGTGGGAGTTGCTAGGGCATTGGGAGAACAGGTGGCTTTAGGCAGCATCTGCCCAAGACTGGCTGGGGCAGCTTTAATGCTGCAGCAACACAACAATGCATGTGAAGTGTTTGACTCGGTGAGTGTGGGCCAGCTCATCACACTGGGTGTGCTGGTGTCTCATCAGCAGGGCCACGTGAGTACAGGTGCCTCCACTGCACCCTCCCCTGGAGGTCCATAGGGCACCCATGGACTGGGAAAATGGGGCAGGGTGGGTAGGAGCAATACCGTAGGAAAGCAGTAGGCTGCAAGGCCAGGGAGCATTCCCGCAGTAGGTGTACGGCACGGCATAGCAACGTGTGGAAGGTGAGACTAAGTTGCAGGATTCACAGGAATGATGGACTGGCTACCCCACAACAATCATGGCAGGACATGGCATGCAAGAAACACAGGACATGGCACTCAATGATCCAAGAACAAACCAAGATATCAGTGTATGGGCCAGTAGCATAAGTGGACAGACTACCACCAGCATGCAGCAGATTCCTAAACAATGTACAGAATAATTGAATTTGTACCACCTCAATGTCAGCTGCCTGTGACAATCATCAACAGAACACCAGAAAGACACATTCATGCACAACCCTACCTTTGCCACATTAAGGACTATACTGGAATGAATAGGACAACAAGCATTCCAGTGCATGGTGTAGGATACTTTACCTTGTGTCACTTTCATTGTGCTGTGCATCCCCACCACCTCCACCTAACACTGTGCCTCCTCATTTGTGTCAGGAGGGTCAGTGTCCAACAGAGGGAATGGGGGATTGGTTTATAGGAGTGTCCTGTTTGCATTCACAGTGTGGGTGTGAGCTGGCTGTGCAAAGTGACCTGAGATGAAAACAGATGCATGACCATTAAAGTGCATGTACCCTGTCACACACATCCCACTCATAATGCACAACATGAGTCCACATAATGTTTAACCTGTATGTCCAATCCTGTCACTTGGGAAACAAGTATGCCAGTTAACGTCACTGAACATGTTAGTCTGAACATGCCACCTTCAGCATCACTTGCAAAGTACCACCATGAGAGATTCAGTTGCACATGTTGCAAGATAGCAATGTCCATCAAAGAAAGAAAATGAGTCAACCTCGGACGTCAAATAAAAAATCCAAAGAAAAATATCCATGACTGCGCACATAGTCAGCGGGGGTGATGAAGAAGGGGCATGGTGAGGTGAAAGGTAACACAAGAATGTAATGCAGGGAACACAAAAGATAGCCTAACTTGGCAAATTCCCATCTGTGACCCATCCTGTGGATCATCATGAGAAGGGTGCCCTGGCCATGCAAGGAAGAAGCAATGTCCTCCTGTGTGGCTGCCACATCAACAGAGGCATGCAACAGGCCGCCAATTGAAACAACGTCCTGGTGACTCTCCTTCCATGTCTCACTCATGTCTGCCTGCTTAGCAGCCCTTGATGCATCCATCTGGACGTTGATGGTGTCCGTCCGGGAAGACATCTCAAGACAGAGACATTCCCTGAGGCCTTCATCTCCTCAGGCAGCTATGCCCTCAAGGCAGAGATCTCCCCATGCAACAGATGATATTCTGTGCACATCATGGTATTGGATGTAATGATCTTAGCGAGGCGATGCATGTCCCTGCCGATCTCCTGCCTTACCTCGCCCTCATGCACAATTTAGTGCATAACCCCCATGTCACAGTCAAGGCATGGAGCAGACACACGTCCCACACTTGTGCGTGGGCACCTAAAACATGATGATGCAGTGCATCCCTGCCTGAGTGGTTGCACTGGCATGGCATGCAAGTCCAGATGCCTCCCACTACTAGCACACACCTCTGCTGCCACCAGGAAGGGTGTGGGCAATGTTGGAGGCACAGTGCCTTATGAAGCTGCATGGCTCACCACAGGCATGGCAACGGTCTCCTGCCCCCCACCAGGCTCAGTTTCCTCCATTTACCCAAGGAGGAACATGGGGTAAGGACTGCTCAGTGCTTGCTGAGCCAGCATCTGTCTCAGAAATTCTGCAACACCATCATCCTCATCCTCCTCACCCAATGGTGCCTGTGCAGACATGCCAAGGATGCCCTGCAACAGCTGTGGGTTCCTGCCACACACAACAGCCTGGCCACTGCTGGTGCTTGGTTGTACATCCCCTGATGAGCCCTTTGGCACTTGCTCTCCCTCAGCTGAAGATTCACCTACAAAAAGTAATACAACACGAATTAGGGCTACATGTCTATATAGATTCATGCCTCACATTAAATCCGTGTAGCAAAAAGGGCCTACAGACACAAGCAACAGAAGCCAAAACAGGTCTCTTAGTCCTGTCCCAAATCCATGCCAACCCTAGCAGGAGCAGTATGACACCTCAGACACCCAAAATATAACCAACATGATGGCAGTGTAAAACTGATGAATGACTAAAATATAATCCATGCAACTACGACATGCCACGTAAGCCTCCAAGACGCACATATATGTACAGCTGGAACATCAACAGCATGATGTGTATTCCACTGGGCAACACCAAATCACTCATCCTTTGTCATGCACAGTGGCACCATGATCACTTGTATCAGTCACACTTATCACTCACCTACAGCATGTCCAAATGTGTCGATGCCTTAGATGCCAACAACCTATTCACTTGAGATGAGGCCAGAGGCCACCTCCTCAAAAGGAATGAGATCCTCAATCTGCCAAGAACCATCACCAGTCACATGTGCAAAGGACA
Organism: Ambystoma mexicanum; assembly: GCF_040938575.1. Classification (NCBI taxonomy): domain Eukaryota; kingdom Metazoa; phylum Chordata; class Amphibia; order Caudata; family Ambystomatidae; genus Ambystoma; species Ambystoma mexicanum. Next base: position 291,440,771 of record NC_090933.1, on the reverse strand, counting down.
CATTTGCACCCAGCTTCTCCTTAGTATGCCTACTTAGGTCATCCATCACTTATGCACCTCTTTCGCAGTGTGCCTCTCCACCCCATAGGCATTCATCAGGCCAGATACCTCCTGCCACTTCTGCTGATGGTGGGCCAGTGTCAGGGTGTTTCCAAACCCAGGGGTACAGCATAGTCTGGCATTTGTCTGCATAGTCTGTGAGGGCTTGTAATTCCTCATCTGTAAAGTTCCTCTTTTGGCTCTGCCGATTCCCAATGGCTGGTGGCTATCCCTGAGTTGTAGGGGTACTAGTGGCACCTGCAGTGTCAGTGCTAGTGCCAGTCTGTGCCAGTGGTGCATCCCCAGCATGTGGTGGTTGTGCTCTCCCCCTAGTACGTCTTGTTGTTGGTCCCCTCCCCTTCACTGCTCTCCGAGCCCTGCCAGTTCCTGTTCCATCCATGACAGGAGTCTGGAAGATGGTTTACGGTAGGGGGAGTGACCTCTGACTGGCCCATAGAATTAGAGCTCACCCTCGAGTACTTTAAGACGAGATAGCTGCACCTTGAGTTGGATGGGGTGCAGGATTCTCTTACTCCAACACCAATCAATAAGGACAACTCAATGGATTGGCAAAGGGGAGTCTGTTTAATGACAAGTACAACAAACGGGGAAACATGGAGATTAACAATGATACAATGCTCCGTCTCGCTTCAACTCCCAACAATCTTCATTCAAACAGCAATAGTTATAGTAAAAATGTGTCATCATTGACGTGTAATACTGAAAAGTTTGTCATGCAGTTCTATTGTTTGGAAAAGTTAACTTAAGTATAGGTGCTATATCTGTATATGGTAACGGGGAGAGGGGATTGGATAACTCTTATCTGGTGGGTGTCTACGGCCTTCCCTCTACATTACTCATGAAAAACATCACTAAAAGTATGACGTCTCATTGATTCTACTATCTATAGGACCTTAGATTATTTGGCCCTCTGTGATTGGTCTGGCTACAACCCTAAGCATACATTTCCAACTTCCTGTCAGGAAAAGTTATGGTATCTCCTGCTTTGGGTGACATCAGACCTTCGTACCACTTCGCGCTCGGCTGGTCACGTGTTAGCACACCGTGAATTGGCTTAGTTTTCCTTCTATTTGTGCATTTAATTCTCCTTTTCGGCCGCCACCTGCCTGGGCCCCCCTTATCTCGACCTTCATGGGGCAGGCTGCTCTGCTCTTAAGTTTCGATTCTCTGTAGTTACTGTCCACCTCCCTCTCTTGGTTTTACCTCGATTTCCCAGGCACGGCCTGCTCCTTGCTGAGTTTCGATTCCGCCGTCTCTCCTGGCTTGCGCTGGCATACGAATCCTGGCCTGTTAGACCCTTAGTAACCTGGGTTAATTCTGCTTTTGTATAAAGTGTATTCACACTTATATAATGTGCTTCGTTGAGGTAGATATATAGTTGGTGCTTGCCGCTCTATTCTTCTACTAAGCATAGCAAGCCGCACTGTTTTCTTAGCTTCTTGTGTTACAAGCCTATGTACAGGCGTTAGCTGGTTGAATACTTTCATCCTGCTTTACAGTTACGTTTCCTAATATTTCAACATCGTCTCTTCTTCTAAGTTCATTATATCCTTATTCATATCATTTCGTCTTTGTGTGTCGTCTTTTGGTTGTTGTTTCGTTCATCCGAACGTCTGTCCGGGCCCTTGTGTCATACACATTGGTCTTCAATTAAGGCCTTTTGAGTTTCTTCTAAGATAGTGTTTAAACAATCTTCATTTCATGTCATTTGCTGGTATGGTTGTCTCAATGGATATCTCACTGCCCATGGTTGTCTGGTTATTGGCGCTTTAATAGGTATTGCTCTTCTGATTGGCACTGGTGAGAGCCCTAGTGCGGCTCTCTGCTGGTTTATTTGCTCATCATATGTCACATCTCTCGGTGTGTATGTTCCTGGCATTTCAAAATGGGCAACTGGAGTCCAGGCCATCTTTAGGACCTCCTTTACACTCCCCCCTCTGGTCGATTCATTGACCACTTCTGCTTCCTCCTTTGGATTCATCTTACTTGGCTCTTCTGTATCCATTTCTTCGTCTTCTGGGTTTGTACATGATGGTGTGAAGGAGTGTCTCTTTGGAGTCCATATTTTGATCACTCCTTTCAGGTTTCCGGCTGTTTTCACATGTTCCTCTTTGTTCCAGGTCATTAGCTGACATTGTCCATTTGGGCTGCAATAGATCCATTTTCCTTCATAATTTCTTTGTTTCCTGGGATACAGGAACTTTGTTCCTTCTGGCGCATGTTCGCTGGACTTCACAAAGTCTTTTATTTCTTCATCAGTTAGGTCTATGGGCTTCCATCCTGGCTCGACATCGATCATGATCTTCATCCCTATGGCTCTCTGCAGTTTTCTGACATTGCGAGATTATTATCTTCATAACACAAAATCCTAATAGTATCATCAATAGCAGGGCTCCCAGGAACTTGAATATGTCTTCCATCCATTGTGGGAACCATGAGAATAGTGATCCAAACCAGCTGTCACCATCAACTTCATCAGTTTCATTGATCATCTGGTTCTGTAGGTTTGTCAGCATACCTATGGCTTCTGTTAAAGTTCCATTTTCCTCATGGTGAGAAGGTATAAATGTGCAACATGATTCTCCGATTTTTGCACAAACACCTCCATCCATAGCTGTGATCATGTCAAGTACATATGTGTTCTGGAGAGTCATCAGCCGGATTGCTCTTAACTCTTCTTTAATCGCATTGAATCCTTTTATGGTCGTGTTGAGGGTCTGCAATAACTCCCATCTGGTTATTTGCAAACATTTAGTATTTACTCCAACTTGGATCCTTGGGATGAAAATCGTTGTGAATACTGATGAGGTTAGGCTGAACAGTTTGTGTTCATATGGGATTGCATGAAATGCTTTTTTTTTAATTTGGCAGAAAAGTAATTCTCTGTCTTCATTTGGGATACCAGCTCCACAGGTCTCCTTTTCCTTAGGTGAGCATCTGCTTTCTGGAAACTGTCAATATGCAGTTCACTTTTCAGGATCACTAATTCTGGAACGTGGACATTCACTATTGTGCATATGCCTCCCCAGTTGTTTTTCAGTCTGGTGTACGCTTTGGATCCACATGCTCAATAATGATCCATGATCACTGCAGTGCCATGCGTCATTCCTGGAGCTTCGAAAATTCATCCACAGTTCTGATTCTCTCCCATTTTCTTTGTGCCATTATTCCTGAAGCACAATTTCGAGTTTTCCAGTGGCACTATCTGCAGGGGTCCTCCTCTGTCTTCGACCCATGTCAGTAATTTTGTGAGTCTCGGCCATAGAGGTTTGCCCAACCTCTGTGAGTTTTCTATTGCTTCCTTGCAGGCTCCAAGGACCATCCATGCGCGGCAGATCCCCACTCCTTCTTCCCATCCATTGGGTGAAAGCACTGTTCCCCAAATCTGCATTTGGCCTCTGTTCTTACAAATTTGAGCCTCTTCTGGAGTTTCCATTGGACGTTCAGTCTCAGGTTTATTTCCCATCTTGTTACTGTTCCCTTAATTTCAGGCTTTTCATACATGATCATGTGATTCCTAGTATGAGCTCTATTTCTTGTCTGTCACAGATTTCCCCCTCTCTCACCTGACTTCGATGTTTGCTGGAATTCTTGGAAGGAGTCTTCTTGCGTACGGATCGGATTTTGTACAACCCTGAGCGAGCATCTTCTGGTTACAGCGTGCGTTCAGCGTTCAACGTCCAGGGGTACTTGGAATCTCTGGGAAGTCCAGGAAATGAGGGAGTTGTACTCAGAGGCGGCACACGAGATCCGGAATCAAGGCAGAATAAGGAGGAAGGAAAGTTAGAGGGGGAATCGAGGGCCCAGGAACCAGGAAACAAGAGATTAGTTACAGCGAACTACGGAGCACATGTCTAGCCACTACAAGCGGAAGCGTTGAGACGCGTGGGGCCGCGGGGGCGTGATCTCTTTATAGAATGTGCTACGTCTGACGTGGAGGCTGGTGGAGAGCGTTCCACGTTAGATGGCCATGTTGGAAGTACTAAGGAGTGAAAGCCCCGTTGTGTCAGGGACCGGGAAGTCCAAAAAGGACGCGTTCTATGGATCATGACAGCATGCCTCCTCTGAAAACCTGTCCCACCAGGTTTGCCCAGGTGTATGAGATGATACCTTCTGAGTAATCGGGAGGTATTCAGATTTGAGAATGGTTCCCAGGTGCGTTCACTAGGAGGATATCCTTTCCACTCAACCAGGTATTGAAGTTGACCCCATTTATACCTGGAGTCGCATATTCTCGATACTTCATATTCCAGTTGGTTGTCCACAACCATGGGGTGGGTCTGAAGGACTTCCGGGAGGACTGGATGTAAGGTTTTAATAAGGATGTGTGAAAAACTGGATGAATCTTCTTCCAGGAGTCTGGCAATTTGAGCCGGAAGGCCACTGGGTTTATGATTTCCTTTATGGAAAAGGGGCCATAGTACCAGGGAACCAATTCGTTTGATCGTAAATGTCGGGGCAGTAGTTTCGAGGACAGCCAGACCTTATCACCCACAGCATAAGAAGGTCATGGTCTTCTCTTGGAGTCCGCATAATGCTTGGTGTGAATTTGGGCCCTTTCTAAGTGTTCTTTGGCTTCCTTGTGTACGTTGATGAGAGTTTCAATCCAGGAGTCGACTGTTGGTACTGGTGTGGGATGTGGGAGAATGGAAGGTAGAACCGAAGGGTGGAATCCTTGGCTGCAAAAAAAGGGGCTGGTCTTGACCGCCGAGTGATCAGAATTGTTGTAGGCGAATTCAGCCACAGGTATTAACAGTGACCAATCGTCCTGTACCTTGGTGGCGAAACAACAAATACATTGCTCCAGGGTCTGGTTCACACATTCGGTAGCTCCGTCAGTCTGTGGATGATAACCTGAAGAGAGGGCACGTTGGATTCCTAGTATACGCATAAGTGTTTCCAGAATTGAGAGATGTATTGAGGTCCTCTGTCTGATATGATCTTGGAAGGGAGTCCATGAAGTCGAAATATGTGTTCCAGGAAGATGCCAGTGAGTTCTGAAGAAGATGTACAATGGTGTAAAATGAGCCATATGGGTGAATAAATCAATGGTGACCATGATAGTCGTGTAACCTCTGGAAGGTGGTAATTCCACAATAAAGTCCATAGCGATGAATTCCCATGGCCTTGTCGGTAGCGTAGGTTGAAGTAGGAGACCCGCCGGTCTCTTGTTATCATGCTTGTTTTGATTGCAGACAGCACAGGCTTGAATGTACAGTTGAACGTCAATTTTCATTTTTGGCCACCAAAATTGTCTTTGTATTAGACGGAGGGTGTTGATGATGCCACGATGTCCTGAGTGAAGGGTATCGTGACAGAGGTTTATTATCCATTGTTGTAGTTTCTGTGTGGGAATGACCAGGCCATTATCCTTGAACAGATACCTGTCCCTTGTTCTAGGATTCCATCGATTCTTCCCCATAAAGTCCTTCCAGATCTCAGAGGACTGGGTTTGCATCCGAATGTCTTCCAGGAGGCTGATTGCTTGGGCTATAAAAATTGTGTGGGGAAACATCTTCGGAAAGGACCGATCTTCAAGAGTTTCGTAGTCGAGACATCGGGATAAGGCGCCAGCAATTATGTTCTGTGATCTGTGGACATGATGGATGTGCAACTGGTACTGGGCAAAGAAGAAGGCCCAAAGGGCTTGACGACTATTCCTACATTCCAGAGATTGTAGAACTTGAAGATTTCGATGGTCCGTACGGACCTGAACAGGATGTTTTGCTCCCAGAAGTAGATGACGCCATTCTGTGAAGGCTTGACGGATGGCTAACAGCTCCTTTTCCAAGACGGAATAATGAGTCTCGCTGGGAGTCAGGGTTCGTGAAAGATAAGCAATGGGATGTTCTAAATTGACCTCGAATTCCTGTTTTAGCACTGCTCCTATGGCATAGTTAGAGGCATCCGTCTCCACTAGGAAAGGTCGATTAATATCAGGTTGAGCCAGGATGGGGGCTTGTGTAAACTCTGCTTTCAATTGTTGGAATGCTTTATCTTGGGCTGATGTCCAGAGAAAGGGAGTATCTTTCTTCAACAATGAAATGATTGGTTGGACTATCTCAGAAAAAGAAGGTATGAATTTCCGGTAAAAGTTGGCAAGTCCCAGGAAGGATTGAATCTGTTTCACGGTAGTGGGAACAGGCAAAGGTAATATGGCTTTTACCTTTGAGTGGTCCATTCCAATGCCTTCTGGACTAAGGTCAAATCCTAGATAGTTAACAGTAGAGACATGAAAAAGGCATTTATCGGGTTTAGCTAGGAGCTTGTGTTCACATAGCCATTGTAAGACTGCCTTAACATGTTCTTCATGCCTTAGATGGTCCTTGGAGTATATCAAGATATCATCCAAGTAAACTATGATGAAGAGGAACAGCATGTCTGAAAACACCCTGTCCATGAAACGTTGGAAGACCGCTGGGGCATTAGCGAGTCCGAAGGGCATAACCAGATATTCAAAGTGACCAAAGGGTGTTCTAAAGGCTGTTTGTATTCATCTCCTTTCCTAATACAGATCAGATGGTAGGCACCCCTGAGATCCAATTTCGTGAGAACTACAGCTCCTCTCACCGCTTCCAGGATATCTGAGTTAAGGGCAATGGGTAGCAGTCCTTGAGGGTGCATTGATTTAACCTACAAAAATCAAGACAAGGCCTAAGCTCTTCAGTGTCTTTCTTGGGAATAAAAATCAACAAAGCTCCAGCTGTAGATTTGGATGGTCATATGGTGCCATTTTCAAGGTTGGTATTCAAGTATTCTCGGAGGGCCCTCTTTTCTGGTTCGGATAAAATGAACATCCTTCCAAAAGGAATCACTGCTGAGGGTTCGGTATCAACAGCACAGTCTTCAGGTCTGTGAGTGGTTAGGGTCTGAACTATGGCAGTTGAAAACACGTCAGTGTAATCCTGATAGGCCCTAGGAACCTGGATGATATTTGAAACCATGAATGGGCCTTGCTGGTCTGTTGGCGTGCTTTCGGAAGATGTTGACGAGGAATCCAGGAATAGACAGTGAGACATGCAATACTCTGAACCAAGAAACAAGGATCCTGCTGCCCAGTTGATGCATGGGTTGTGCTTCTGTAACCAGGGAATACCCAGTACCATTGGGTAATGAGCTGACTTTATGATGTCGAATTTGATCACCTCTCGATGATGGTTTATCGAGAGCTGAATCTCTTTGGTCTGTAGGGTTATGGGTCCTGAAGAAAGAGGCCTTCCATCTATAGCCTCCACAGGCTGCATGATGCCTCGAGTTTCATATGGAATGTGGTGGTTAAAAACCCAGTCTTGATCTATGAATATCCCCATGGCTCCACAATCCACCAAAGCCAAAATGGGCTAGGTCTCATTCTTGGATGGCGACAGAAAGACCTGTAATATCACTAGATTGTTCTGTCCAGGAGAGTTCAAGGATGGAATAGATGTGGAGAAAACATCTCTCTCCCGAAGCCTTGCTCCATCTAGGATCGGGAGCTGGCGTTTCCCGAATGCCGTGGAGGGGCTAGAGGACACTCTCTAACTAGATGTTTATCTGAGGCACAATACATACATAACTCCATGTGGATCCTTTGCATCCTTTCTTGCGGGGATATGGGTCCACGGAAAGCCCCTAGTTGCATGGGTTCTGGGTCATTTACAGAGGCAGGAGTAGGGTCTGACTTCAAGGAGGTCTCTATGGGAATTTTCTGGAAGGGCATCTTGGTTTTCTTCTTCTCTGCCTACCTTTCCTGGATACGAAAGTCTATCTGCATAGCGAGATCCATAAGGGCCTGGAATGAACCTGGTCGAGCCACTCTGGCTAGTTCATCTTTGATGTCTTCATTTAGCCCCCTTTGAAAAAGAGTAAAGCATGCTTCTGAGGACCAATCCGCTTCTTTAGCCAATTGTTTAAAACGTGTTACATACATAAGCATGTCCTGGGAACCTTGTTGGAAATCAAGTAGACGTTCCTGGGCGCTATAGACCTGTTCTGGGTGGTCAAACATGGTCTTAAGAGCCTGTATAAATCCATCGTAGTCATCCAGGAAGGCATCTCCAGAATTGACTAAAGGTGTGGCCCAGGTTAGTGCATTCCCGGAAAGGTGCGAAATTATAAAGCCCACCTTAGCCCTGGGGGTTGAAAAGTAGTAGGGCTTAAAGGTAAAGTTGACTAAATAGGAGTCAAGGAATCCACAAAGGGTATTTGCAGACCCATCGTATTTATCAACTATGCCGCCTAGTAGTACGCTTTCCTTTGTAGCGGAATCACGGGACAAAACAAATTGTTTTAATGCGCCATTCTCCGCTTTCAGATTCTGCACCTCGGTCGTTAATTCTTGCATGCCGCGCATGAGCTCCTGAACGGCCGCCTCCATGTCCGTTTCGACTTCGGTCGTTTGGCGCCTCAATCTGTCACAGATTTCCCCCTCTCTCACCTGACTTCGATGTTTGCTGGAATTCTTGGAAAGAGTCTTCTTGCGTACAGATCGGGTTTTGTACAACCCCGAGCAAGCATCTTCTGGTTCCAGCGTGCGTTCAGCGTTCAAGGTCCAGGGGTACTTGGAATCTCTGGGAAGTCCAGGAAACGAGGGAGGTGTACTCGGAGGCGATACACGAGATCTGGGAATCAAGGCAGAATAAGGAGGAAGGAAAGGTAGAGGGGGAATTGAGGGTCCGGGAACCAGGAAACAAGAGATTAGTTACAGCGAACTACGGAGCACACGTCTAGCCACTACAAGCGGTAGCATTGAGACGCGCGGAGTCCACGGGGGCGTGGTCTCTTTCTAGAATGTGCTACGTCTGACGTGGAGGCTGGTGGAGAGCGTTCCACGTTAGACGGCCATGTTGGAAGTACTAAGGAGTGCAAGCCCCGTTGTGTCAGGGACCAGGAAGCCCAAAAGGGACGCGTTCTATGGATCATGACATTGTATTAATGTCCTGAACATAATCATCGGGGTAATCTGTTTCAGTTGCCCATATCAATGAGGCATCCCTCCCCATGAACTGGCATCTGGTGTTGCACATTGCTATATGTGACAGACAATGTGCTGTCGGGACATCTATTTCGACAGCCACAAAGATCTTGGATTTCCCCATGCTGTACGGTAGCAGTGCACAAACAAAGCATTCTCCTTCTGAAGTTTGCCTTCCAACTTCTTTCATGTGCTGGTACCAAATGTTGTTCCCTAGATGTGCTGTGCTGTCCAGGTAGTCGTTCAGTTCATTGTTATCGTCATGTAGGCTTCTCTTGATTCTTAGTGTCTTCCTGTATTTTGCTATCACTACATCCCTAAATGCATCTGTGTGGCTTTTCTTTGCTGGAGGATTCTCACATATCCTGGACCACAGTGCAGGTCTCTTCATCTGCGCCATTTGAGTGGACAAGAGTTCCGGCTGCTCCTTCCTGGTCCTGATGCATCTTTTCTCTGCTGCGTGCAAGTGCCCTTGCTAACCAGCCTAACACTGGTCTGGTGTATGGCTGTATGGTAGGCCTGGTACTTGTCCCTTGCGTTGGAATATGCGTGCTGGATAGTACAGCCTCTGTTGTTTTGTTCTACAGTTCCTCTTGTAGTTTTCTTACTCTGACTATGTTTGGTAGTAGAAGATCTACAAACATTTGTGTCCTCGCGGAGAGTCCTGCCACGGCCGCTTCTGTTTTCCGCAGGGCGTCTGTCAGTACTGCTTCTGTTGACTCTCCTCTTGCTTCATCTCGTTTTTTCTCACCATCTCCTGTGAAGACCTTCTCGGTAGGCAGTCTCGTCTTTTCTGTAGCTTTCGTTTGAGGTTCTGTGGTCATTGACACTAGGCCTGGTTCGTGTGCTTTCAGTGTGTGTGCGCGTGTGGGTGTCAGTGCTTTGTTTTCATGCCTTTCATGCTGACCCTGTCTCCGGCTTTCCTGCTCATTTGTTACCTCAAGTGTGTATGTGTCACTGCTAATTACATTCATTTTCATTTAATTTACTTTACCATCAGACTTTCTCTGTACTGGAATGACTATATAGGGTCTGGGTGCTTTTGCGGGTTTCATGCCTACATCATCAGGTCGGTGCACTGAAATTGGAACGCTTCGTGCACCAATAAAAAATGCAGCTCTGATCGTTAATGACAGTAAAATAATGATAAACACAATGCATAAGTACATTATAGTTCAGTAAGAAAGGTGGCAGCATTTTCTTCCAGAGAAGCAGGGGTGCCCCTCTGCTTGTGGGAGGACCAGGTTACTGTTCTGGACCTCCATCTCGATCATTCACCAAATGTCAATGTTATTGTTTTCCCCCTCTCAATATTGTTCCTTGAACAGTTTGTGCCATAAAGTGTCAAGTGCTTCATAAGTATCCCCCCTCTTGCGGAAGGTAATTGTCTCTTGATGCGGGGTGCAGTTCCTTTGCTAAACTATGGGAAAAATACTTTAAAATAATACTTCGATGAGTGACGTTTACTGTGCATGTTCAAAGTACGTGAGTTCCCAGTCCACTCCTCTAATCTGCTCCAGTCCTGAGGACATGTTGGATGTTGGTCAGTATGAGTAAATATGAGAAAAATGACAACAAATACAACAAATAAGGTACTTGACTCTGCTCCCTCGATCTGTCCCTAGGCGGAACGTTTCTTCAGACTCTACTAAGAAGTCGATGGACATTGTTATTTCTAATTTGCGCTACGATGGCTCGCAAGAACATGTTGAGCTGTGCGTTCTTCACTGGATCTCTGAGGAATGTAAGTACGTCATCGTTGGTTGGTCTTCCCACTAGCCTTGGAAAGTTTTCAATGAGGTGAAAGAAGACGTGGTATGCAAATCTACTGTCTTCTGGTGATAGGGACATTCGTCCTGTCTTGCTGGGTTCAGGATTATAAGTTCTTTCCTTGACGTGAACAATGTTTGCACTGTCCGGACGCATGGAGTGCGACCAGTATGCTGATTTTGTTTAACAAGTTGCTCAAATGTTCGGTTTTTGCTTGATCTCAAATAAAAGTCAACATGTCTGTGGTCCTTTCAACAATAGATGGGCAATCTTTGATTATGCGAAAGAAAAGTGTATTGATGAGTTCATCTAGTATCACCTGTGGTGGAAGCATTTGTGTCCTTATCACTGGACTCTGGGAGTACGATGAAGGCTTCCGTAATGACAGTAAGCAGGTGTCTGATTACTTTTTCGTTCTCAAGATCTTGTAGAAAGTCTGTGACACTGGTGACCCTCTCTACCAGTGACGGATATGATATTAATACTAAGTGGAAGTAAGTAAGTACATCCTTTGTGATGCCTCTACTGGGGGACACCATAAGTTCTGCCAAACAACGTCTTGGTACTGGATGTATCAGGATTCTGTATCTACTTTCAATGTAAAAGTCCTTGATCAAAGTTTGTTATAGTCTTTTCCTCGACAAGACTAATTACATTCATTTTCATTTCAATTACTTTACCATCAGACTTTCTCTGTACTGGAATGACTATATAGGGTCTGGGTGCTTTTGTGGGTTCATGCCTACATCATCAGGTGGGTGCACTGAAATTGGAACGCTTCATGCAGAATGTAGTTCTGATCGTTAATGACAGTAAAATAATGATAAACACAATGCACATAAGTATTTCAAAGAAGGTAGCAGGCGCTCCTCTCCAGAAAGAACATGCCATGATAACCTGTTCTGAGATGAGAGTTTGCAGCACACGCTTTTTGCTCACTGTACCTTTCACAGATGGGAAAAATCCATTTGCATATCAGTCTTTGTCCCGCCCACATGGGCAGTCCAGCACCGAAATGCTATGGCAATTCCTCTCGGAACAAGAGTACCTACAGCAACCCCATCGACGGGATTCAGCCTTGTTGGGCCTCATCAGTGAGGTGAAGATTTGTCTCTCTGAGCAGAGTGAGCAGGGAGTCCACGTCTGGTTGCCCCCAGGTAACTCATTGTGACCAACCCCAAGGTCCTTGCAAACATTTCAAAGAAGGTAGCAGGCTCTCCTCTCCAGAAAGAACATGGCATGATAACCTGTTCTGAGATGAGAGTTTGCAGCACACACTTTTTGCACACTGTACCTTTCACAGATGGGAAATACCCATTTGCATATTAGTCTTTGTCCCGCCCACATGGGCAGTCCAGTACCAAAATGCTATGGCAATTCCTCTCTGAACAAGAGCAATAAGTACATTATAGTTCGGTAAAGCTTAAGTGTGACTTGGTTCAAAACTTTGTGTCAACAAAACGTGCTGTGGCTTATATGTGCAATTTTCTTCTTCACCCTGCAACTAGGATGCACAGAGTGTCTGTTTTTTATGTCCTCCTCCCTTTTTTTTCTTAGGGGAAATGCCCAATTCAAGCCACAATTTGCAAAAGGGTTCTTTGTCTTTCTTTACTGCTCATGCATCCTTCTTCCTCGTCATGGATCTCGTCTGCTGTGGTTCTTCCCCGTTGTCTTAGTCTCTTCACAATGTGGTGCAGGCAGGGGGCTTTCTCCGATATAGGGCTTAATTTCATATAGAAAAATCCATGCTCTCCTGCCCTTTAGCTTCACAGCTGATGGAGTACAGTCTTCCACGATGAAAGGACCATTGAATCTTGGCTCGTCCCACCTTTTCCTCGTGTGGTTCTTCACCAACACACTATCTCCAGGAAACACGAGTGGAACACGTAGACCTTGAACTGAGTCTGTTGCAGTGCCCCCTTCGGTGTTCTGTGCTGCGCTGCACCCTTTTCATCATCGTTGCAGCTGGTCTGAATTTACAGTAAGGCTGGATGTCATGCAGTTCAAGTACTTTTGCATTTCGGATCCTAGGACCTCTCGGGTTGACTGGGCATCACATCTAGCTCTGTCTTGAGGGGCAATAGGGGTCCTCATCGTCCTTCCTGTGACTATCTCGTGTGGCGTAAGATGATGGTCGGAGCCTGGTTGGTTCCAAAGAGCATACAATGCCAATGGAAGGCAGTGCAACCATCCCCTCTTTAGAGTAAGCTTCAACTTGGCTATCCTTTCCTTTAACAAGCCTTTGAGCCTCTCACAAATCCCATTACCTTCTGGATGATACGCCAACGAGAATTTGTGTTTTATACCAAGCAACAAGCTAATCTGCTCAAAGACTGCATTTACAAAATGAGCCCCATTATCTGATCTCATCACTTCACACCCCCCCCCACCAAGGGAACACTTCCCTCACTAGGAATTTGGCTGCACAGGTAGAGTTTGGGTGTGTACATGGACCTGCTTCTATCCATCTAGAGAATGGATACACCACGACAATTAAGTATCTGTACCCGTTGCATACTGGAATCATGTCGACGTAATCGACATGCAGATGCTGAAAAGGCCCATTTGACCGGGGGATGACTCCATTACCTTTAATGTGTGCCCAGCAGTGAATTGCTGGCAGATTATGCAGTTCACCATAAAGAATGCAGCATGCTCTGCTAAATTCGGTATAAACCAGTCTTCCGCGAGCGTTGCTGCTAGATTCTCTTTTGTCAGGTGCATCGGGTAATGCAATTGCTCCAGTGCTTTCTTTAGTAGCGCTACAGGCATCACTGGTTTACCAGTGCTTTCTTGCCGCCACAAGCTGTCAGAGGGGTTTAAAGAACACGCTTGAAGTTTACACAGGTTTTTCTCCTCCTGCGGTGCCTCCTCCTGGAGCTCCGTTAGTTGAATATGCCCAAGATCACTATAGGCTTCTGGTGTGGTTCATGCAACCATCATTCTCTCATGGGTGCATGCCACTTCCACTTCCATAACCGTCTCAATTTTGGATGCCATACGCTTGGCTTCCGTATCTGCTGCGTGATTTCTGCGCGATACAAAATCTGTCCCTTTCATGTGGGCAGCGCATTTCACGACCGCTATGCCCACTGGGAGCTCTAGTGCCTTGATCAGCCTATCCAATAAGGGTGCGTGCTGCACTGGCTTGCTGTCCGCTCGGAGGTAGCCCCTCCTTATCCAGCGCGCTAGGCCTTCGTGCACTGTGGACGTCACATAGGCGGAGTCGTCGTACACCATTACTTCCTGGTCTGCATGATTCTCAGTGGTGAGTATCAACACCAATAATTCTGCAGCCTGTGCTGAATAATGAGATGGTATTAATGCACTGACGAGTACTCGAAATTCTCCATTCGCTATTTGTTTCATTACAGCAACGCCTGTATATCTCTGTCCATCACTTTGTTAGATTCTCGCCGACCCGTCAATAAAGACGATCTCTCCTCCCGCCAAGGCATTTTCTTTTACCCTGGGGATTTCATCATAGAATTCATCATAATTTGCAGTCATGTATCGGCTCTCCCTCAGTGACTGGCTCTGCTATGAACGTAGCTGGGTTCACTATTTTACATTGGATTATTTTGATTGATGGATTTGATATGATCACTTCATAGGCAGAAGCTCTCCGAGATGTCAATGTGCCCTTTGGTTTCTCTAAAATGGAAAATAATGAGTGCTCGACGTATAACGTCATGGAGTATCCCATTACAATGGTTGTCGCCTTCTGTATGGTGAACGCTGCGGCAGGTAAACTTTGTTCGCATCGGAATTGACCTTTCATTACTGGGTCCAGGTTCCCACTGTAATATGCCTGGGGTTTGTACCCCAACAAGGTTCTTTGAGCGAGGACTGTCGTCATGACGCTGCCATTTGTGTGCGAAAACAGGTAGAATTCCCCTGCATAGTTAGGAATTCCGAGAACTGGAGCCGTACAAATTGCTCTCTTGCTTTCAGTAAACCCTTTTTCCATCACCTCAGACCATTCAATCTTTTCCTTTGTCACCTGGGCCTTCTTTAGGGGCTGGAGAAAAGGCTTGGTATACGAGCTGTAATCGAAACCCATGCCCTAACATAGTTGCACAGGCCTAGAAAGCTCTGCATTTGCTTTATCGTGTGTGGGTTAGCTGTGTTCAATATTGCTTCAGCCCTTTCTGGGGTCACCTTCTTCCCTCATGAGAGATCAGTTGGTGTCATGATCTCTGCTTCCAAAAGGTCAGGGTTTTCCCAACTCCCTTGGAAGCAGATCCATAACCCAGGTTCCGAGTGCCAACCAGTCCCAATTGGGACCTTTTGGACCCAGTCCTGGCGCCAGTGGCACCAGGCTCATAAATATGCCCAGTCCCAGCGCTGGAAGCGCCGGGCTCATAATGCTTGGGTGGACTTACCTTCAGCAGACCATGCTGCTTACTTGCCTGCCAGTTGAGCCTCTGATCCTCTTCTGTTTGGAACTACTTTTCCTGTTGGGTGGGGCTGGAGCCACTCCCTAGATTCAGAACACTGGAACTCTTCTGGAAGGCAGGAACTCTTTTCTTACCAGGAACTCTTTTCTTACTTAGGCGTGGCTGTGAAAGGAGACACCTAAGCACTACAGGAGGCTATTTAAACCACACCCGGTGGATGAATCTTGCTTTGCGTTATTCTGCAACCTCTGCAGCAGAACACTCATCGTGTCTTCTGCATCCGGTCCTCGGCCTAAGGAAAAAGGCTTACCATCCTGAATCCAGTCTTCAGCAACACCTATAAAGACAAGAAAGAACAGGTTAGCATTCTGGCATCTGAAAGGCAAAGGCTTACCATCCTGAATCCAGTCTTCAGCAACACCTATAAAGACAAGAAAGAACAGGTTAGCATTCCGGCATCTGAAAGGCAAAGGCTTACCTACTCTTCGTGCGCTCCGGAGGTCTTCACACTGCATTCCGGCATCTGAAAGACAAAAGTTTACCAACTCTTTGCACACTCCGGAGGCCTTCGGCGCTGCATCCCGCATCTGAAAGACAAAACAAGGTGCATTTAAAGACATTGGGGAACTTTAATACTCACGTGCCATTACTCCTTTCCACATCTAATCCAGTGGGTATTCCGGCACCCTGCAGCCGCTCCGAACTCGTACCTGCAAAATAAAAAGACAGTTAGAGCGCATAGTGAAGCAGGCAACAAGCGCTTACTTACGTGCTTCCAGGCGCTTCTATTCATCACACGGGCTCCATCTTCAACTCACTTCAGCCCGTCATCCGCCATCGCCGGAACCCTGCAAAACAAGAGACATCATTACTAAAGACTTTAAAGACATTTGAATGACTCGAAACTTACCGTTCGTGCAGTAAACGACGGACAGCAGTCCCCTGAAGTCAAGAGGCCTGCGCTACCTATCCAGTGAAGAAACTGGTTACAGCACCCTGCCCCGAGGCAGATGGAGAGCTCGGCATTCACTTACCTAAGGTGAGAGCGTTAACCTTTGGGGGTCTACAGGAGAGGAGAAGAGGAAAGAGATAGGGACACCCCAATAACCCCAGTTCATTAACCCCATATTTTCTATCTGCAGACATCTTACTCTGCACGTCAGGCATACAGTGCACAGAGGTCCAGCCCAAAGAGCCAACCGGGTGCTACACATCACCTTTGAAGATACGGTAGTCGCCCAGTCAAGACCAGCGCCTCTGCGAGAATCAGGTGAGCGTTACAGAACGCAAAGCCTACCGCAAAACTCTCGCCCAGGCGCTATGGAAACCTCGGATACTGACCCCCTAGCCCGGTTACTTGGGGAACTAAGGGCAGAAGTGCATGCAGCTCGTCAGGAAACGAATGCTCTAAGAAGGGAACTAATTATTTCCAAGGAGAGAACAGACAATCTTGCTAGACAAGTGCTACAGTCACAAGCCGGACAGACCCCGTTACCCGCATCAGGGGCAAATCTTCCTTCAACATCCTCTATGAATCCAGTGCAGATCAACCTACCTGGGAATGTACCTCTGGCTCCGCCCGAACGATTTTCTGGTGACCCAAAGAGGTTTGCAGTATTTATCAATCAGTGCCGGTTGCACTCCTTATGCCGGCCAGCAGCCTTTCCAACTGATCAAGCAAAAGTAGCTTTTGTACTTTCGTACCTTAGTGGCAATGCGGCAGACTGGTCGATCCCTCTAGTTAATCAAGATGATCCGGTTCTCCATGATTTTCAAGCCTTTCAGCTTAGTATGGAAAAACTGTTCGCAAGACATTCACAGGGGCAGGCCTTGGACAATGAGCTTCTTTCGTTGCGACAGGGTAATCAAGACCTTTTGGCTTATATTGCATCTTTCAATAGACTAATAGTGGAAACTCAATGGCCTGAGGACAAAAGGATTACGCTGTTTTATAGAGGTCTAAGTAGTGAATCCCCCACAAGACTGTTCGGATTATATAGACTTGGTCGTTCAAATAGATTACAGGCTGCAGAACAGGAAGGCCGATCGTTCCAAGTTTGATGCTCGAGTATTTTCCAAACCGCCAACTCCTTCCAAAGGAGTAGACTCCGGGGAACCCATGCAAATAGGGGGTCTGAAAGGTCCTCTAACACAAAGGGAGCGGGAAAGGAGGAAACAGTTGCAATTATGCCTATATTGCGGAAACTCAGGGCACTTTCTTCGAGACTGTCCGGTGAAACCTGCCAAGAAGGCAGTAGGAGCTGCAGTTACCAAAGTTACAAACTCTGAGCAGGGAAACGACCTCACCCGACAAGAATAGAGGTCCTCTTGCCGAGCGTGAAAACCAGTTCCGTGACCTCGCATTTCGTGATACCTATGGTCCTCATTAGCCCTGATAATCCGGATCGATTACATGCAATTGAAGCTTACGTCGACAGCGGTGCCATCGGCAATTATGTGGATCATGAAATGGTTTTGAGGATGAATCTAACTCTTTGTCCCAAGGCTGTAAAGGACGTCATTACTACGGTGGATGGTACGGAGATAGCCTCCGGGCCAGTAACGCATACCATTCAAGAGGTGACGCTAGTAAGTCAAGATCGACACCATGAGAAGATCGTGTTCGATGTGATCAAGGCCCCTCAGTTTCAGATTATTCTAGGAATACCTTGGTTAGAGAAACACAATCCTCTGATCGATTGGCGAGCAAGAACGGTCCAGTTTCCAGAATGTGTCTCTACTTGTCACCCTCCACCTGGTGTTGCACTGGCCGCAATTTCTTCAGAGACTCCCCAGTTACCTCCCGAATACCTAGAATACCAAGATGTTTTCCGGAAGGATCAGGCTAACTCTCTACCTCCTCATAGGTCTTATGACTGCCAGATAGACCTGATACCTGGATCTACTCCTCCTTGTAGTAGAATTTATGCCCTCACCGAGCCTGAGAACCTTCACCTTTGACAATACCTGGATCAATACCTGGCAAATGGGTTTATTCGTCCTTCCAAGTCCCCTGCTTCTTCAGCTTTGTTCTTCGTTCCAAAAAAGGAAGGAGACCTTAGAACTTGTATCGATTATCGCTCCCTGAACCAGATCACCGTTAAGAATAGATATCCGTTACCTTTGATCCCTGAACTCCTGGACCAAGTCAGAAAAGCATGCATATATACAAAGCTGGATCTTAGAGGAGCTTACCACTTGGTACGAGTAAAAGAGGGCGATGAATGGAAGACGGCCTTCCGCACCAAGTATGGGCTATTTGAATATCAGGTCATGCCCTTCGGACTTTGCAATGCCCCGGCCGCCTTTCAATATTTTATGAACGATGTCCTCAGAGAGCTCATAGATGTATGTGTTGTTGTTTACATTGACGACATCCTCGTTTATTCTTCATCGGAATCTGAACATCGGAAACACGTGAAAATGGTCCTCGAAAGATTGCGTCAACACAAACTTTTCGCTAAGTTGGAAAAATGTGTTTTCAACGTGACTGAAGTTGAATTCTTGGGATTCATATTATCACCTGGCGGAGTGCGTATGGATTCAAAGAAGGTCGATGCAGTTCTCAAATGGCCATCACCATCCTCCGTAAAAGGTGTGCAAAGCATGTTAGGCTTCGCTAACTTTTACCGCAGGTTTATCCCCGAATTCTCTCAAATAGTCCAGCCCATCACTGCCTTGTTAAAGAAAAACAAACGTTTTGAATGGTCTACCGAGGCGGAACAAGCTTTCCAGGATTTGAAGACTAAATTTATCTCTGCACCAATCTTAAAACACCCTCGCCCCGAACTCCCCTACATCGTGGAAACTGATGCTTCAAGCCTTGCCATGGGGGCAGTTCTATCACAAAAGGACCCGGTAACCAATCAGTTGCATCCCGTGGCATTTTGGTCCCGCAAATTCTCGCCTCCTGAAATCAATTACACGATTACTGACAAGGAACTTCTGGCTATCAAGTCTGCCTTTAAGGCTTGGCGGCATTATCTGCTGGGGGCCCGACACACCGTTACTGTGATTACGGATCACCGAAACCTGCAATATTTGAAGACCGCAAAAGCCCAATCCTCTAGACAACTCCGTTGGGCATTATTCTTTGCCGAGTTTGACTTCATAATTACCTATCGACCTGGTACAAAGAACGGTAAAGCCGATGCCCTTTCTCGGATGGGAGTGGAAGAACACTTGGTCAACCCTAAACCTGTACCAATCATTCCCGAACAAAGAATTCTGGGTGTAATCGCCACAGAATCCATAGAGGAAGTTAAGGATAAAGCCAGGCAACTTGTAACTCCAGCAGACATACAGAATTGGCATCTGCAGGGAAAGGACTTTGCAGTAAAGGACAACTTATTGTATTTCCAAGAACGATTATACCTACCCAGCACAGATTTACAGAAAAAAGTAATCTCTTGTTATCACGACTCTTTAATGGAAGGTCATCCCGGTATAGCCAAGACCTCAGAAAAGATCAAGCGCTATTTCTGGTGGCCGTCTTGGAAAAAAGATATCAGAGACTTTATAATGTCCTGTGGAGTATGCGCCCAAAACAAGAGTCAAAAGGAAAGACCAGCAGGCCTCTTACGCCCTATTGACATCCCACCTCGCCCTTGGCATACGCTTTCTATGGACTTCATCACCGATCTACCTCCATGCTCCGGATACAATACGATTCTAGTAATCGTGGACTTATTCTCCAAGATGGCGCATTTCATTCCGCTCAAAGGCTTGCCAACAGCAGCAACTCTGGCCCGAGAATTTCTCGAAAACATCGTCCGACTGCACGGTTTTCCTTCGGTTCTAATTTCGGATCGAGGTAGTCAATTTATTTCTCATTTTTGGCGAAGTTGCTGTCGGTCGGCTCAAATTGATGTGAGACTATCGACCAGTCACCACCCTCAGACCGACGGACAAACCGAGAGGACCAATCAAACTCTGGAACAGTATTTACGCTGCATGCTGCAACAAACTGAAAAAACTTGGAAAGATATCCTTTGGATAGCCGAGTATGCCTACAATAACTCTGTCCATTCGGGAACTGGGAAAACCCCGTTTTTTCTTTTGTACGGCAGTCACCCTCGAACCTCGGAGTTGGATCCCCTCCAAGATCTTGAAACACCAGCAGTAGACTACCTGCATTCTACAATCACCCAAGCCTTTAAGGAAGCTGTTTCTCACCTTCAAAGGGCTAAAGAACAATACAAGAAAGGAGCAGATCAACATCGGAAGGAAGCCCCTCACTATCAAGTAGGGGATCAAGTCTGGTTATCCACCAAATATCTATCTCTAAAAGGGCCACGCACATTCAACCCAAGATACCTTGGTCCCTATTCCATCACTACCATAGTAAACCCAGTAGCGGTCAAGTTGGACTTGCCCCCGCACATGAAGATACATCCGGTCTTCCACGTCTCTCTATTAAAACCCGTGCAACCTCAAACCCGACTAACCAAATCTCCAAAACCTATCCTAGTGGATGGAGAACTCGAGTTTGAAGTCAAAAGCATTCTGGACTCCAAGATCTCCAAATCTAAACTATTCTACCTAATTGACTGGAAAGGCTACGGCCCCCAAGAGAGATCCTGGGAACCTGCTGAATATGTCCACGCTCCTCGCCTAATCAAAAGATTTCACCGAACATTTCCTGACAAGCCAAAACCCCCGGAGAAGCCCGGTTTGGGAGGGGCCTTGAGGGGGGGTACTGTCATGATCTCTGCTTCCAAAAGGTCAGGGTTTTCCCAACTCCCTTGGAAGCAGATCCATAACCCAGGTTCCGAGTGCCAACCAGTCCCAATTGGGACCTTTTGGACCCAGTCCTGGCGCCAGTGGCACCAGGCTCATAAATATGCCCAGTCCCAGCGCTGGAAGCGCCGGGCTCATAATGCTTGGGTGGACTTACCTTCAGCAGACCATGCTGCTTACTTGCCTGCCAGTTGAGCCTCTGATCCTCTTCTGTTTGGAACTACTTTTCCTGTTGGGTGGGGCTGGAGCCACTCCCTAGATTCAGAACACTGGAACTCTTCTGGAAGGCAGGAACTCTTTTCTTACCAGGAACTCTTTTCTTACTTAGGCGTGGCTGTGGAAGGAGACACCTAAGCACTACAGGAGGCTATTTAAACCACACCCGGTGGATGAATCTTGCTTTGCGTTATTCTGCAACCTCTGCAGCAGAACGCTCATCGTGTCTTCTGCATCGGGTCCTGGGCCTAAGGAAAAAGGCTTACCATCCTGAATCCAGTCTTCAGCAACACCTATAAAGACAAGAAAGAACAGGTTAGCATTCCGGCATCTGAAAGGCAAAGGCTTACCATCCTGAATCCAGTCTTCAGCAACACCTATAAAGACAAGAAAGAACAGGTTAGCATTCCGGCATCTGAAAGGCAAAGGCTTACCTACTCTTCGTGCGCTCCGGAGGTCTTCACACTGCATTCCGGCATCTGAAAGACAAAAGTTTACCAACTCTTTGCACGCTCCGGAGGCCTTCGGCGCTGTATCCCGCATCTGAAAGACAAAACAAGGTGCGTTTAAAGACATTGGGGAACTTTAATACTCACGTGCCATTACTCCTTTCCACATCTAATCCAGTGGGTATTCCGTCACCCTGCAGCCGCTCCGAACTCGTACCTGCAAAATAAAAAGACAGTTAGAGCGCATAGTGAAGCAGGCAACAAGCGCTTACTTACGTGCTTCCAGGCGCTTCTATTCATCACACGGGCTCCATCTTCAACTCACTTCAGCCCGTCATCCGCCATCGCCGGAACCCTGCAAAACAAGAGACATCATTACTAAAGACTTTAAAGACATTTGAATGACTCGAAACTTACCGTTCGTGCAGTAAACGACGGACAGCAGTCCCCTGAAGTCAAGAGGCCTGCGCTACCTATCCAGTGAAGAAACTGGTTACAGCACCCTGCCCTGAGGCAGATGGAGAGCTCGGCATTCACTTACCTAAGGTGAGAGCGTTAACCTTTGGGGGTCTACAGGAGAGGAGAAGAGGAAAGAGATAGGGACACCCCAATAACCCCAGTTCATTAACCCCATATTTTCTATCTGCAGACATCTTACTCTGCACGTCAGGCATACAGTGCACAGAGGTCCAGCCCAAAGAGCCAACCGGGTGCTACACATCACCTTTGAAGATACGGTAGTCGCCCAGTCAAGACCGGCGCCTCTGCGAGAATCAGGTGAGCGTTACAGTTGGCCTATGTACAGCACTTCCTGTTGACAATATTGTAGCTTTTCCGTGTCAACCTTATATCCTTTCTCAGCCAGTATAGTCAATAACTGAATAGAGTTGTGCCTGCACTGTTCTTCTGTGGTGCTGCAGATTAGAATGTCATCCACATAATGCAAGACAACACTTTCTGATGCAACATTGCTTAGGTCCATCTGTAGGACTCTATTGAAAATGGATGGGGACTCACAATACCCCTGTGGCAGCCTTGTGCTTTTCAGACGCGTTTGTCTGAACGTGAATGACGTCAGATCTTGTGAGTCACGTGAAAAAAAAGCATTTTTAAAGTCAATCACCGTGAAATATTTTGCCTCAACGGGTATATTACATAGAATTGTAGATGGACTGGCGACTAAAGGGAACTCGGCTTCAACAATACCGTGTAATGTTCATAAATCCTTTGATTTTTTTGACAGGATAAACCGCCGTATTACATGATGACTCTGACGTCACTAAAATGCCCTGGTCCATCATGGCCGAGATCGTCTTAAAAATCCCTTCTTCTGCCTCTCTGAACATGGGATATTGTCAGACTCTCAGCAAAATTGCTCCTAGCTTTAGTTTATTTTTCACTTCTCCCACCCCTTTCAAGAGGCCTACATCATATGATCCTGTAGTCCATACTGAAACAGGTACTTTAGCTATATCTTCATCGAAATACTCCGGACGCTTCAGCACCAACATCATTCTCTGTGGCACCTCTCTTCTGATCATTTTTACCCAAAAGATGAGACTCACTTCCACCCTTGTGTCTTCCGAGTAGGTTGTTCTCCAAACAGATTTGCCCTCATTACAACTGAGGCATTAAGGGGTTAATGGCGCCGTAAAAGGTGGCGGCGCCGTTAAACCCTTAATGCCTGATTACGAGGTCCCTTTGCGGGTGGCACTTTAACGCCTGCTTTTAGCAGGCGTTAAAAAACCAACCCGCAAAGGGACCTAGGAGCTAATTACGGCACCGTAATTTACGATGCCGTAATTAGCGCCTTCCCCAGTCCCATTGAGCCCTACGGGGCAAAAATGGGAATGGGGAAGGGCCATGGCGGCATGGGGAATTACCGCCCCCCACCATGATCCAACGCTTGGGTCGTAATGAGGGCCATTGTCATCAGTGACGTTAGTCACTCGATACCCTTCTTCAATGGCGATGATAACGCACCATTGTCTGCCTTCATCATTGTATCCGTCGACCAATGCTACTTTCCCTCGCACTGCAGCTGTTTGTATCATCAAGGGAAATACTTGTCCCTCCTCTGCATGCATAGGTATTCTTGGCCTGAATAAAAACTCATCACGGTTCTCATAGCTCTATCTGCGAGGCCTGGCAATCCTGCCATAAGCACCCGCATGCCATATGCGAAAACTTCTGGTTCCAGCGATATAGCTCTCATGGCTATGTGCCCTGAATATGCTCTAATCATTTTGCATACATTTGAATAATGCATTCCTGGAGTGGAGCATAGTATTCCCTCCTCCGTGAATGAAATCATCATGTTCAATTTTGTCATTAAATCTCGACCCAAAATGTTTACTGGGTTCTGACGTGAATACAACAAGGGTACATTCATTTCGCACTCTCCTACAGAGACTGGGATTGTGTCTCTAAAGGGAACTCGACTGTGAGTCCCTGTAAAACTCTGAGTATCTATGGCCTCGCCGGACAAGGAACACTTGCCTTCTCATATGCACGACCGTGTTGCACCCGTGTCAACTAGGAAGGAATATTCTTTACCCCCTATAATTACATTCACCCTAGGTTCCCTACGAGGGTCTGGTGTCACTGATAGGAAAGAACATATCAGGGTTCCCAGTGAGCTGTCCTAGTGTATATATAACTTTGGCCCACTGTGCACTTGTGGATTTCCCCCATTCCCAGTGTTGCTTCCCCTTCCAGGGCTCTGGGTCTGCGGCAGTTGTGGTGGTGCCTGTTAGGTTTGTCCTTGTGGAAAATTCCGTATATTCTGTGGTTGCACCCCTTGCTGCACTCCTTGTGCAAGCTGATGCACCGTGTGACTCTGTGCAACGCCCTGTTGTGGGAATGCAGGTGGATTCGCCATGCCTGCTCCCATTCCTTGGCTATTCTGCCACGTGCCTTGACTTCTGCACGTGCATGCCAAATGCCCTGTCATTCCAGACAGCCAACATACTGGCGGTGGTAGGATTATTTGTCCATCTGACATATATGAATTACCATTTTGCATGTTTTGAAAGCCTTCTTGATTACCTTGGAAATCTCACTGGTTGCTCTGCCATCCTCTTCCTCTAAGCCCTCTTCCCCTCGGGTAAAATCCTACGTTAATCTGGTTGTTCTGTTGTGGGTTAGCCACCTGTTGCATGTTTTGTTCAGCATGGCGCCTTCAAGAGCATACTTTGAACATTTCTTTTGCATCAGCTTCGCTTCTTCACCCTTTCGTGTCGCCTCATTTTTTCAATTCTTTTCTTGTAACAATCTACAGTAATGTGCGATAGTTAACTGTATTTCAGCCCAAGGTTTAGCCTCAACTCCTACCAATTTCTTGAGCTGTTTCTGCACTGGTTCTGGCAACCTTTGGCACAATATGTGGTAAAACACAGGTATTGATTTTGTTGAAGATTCATGCGTTTCGAGCACCCACATGTCTTGGAAATTCTGGATATAAAGTAGCGGATCTTCCGACTCCTTCATTTTTCCAGTCATAAAAGCTCCCATATCGAAAGTGTCTGGGTAAAGCACTCGTAGTGCTTTCCATACTTTCCAATTGTTAAATGGCACTCCGTCGTGTGCAGTGTTAATTGTGGTTACACCGGGTTAGCCTGCCCGTGTCCACACATCGTCTGCTCTCTCACCAAGTATGGCGATCAGGAGACCTTTAATGTCCCCTATAGCTAGCGTGTTTCCCCCTGACATTTTTTCGAACTCATGTATTCATTTTCCAGCTCTCGATGTCAGCATTGGAAGCTTATTTTTCAGGTTTTTCTCGATCCATGTGTGGCCATGGAATATATTGTGGTCTTGCTCCCGCCTTTTCTAGTAGCGGATATTGGAATGTGCAGCCTTCTTTCTCTTCTCTCATGGTTCTCCTGTCTGTCGCAGGGGTAATATTCCTGCATCGCCATCTGCCTGGCAATGTCCTCAATCTGTCTATATAGGGCGATAACGACACCCCACTCTGACCATGGGATGTTCATTCCTGCCGGTCAGACTGTGCGGCTGACTCTGATGTCCTCGGTGCAGACTCGCTAGCATTTGACCATCGTACCCCTTTGTCCCTTGGAAGCAGTCTTTCACGCCGTCTCCCTTCTTCATTTGCCTCACGCTCCTCCTCTTCGGAGTCGGACATTGGTTGTTCCCAATTCACGCAACTCCTTGTGTCATCATCATTTCTACTGATTTCTAATCTGTCAAGGGAAAGTTTCCTACTCCCACTACTTCGGGTGACATCCTCAGTGTCGTAGAGCTGAGTGCTTTCCAAGCGCTCGTCTTCCCCCTCTCCTTGGGATATTTGTTCTAGTCCCATTTCATCATATATTTTATTTATCGCTTCCCTGATGCTTCTGGTGTCGAAGTCATCTTCAATATTTGCTCTAGACATGCCTGGTACTGAGTCGTACGCAGGAAAGAATTCTTCAATGTCTTCCCAGTCTAGTACTGGATCAGGTTTTTTAACCTCCCTCTCCAAATCTTCGAGATCGCGTGCCCTCTGTCTATGCTTACGTTCATTATCATCATCAAATTCTTTGTGCTTCCTCGCCTCTTCTCTTCTTCCGTTCTCTTTTCATTTCTACGTTCATCTGTCTTTCGTATCTCCTCATCTCTTCGTCTCCTTATCCTTTTTTCACTAACTCTTTGCTCTTCTTCCAACCTTTGCTGTTTCTGTCTGTCCTGATCATAGGCTGCTCTCTATTTCTTGCTCTTCGCGATATAGCTGTTCTCACCTCAGCCTATCTTTCCTTCTTATCCTTTTTTCCCTTAACACCTTCTCTTTCTCCTTTCTCTGTGCCTCATCTATCCTCTCCTTAGGTCTCAGATCATCACTTCCTTTCCCATCGAATTTCAATAGGATTTGTCCTCCCATCCATTCGTCTTTTGCGAATGCTATCTCATCAGTTCTCTCTTCACTTCCTTTCCACTTCTTACCCTCTCTCTCCTTATCGAGAGATGCACTTGACTGTGCCTGATCCTTTCTGTCATCATCGCGTCTCTCCTTGTCCTTCGGGACTGCGGAGGTGAGATTCTTGTCCTTATCTTTCCCTTGATTTTCGTCACTACTGTATGTAGGTGAATCATATGCGGGGGTGCTGTATCCTGTGGCTGCTTTAAGCTCACTTAACGGGTAGAGTCCCTCAGGCTTATTTCCCTCGGTTTCTGTTTCAGCCGGGGCAGGTGGCGCTGTAGGCGTCTCACCCCCCTCCGTGCATAGATTTAATATCCAGTCTGCAGGTGGCCCTTCCTCCTTTGACTGTTCGAACATTTTCCAGAGTTCTACAACAGCAAGGTGTTTCTCTGGCTTCTTTCCTGTATATGTGGCAAACAAGTAAGTCGTCATATGCTGTAAGACGGCTTTAGATAGAGACCCATTTTGTGGCCACGGCATAAACATCTTGTGGGCGGTACACTTAACCCACTCGGTGCTATGTTTCTTAAGCTTGGGTGCGTGTTTCGGTAGTTGCTTACATACGTGTGCTAATGGAGTAATGTCTTCTATGCTTAAATCTGTTCCTCTTATAGGACACTTTTCAATGTTTTCATGTAACCTTAATACTTTAAACAATATGAGCGAGCACCAAACACCGCAAGCTCCAATCCAATTTTTTTCCGCCAAAATCTTTTATCTCACCACTTTACTCAAAAACATCAATTTGTGTGTGATTCTATCTCAACTATTGAATCGTGTAAATCCCTACTCAGTTCTGAACAACACAACATGTGACACACAACAGAACTTGTACGACAGACATTTAACATACTAGACAGACACCAGCTGGACACAAATATCTCTGCCTCTAATTATTATCCCTACTTGGAGTTTAAACAAACCCCGTTCACAACGTCTTTAAACGTGGTGGTAGCCTAGTCGTCCCCTATTGTGTGGTGCTCTGAGTTCACGTTTCTTCTGACCGCTATATTAAAGCGCAGGAATAAGGCGTATCCTCTCTCTTCTCAGGTATCCGCCCTGGTATTCTTCATTTATTCAATTATTCTTGAGTCATTATCCCCTTATATATATACAGTCTTCTCTACTTCTGATTACTTTGCTTTTCCACCTCCCTCCGTTACCTTTTCCCTTACTTGTTCTAATGCCAATGAGATTTGCCAAAGCTCTCCATTTTTATTTCACTCACCATTTGCATCGTTCCTCTCTGGACCCTCAGGATCACCACCTCTCTTACCGCCTCCTTCAGATTTTCGCCTGATCCGCTGCCCGCAGGAATGGGAAGGGTTATGGTTTTTTAAAACGGGTCCCTTCAGGCCCCACTGCAGTTTTTGATCAGTTACTCTACCATTGTCCACGGGAAGCTTCACAGTCTACTCAGCCGAATGGCGAAGACCTCGTGATATTGCCGAAGACCTAGGGCCTCATTACACGGACAGCGGTAAGGGTTTACCGGTACAGGTAAGGGCACTGGTACCGGTAAACCCTTACCGCCTTACTACGAGGTCCCTTTGCGGGTTGGTACTTTAACGCCTGCTGTAAAAACCAACCCACAAAGGGACCAGGGTGCTAATTACGGTACCGCAATTTGCGGCACTGTAATTAGCGCCTTCCCCATTCCCATAGAGCCCTATGGGGCAAAAAAGTGGGAATGGGGAAGGACAATGGTGGAAGGGGGAATTACCGCCCCGCCAACCTTGTAATAGGGCGGTAATTTCCCTTTCCTCCAAGGCGGTGCCGGTATTTTACCGGCATGGACCAAGGTGCTAATGTGTAATGAGGCCCCTAGAGTTACTTTGTGTCGATGGTTAATAGGTGTCTTATCAATAATCAATAATCAATAATCAATGGTTTCCAACCATCCTCTGCTACCAAGTTTACGGGAGGGGGAGTGACCTCTGACTGGCTCATAGAATCAGAGCTCACCCTCGAGTACTTTAAGACGAGATAGCTGCAACTTGAGGTGGAAGGGGTGCAGGATTCTCTTACTCCAACACCAGTCAATAAGGACAACTCAATGGTTTGGCAAAGGGGATTCGGTTTAATAACAAGTACAAAAAACGGGGAAACATGGAGATCAACAATGATGCGATGGTCTGTCTTGCTTCAACTCCCAACATCCTTCATTCAAACAGCAATAGTTATAGTTAAAGTTCGTCATCATTGACGTGTAATACTCCAAAGTTTGTCATGCAGTTCTATTGGTTGGAAAAGGTAACTTAAGTATAGGTGCTATATCTGCATATGGTAACGGGGAGAGGGGATTG
Source organism: Ambystoma mexicanum (assembly GCF_040938575.1). Taxonomy (NCBI): domain Eukaryota; kingdom Metazoa; phylum Chordata; class Amphibia; order Caudata; family Ambystomatidae; genus Ambystoma; species Ambystoma mexicanum. Next base: position 291,411,960 of record NC_090933.1, on the reverse strand, counting down.
GATAACTCTTATCGGGTGGGTGTCTATGCCCTCCCCTCTACATTACTCATGCAAAACGTCACTAAAAGTACGACGTCTCATTGGTTCTAGTATCTATTGGACCTTCGATTATTTGGCCCTCTGTAATTGGGTTGGCTACAACCCTAAGCATAAATTTCCACTTTAATTTAGCAGCATGCAGAATGGTCACCCAGATGCAGTATGCCCCAAGATTCACTTCCATCAATCAGTACTTTAGGGCTATGTGTCAATTAGTTGGCTGAGGTTGGCCTCGAAACTGTAGCTTATTGTCAGGAAAAGTTATGGTATCTCCTGCTTTGGGTGACATCAGACATTGGCACCTCTTCGCACTCGGCTGGTCACATGTTAGCACACCATGAATCGGCTACGCTTTCCTTCTATTTGTGCATTTAATTCTCCTTTTCGGCCCCCCTTATCTCGACCTTCACGGGGCAGGCTGCTCTGCTCTTAAGTTTTGATTCTCCATAGTTACTCTCCGCCTCCCTCTCTTGGTTTGACCTCAATTTCCCAGGAACGGCCTGCTCCTTGCTGAGTTTCGATTCCGCCATCTCTCCTGGCTTGCGCTGGCATACGAATCCTGGCCTGTTCGACCCTTAGTAACCTAGGTTAATTCTGCTTTTGTATAAAGTGGATTTGCACTTATATAATGTGCTTCGTTGAGGTAGATATATAGTTGGTGCTTGCTGCTCTATTCTTCTACTAAGCATAGCAAGCCGCACTGTTTTCTTAGCTTCTTGTGTTACAAGCCTATATACAGGCGTTAGCTGGTTAAATACTTTCATCCTGCTTTACAGTTACGTTTCATTATATTTTAACATCGTCTCTTCTTCTAAGTTCATTACATCCTTATTCATATAATTTTGTCTTTGTGTGTCGTCTTTTGCTTGTCGTTTTGTTCATCTGAACGTCTGTCCGGGACCTTGTTTCATCACCATTCATCTTCAATTAAGGCCTTTTGAGTTTCTTCTGGGATAGTGTTTAAACAATCTTCATTTCGTGTCATTTGCTGGTATGGTTGTCTCAATGGATATCTCACTGCCCATGGTTGTCTGTTTATTGGCGCTTCAATAGGTATTGCTCTTCTGATTGGCACTGGACAGAGCCCTAGTGCGGCTCTCTGCTGGTTTATTTGCTCATCATACGTCACATCTGTCGGTGTGTATGTTCCTGGTACTTCAAAATGGGCGACTGAAGTGCAGGCCATATTTAGGACCTCCTTTACAATGGATATTTGCAAAACTTGATGTTCTGAAATTGTGCCGCATACCCTCCACTTACTCCCCTGTAATGGCAATCAAGGAAGTGCTCTGCATCCTCCGATCGCTATGATTATTCTGCACAGGTGCATCCTATGCATGCCCCCAATATTCGTAGTAAGCTGCGCAGGTGCGGTTTGCACATTGTGAAGCGCATAACCTACGTGACACGGCCAGCTTGTTTTGGCATCTGGAGGTGCATGATACCACAGACAGGCTTGCCACAGGTTCAAGACCCATCTTGGCCTGCTCTCACACTCCTGAAATCCCTCAGGTGTGGACTTTTTGGACAGTTTGCTGTACATTGCCAGGGGCGCATTGTTGCAACTTTAACTCCATTGCTGCCTGCTGCTAATCAGTTCAGGTGAGTGGGGGAATAGAACAAGGGCAACTGGTGGCTCTGTGGCTGCATGCTGGAAGGTGGGGGTAGGATGGTGGCACTCATGGGGAGTGGTACTGTTGTGGCAGCACAGTGTATCGCAGGTGGGTGCTTACCTATGCAATGATGACACATGTTGCATGCTGACTTTTGCAATATGTAGTAGTTAGCAACAAAATGTACCCTGATGCATATCGGAGCTGCTGCAGCTGGTGCATGAATTTTGCTGGCAATGTGCCTGAGTTAGTTGGGCTGCAGAGACATGTACAGTTGGTCGTTGTGTGCGCATGTGTGAGTGTCTTGGTCCATTCCCAGGTTTTGCTTCTGACATTGGCAGTGGCTGATTGGCCGTGTATAGCTGAATCATTATTGGGGCAGGCATTGGAGGACAACATCCTGGGAGCATACTTGAGGACAGGAAGTGTGGGCGTGCTCCATGGGGATGAAACAGAGTCTTGTTACGTTGTCACATAGAAGGTTGTCACAATTATGTCTATGTTACAGTTGCATCCCAGACCCTGTGCCAGTCCACTAGCGTCTATGTTGTGGTTGACTTAGTGCACTCCTATTTTAATTAAAAAATGTAAATTATTAACGAAAAGGTAGTGGCGTGCTGGGGTGAAAACCAACACTGAGAATGGGTTGTACTAATTGATATAAAACAGCAGATGTCAACAATCTTGTGGAACTCTCCCTTCCCCTGCACACCCAGTTTGTATTGAATAAACAATCAATTAAAATTAGTTGAGTTAAAGTGAAGTAAACTGAAATTAAATAAAATCATTTGTACTACAATTTTTTGTAAAACAGATCAAATGTTTTTACTTCTTCGTATATTGGGTGACCTATTGAATTTTTTGATACATAATTATTAATTTGCAATTAATTCAAAACAAAACACTTAACAATAAAACCGATTTTGTAGTCATAATTGAGTAGACAATTGCAAGCAATGAATATGATACAATCTCCCATTTCACTAAATTATACAAGTCCATATGGGACTCCTGGCACTGCAGCTCTTCCTGTTTTTGGTCGCAGTGAACAGACCTTTGGGATACCCTTTTGGCACCCATTGGTGGGGGTATGACCCTGTACTCCTATTGTATGTTTTTGGGCACCTGCGGGTGGCCCACAGAGCAGAGTATGGGCTGGTGCCAGCTCCATGATGAATTTGACAGGTGCTCTGAGTATCCCCCATTTTGGGATAACCAGGTGATTCCTGATGGGAGACAAGATGGCCCCTGTGGCCTCTTGCTTTCCATTGTCTGTTATCTTGTTTTCCCAAAGTCCTGGGAAGCCCTGACTCTGTCCCTTCCCCTGACGGGCTGTTGGGTGGAAGTTCCATATATGGTATTGTGGGGAAATCTAGGCCAGACTGGCTGGAGCATTCCCAATGACTGTAGGTTGTGGGTACACATGTCGGGGGGGACTTGGGTGAATGGAGTACATGACCAATATACATCTCATGTTATGGGTGTCTGGTTTCTGGTGTGTGACACAATGACTGAGACAGCTCTGCCCAAAACTTGTATGAATGCAGTGTGGAGTGCTAAATGGCTGGGTGCTTTTCCCAATCCACATTCCTTGTTGTGAGTGTCTGGATGGAGAAGAATGGCCTGAATACACTGTGAGCCTGATTGGCTGCCTGGCTGCTGAATGCCATTCTGAATGCTTGGCTACCTGGGCCTGGCTCAGCAGTGTGAATGGGAGAGAAAACACTATATCTGGGGACCTCTGTCAGACTTCGGCTCCACCTCCCCCTTCTCCTCACCTGAATCTTCTGATACTGAGTCCTTTACCGTAGTCCGGTTTCGGGGACGTTCCTTCTTCTTGGTAGAGATAAGATCCTTAGGTGTTCTAACCTTCTTATCGTGCAAGTAAGGTCTGGCCCCTCCGGAGGCCACCTTGTCAGTAGTGGAAACCTGCCGTGGGGGGCTCCCAGTGGGCCAGCCTCGGTGCCCAAGGGAAAAAGCCGGAACGGCAGAAAAAACCCTTGAATGAAGATCTGCAGGCAAGGTGAGGAGTGGTTCCTAAGGCAAGGTATAAGGCAGGTTCTCCCAGGCTGAAATGATGAAGATTCAGGAATGATGGATTGAAAAGCGAGGGCTTTCTCCAAAGTCAGGACACTGTAGAATGCCTGGAGTGCCAGATGCCTCGGACACAGAAGCTGATAGGAGCCGCAAGCGGTATAAGGTACAGGAAGGTAACAACGAGGAGCTGAAAGATAAGGGTTTCGCAAGCGGAGAAAAAGTAAACAGAAAGGTAAGCAAGAAGCTGAGCGCGAAAGGGATCGCGAGCGGAGAAAAAGGAATCAGAAAGGCAGGGCGAGGAGCAGAGTGCGAAGGGTTTCGTAAGCGGAGAAAAAGTAAACAGGAAGGTAAGCAAGAAGCTGAGCACGAAAGGGATCGCGAGCGGAGAAAAAGAAATCAGGAAGGCGGAGCGAGGAGCAGAGCGCGAAGGGTTTCGCAAGCGGAGAAAAAGTAAACAGGAAGGTAAGCAAGAAGCTGAGCGCGAAAGGGGTCGCGAGCGAGAAAGGCAGAACACAGATAGTCGGTTACGAAAACCACATAGAACAAAAAACACAGAGTGGACAGAAAGGGGAGAGGGACACAGGAGAAAAAACAAGCTCTCGCCGAAAACGAGAGCGTGAAGGAAAACTCGGAAAGAAGTTACGAGCAACTCTGAGCGCTGGTAGAAGTGTAGGCAATACACAGTTACAACGCGCCGAGCTGGAGGCGGGGCCTAGATTTATAGTGGAGGCAGCCATGATGGGTGAGGACTAGAGCGTCCATCGATCCCACAGCTTCCACCCTCGATTCCTGTCAGTATACCCCCTCTTCCTTGGGGGTCCCCCCGGCTTGCCTGGCTGAAGACGATGGAACCTTTTCACAAGATGAGGAGCATGTATGTGGTAGTCAGGCTCCCAGGTTCTCTCCTCCTTAGGATAGCCCCTCCAATGTACCAGGTACTGTAACCTGCCCTTACGATACCAGGAATCGATCAAACGAGCCACCTCGTACTCGTCCGGGGCAGGATCAACCTTAGGGCGTCCCTTATGAACAGGCCTCTGAAATGGGTCTTCCTTGTACGCCTTGAGAAGAGAAGTGTGAAAGACAGGGTGAACCCTCTTGAGGGAATCCGGGAGTTTAAGTTTGAAAGCCACCGGATTGATCTGTTGAACTATGGGAAAGGGTCCTAGAAATCTAGAAGAAAACTTCCCCTTGTGAATCCATCTGGGAAGGAATCTGGTTGACAGCCATACCAATTGTCCCACCTTCCAGTCGGGGTTTGAGCGTCTGCTCCTGTCTGCCCACTTCTTCTGGGCATCCTGGCTGGCTAGATGAGCTTTCTTGGCTGTCTCCTGTACCTCGTGCAGATCTCTGAGAGCCTCATCTAAGGCCGGAACCTTGGTCGATCGTGTATTAACCCAGGGTAGATGGTGTGGGTTGAAACCGTATGTACAAAAGAACGGACTCATCTGTATGGTGGTGTGAATTGCATTGTTATAAGCAAACTCGGCCTGGGAGAGAAATTCAAACCACCTTTCTTGCTGTGGACTACAGAAGCACCTAAGGTACTGTTCCAAGCTGGCATTGAGTCTTTCCGTTTGGCCGTTGCTTTGGGGGTGATAGCCTGAGGAGAGAGCCCTATGGATTCCCAGAACCCGACAGAGAGTGGCCCAGAATTTTGAGGTGAATTGGGAACCACGATCAGAGACTATAGTCCTAGGCAAACCATGCAGGCGGACTACGTCAGGGAGGAAGACGGTAGCTGTCTCTGAAGCCGAAGGCAGTTGCTGAAAGGCTGAAAAGTGTGCCAACTTGCTGTAGGAGTCACAAGTGACCATAATTACAGTCATACCAGAAGACACCGGAAGATCCACAGTGTAATCCATGGAAATATGTTCCCAGGGGCGATTAGCTAGAGGAGGCTGTTGCAACAAACCTAATGGCCTACCCGTCTGATACTTGTTTTCAGCACAAACAGAGCAAGTAGAGACGTATTGACTCACGTCCTTTCTTAGCGTTGGCCACCAGAATCCCCTACTTAATAAGTCATATGTCTTTCTGATGCCAGGATGACCTGTCAAGGGTAAGTCATAGCACCAGGAAAGAACCATTCTTTGAAGCTTCTTGGTGGGAACATAAAGCGCCTCCTCATGGTAATACAATCCATCCTTCCCTTTGGTGATAGTAGGCGCGAGCTCTGGGCAACTCTGATACAGGGGTATAAGCTCCTTGAGAAAAGTGGTCGTGGAGGCCAAAATGCTGAGCTTGGGGAGAACCAAGTCATGCCCTTGATATAATCCAGACACTTCCCCCTTACTTCGGGATAGGGCATCAGCCTTCTTGTTATCCGTCCCAGGAATGTAAGTTATCACAAAGTCATACTGTAGAAAGAAATAGGCCCATCGTGCATGACGGGCATTGGTGCATTCCATCTGCTGGAGTACCCTGAGATTTCTGTGATCGGTGTGAATCAAGAAGCTATGAGCAGCTCCCTGTAGGAGATGACGCCATTCCTGACAAGCTAGCTTGATGACTAGTAGCTCTCTTTCCAATACGGAATAGTTCAGTTCGCTACATGTTAAGGTCTTGGAAAAATAAGCTACAGGATGCTCAAGACCATCCTCAGATTCTTGGAGGAGTATGGCTCCCACTGCTCCAATGGAGGCGTCAGTTTCCATGATGAACCGTCTTATCTGGTCAGGTTGGATCAGGATGGGAGCCGTGGAGAATCTTTCTTTAAGGAGTTGGAAAGCCTTCTGCGGTTCTCCTTCAAAAGAAAACCGTACTCCCTTCTTAAGTAGAGAAGTAAGGGGGAGCACAGTTTGTGAGAAGTTGGGGATGAAACGCCGATAAAAATTGGCTAAACCCAGAAAACTCTGTAGCTCCTTTATGTTTCCGGGTTCCTTCCAATCGTGAATGGCCTTAACCTTTCTTGGGTCCATTTCGATCCCTTCATGAGAAAGGACGAACCCAAGGTAGGACACAGAAGTGGCTTCAAACTGACATTTTTCGGGCTTGACCAACAACCGATGGATAAGGAGTCTTCTCAACACCTTCTTGACCTGTGCTCTGTGTTCATCAAGGGATTTGGAGTAGACGAGGATGTCGTCTAGGTAGACCACCACGGATAGGTATAACATGTCAGCAAACACCTTGTCCATATACCTCTGGAAAACTGCCGGAGCATTGACAAGACCGAACGGCATGACTCTATACTCGTACAAGCCTAACGGAGTGCGAAAGGCGGTCTTCCATTCGTCCCCCTCCTTGATCCTAAGGAGGTGATAGGCTCCTCTTAGATCTAACTTGGTGAAATACCTAGCCCCTTGAACCGCCTCCAGGATGTCTCGTATCAGGGGCATGGGGTACCTATCCCTTATAGTGATCTTATTAAGTCCTCTGAAGTCTATGCATGGGCGCAACTCATCCGAATCCTTCTTGGGGATAAAAAACAATGATGCACCGCAGGATGACTTGGATTCCTGAATCAGCCCGTTCTTTAAATTAGCGTCCAGATATTCTCCGAGGGCCCTTCGTTCCGGAATGGACAGGGGATACATCCTTCCGAAAGGCACGATAGAATCAGGCACCAGGTCGATAGAGCAGTCCTCTGCCCGGTGCGGGGGTAGCTGCTTGGGGAGAGTATCCAGAAAGACTTCAGTGTATTCATGGTATTGGGGCGGAACTGTTGCTAGGATTAAGGAGCCGGGAGCTTCGGAACCTTCTCCAGTCACCACCATAGCCGCATTAGTACTCAGACAGTTTGATTTGCAGAATTGGGAGTCGAAGCACACTTTGTTGGCAGACCAATCGATAAGAGGATTATGTCTCCTCAACCAAGGTATTCCCAGAACTAAAGGAAAATGGGCTGCACGTATCTGGTCAAATTCCAGGAGTTCTTGGTGATTGCCTACTCTAATCTGCAATGGAATCGACTCCCACAGGATAGGACCCGAAGAAAGAGGTACACCATCAACACCCTCAACAGGTATGGGTCTGGACTTGGGTCTGGTAGAGACTAGGTTCTCCTTAGCCCAGTTAAGGTCCATGAAGTTACCCGCGGCACCACAATCCAACATTGCCAGTACCTCTACTGATGTTGCTTCCGATAACTTCACGTGGACCTTGAAAACCATTAAACTATTGTCTTCGCCCTCTTCTAGGGTTCTTGAGTGGTTGCAAGGGTAACTGGCAGGTCCCCCGAGACTTCCCTTGCAGCAGCACGGGGGTGGAAGTTTTCCTTCTTCCTAGGAGGAACTTCTGGACAGTTTCTCAACAGGTGTTTAGAGGATCCACAATACATGCACAATCCCGCCTCTCGGCGCCGTCTCCTTTCTTCAGGAGTCAGAGGTCCACGAGCTGCTCCGATCTGCATTGACTCTTCGGTGGACGATATCGGTCTCTGGACTGGTGTCTGGGAGGGCAGGCCTATCGTCTGTGAGGTTCCCCTTGGGCGTCTCCTTTCTTGTCTGCGTTCATGCAGCCTGAACTCGATCTGGAGGGACAAGGTCATCAAATCACGAAATGACGGTGGTCTGGCTATCCTCGCAAGCTCATCCTTGATCTCGTCCTGAAGTCCTCTTCTGAATATCGTCTGTTGAGCCGAGTCCGGCCAGTCCGCCTTTGCAGCCAGTCTGAGGAAGCGTGAGATATATGTTTGCACGTCTGTATTTCCTTGACTGACATCAAGAATGGCTTCTAATGAGGAGTATAGAACCTCAGGTCTATCAAATCTGTCCTTAAAGGCTGTCACAAACTGATCGTAGACATTCAGGGATGGATCATCATTGGAGACCAGTGGAGTTGCCCATGATAAGGCATTCCCAGAGAGATTGGCAATTATGAATCCGAACTTGGCATGGCTAGTCTCATATGCATGAGGCCTGAATGTGAAGTATACTTTACAGGCGTCCAGGAAATCCTTGAGACCTCCTGGATGACCATCATACTTGCCGAATGAAAGAGGCATCGTGGGTAGGTCTCCGTGGTCATCTCGACGCAAAACTACTTGTTGGCGAAGGACTATGTTTTCAGCCCTTAGGGATTGTACTTCAGCTGTCAGGTTCTGTATAGCCGCTACGAGTTCCTGGTATTGTTCCAAGGATGCCATGTTTGTAGTTGGGTGTTGTATGCTGTCAGACTTCGGCTCCACCTCCCCCTTCTCCTCACCTGAATCTTCTGATACTGAGTCCTTTACCGTAGTCCGGATTCAGGGACGTTCCTTCTTCTTGGTAGAGATAAGATCCTTAGGTGTTCTAACCTTCTTATCGTGCAAGTAAGGTCTGGCCCCTCCGGAGGCCACCTTGGCAGTAGTGGAAACCTGCCGTGGGGGGCTCCCAGTGGGCCAGCCTCGGTGCCCAAGGGAAAAAGCCGGAACGGCAGAAAAAACCCTTGAATGAAGATCTGCAGGCAAGGTGAGAAGTGGTTCCTAAGGCAAGGTATAAGGCAGGTTCTCCCAGGCTGAAATGATGAAGATTCAGGAATGATGGATTGAAAAGCGAGGGCTTTCTCCAAAGTCAGGACACTGTAGAATGCCTGGAGTGCCAGATGCCTCGGACACAGAAGCTGATAGGAGCCGCAAGCGGTATAAGGTACAGGAAGGTAACAACGAGGAGCTGAAAGAGAAGGGTTTCACAAGCGGAGAAAAAGTAAACAGAAAGGTAAGCAAGAAGCTGAGCGCGAAAGGGATCGCGAGCAGAGAAAAAGGAATCAGAAAGGCAGGGCGAGGAGCAGAGTGCGAAGGGTTTTGCAAGCGGAGAAAAAGTAAACAGGAAGGTAAGCAAGAAGCTGAGCGCGAAAGGGATCGCGAGCGGAGAAAAAGAAATCAGGAAGGCAGAGCGAGGAGCAGAGTGCAAAGGGTTTTGCAAGCGGAGAAAAAGTAAACAGGAAGGTAAGCAAGAAGCTGAGCGCGAAAGGGGTCACGAGCGAGAAAGGCAGAACACAGATAGTCGGTTACGAAAACCACATAGAACAAAAAACACAGAGCGGACAGAAAGGGGAGAGGGACACAGGAGAAAAAACAAGCTCTCACCGAAAACGAGAGCGTGAAGGAAAACTCGGAAAGAAGTTCCGAGCAACTCTGAGCGCTGGTAGAAGTGTAGGCAATAGAAAGTTACAACGCGCCGAGCTGGAGGCGGGGCCTAGATTTATAGTGGAGGCAGCCATGATGGGTGAGGACTAGAGCGTCCATCGATCCCACAGCTTCCACCCTCGATTCCTGACAACCTCTCACTGGCTAGAATCGTTCTGAAACTGAAGTCGAAACTTGATGCTTACCTTGGAGACCAGCTAGAAGAAGAAGGTCTTGCTGCTGATTTCCATTGACGCAATCCAAAAGCTGTCATGTCTCCAAGAACTGATCTAAGAGAGGAACTGGCTAGGAGATCTATTCCCGAGCTACGAGGCAACATTGTGCACCAGCTAACCTTCACCAATCTGAAGCGAAGCGCCTGGACATAGAAGCCCATCGTCGTCGACGACCATCATCATCGACCAGAGCCGCAATGCTCCATTGCCTAAGACATTTGAATCAATGACCCCCTTGCTCATCACCGTCAACCGCTTTGTCCTGCCGGAGAAAGTCAAGGTCCCTGAAGAACCGAGGAGAATCCGCCAGTGGGTTTCCCACCACCCAAAGTCCTCAAAGATACCAATGAAGATCTGGAAGCCAGTTGTGGTTGAGTCCCAATCGCTGACGCCAAACGCCAACAACCTGGCACCATTGCTGGACCTATGTTCTTCATTGACTCTTTGTGGCAACGAACTATCGTTGACTAGGTGCACCGCATGCCTCATCCTCACAGGATGTCCATGACCAATCATTGATGAGAACCGCAAGGACCGAAGCTGCTGGCTCAACAACATTGTTCACCCTTTTCTTCAAGGAATCTCAATGATCTGTGGCTCCTGCCTTAAATGAAGTTCACTCAAGAAGGATCCGTTGATGACCAGTTTTCAAACCCTGCTAAAGCAGGTACATTGGGGTAGTAGAACATTTGTAGAAGGAGATAAGACTCTGCTGAACAATATACTGGCTGGGCTTGTCAATATACTTTATTTACAGATTGCCCAGGTGGGGGGATCCTCACACAGAACTGTGTCTAGATAACGGGACAAAAATATTCTGCCAATTGTTTAACCAACTTGTTTTCCTCTCCAGTCGATACCTTTTGCTATTGATTTGTATGCCATTTGAAATTGTCAGCAGTTGGTGAATTTTAATGGAGTCAAAGAGTAATGGTTTTACCACATAGAAATTGCACGTTCATCATCTTAGTATTGGCTGAGCTCAAAGTGTGTTATTGTATGTGTGTATAATCTGAACCTTATTTATAAAAAGAACTGTGTTATCACTAACATAGTGTGTGGAAATTCCTTTGTGGGGACTTGGGGACTACACTGTACTTAAGAACCAGCCTGCATCACCAAATGAGAGATTAAGCCTGGATTGCTCGTCCATTGCTACCGCTTAGAGAATCTTGGCTGGGGTGCTCTGTGCTTCTACTCTGCCATATAGAGGGCAGGAGTACAGATAACCCCCTTCCAGTCCTTCACAGTAGCCTTGTGCAGTTGCATGTTGACGTCAACGGTGTTGAGCCATGTGTTACAGCTCAAGGGACAATCACCCTTCATGTTCACTTCCCTGTGGTATATTTATGGATGGACACATTTGGTCCAATTCATGTCTGTGGGCCCAGGCTCATGTTGGGCTGTGGCTGGCAGGTGGCTGCACCGGAGTCCATGGACATGATCCATGGACAACTCATCAGCCACCACAGGCAGGTGTGCCACACCCTGTTGCAGATTGCTAGTGCACTGCTGGGTGTAGTGAACATGGTACAGTAAACACAATGACACCTTCCTCATCCTCAGCAACTTTTCCCCAGGCACACACAGGTGTGGTCTCCATGCTGGCAACCGCACCAGGCTCCTCTTCTTACATACACCCATTTGCTTGTCTGCTGCCTGATTCACGGTCAGTGGGGGTGAAAGTGGCCACGGAGGGCATTCCGGTGGGACCAGGCTTGGGTATGGCAGTCACGAAAGATCTGGCAGTGCAGGTGGACATGGCACTTGAGGAAAGTGATGGGGCAGTACTCCCCTCCAGGAGTTCGTCAACCAGGCAGCAGGGGCAGTTGCAGCAACAGAGACAAGCACACCGGCGGCTCTTGGCACAGCAGGCATTCTTGCTCTGGCAGGGGAGGCAGGTTGTAAAACAACAGATTAATTTGCCACTACATGCCAACTGCAGCACATGTGGCAGCAGTAGGAAGAAAGGCTGCAGGCTATAGAGGAGGCAGCTGCCAGTGCCATGGATGCAGCATGTGCAAGGTTGGAGGAGTTATGTGCTGCCATTCTGTGGGCGAGCAGGAGGCTGCCAAGCAAACTGAACAGTCCACTTGTGAGACCCTGCAGGCCTTCAGGAAGAGTACAGAGGCACACCTGCAGCAAGTGGAGGCAGAGTCAGAAGCAGCATTGGAGCTTGAGTTATCAGGACTTGGACTGCAGTGTTAAGGATTTCAATCAGGCAATACACACTGCTCCCGGCCTAGTGTACAGCACAATAGAAAAACGTATTTGATATACAGATTCAATTATTTGAAAGATGTACCACTCGTGTCACACCCCTTATTTAAGAATACCCCTGGTCACGCTGGATCAGAAATCAGGCTGGTTTGTAATAGGGATTATTTATTTATTTAGTTAAGATCAAAATCACCACATATATTTTAATAGGTGAACAACAATCACCAATGGGGTGACAGAACACTGAATATTATCTTTAGTACACTCGAAATAGGTAATAGGCAAAACAAATGCAGCACAGAAAATAATACTTTTGTGTTGGTTCAGATCAGATAGTGCTGTAGTTAGCAGTTCCCCTTGCAACCCTTCTCAACCCCCCCCAATATGCAATGTAAAGAGATAGAAAGAGAGAGCAGGTATTCAGGAAAGTACAGGTCAAACAGTGTCTCACTTACCCCTTTACACAGAAAGAGAAAAACGAAGTGGGCTTTTCAACTGTCAGATTGACTTTTTAAAGTGGCTGATCAAGAACTCTAAATGTGTGGAAAAATGCTTAACTTATTGTAAATTCCTAGGGGAGCCGCTTTCAACAGTGGCACACAAACATGAGCAATGATTTAGTCAGCAGAAAACATTTGCAATCTTAAAATCCAAGTCGGAAACAGTTTGAATCTATTTTACATGTGTAAACATTTCTCAAAATGAAATTCGCAGCAAACTATTCCATGCACGATATTCGCGATAACGTGAGAATTGCACTGAGTTGGAGTTGAAATTTTGTTTCTATCACAAAAACTGAGGGAGTTACAGAGGTTTTAACGAAGGTCATTTTTGTAAAATAGGCGCGGAAATGAAAACAGAAATGCACTTTTAAAAATGACAAATGGGTTTGCTTACACTATATTAAAGACTTCCAAAAAGTAGAATGCCACACAGAAAGGCCATTCACGGCCGATCATAACAGTTCAGGTGTGGTACTCTGCTTTCTGTTTGGTTTGTGAATTACTTTCTTAATCAATCAATAGGAAGTTAGAGTTTAGGAACACATGTGAGAGAAAAGTCTGTGCAAACATAGTTCTAGCACTACTGGTTCTAATGAAAGATAGGGTGGGTATAAGCTAGGGACAACACTATGCAAAGTACATACGCTATATGCCACAGTTCTTCCTATTTATACTCAGTGGATACGTTTTTACTGGGACTGTCAGGATTCTGGACCGTCAGGATTCTGGACCATCAGGATTGTGGACCTATCAGGGACTGACGGTTGAGCATATCGGACTGGGCAGGGTCAGCAAGGCACTCTGGTCACAGCACGACACAGGACTGGGCAGGATCTGCCCTTTTTGGTTCTGAGGATCTTTCAATTCAGCAGGCAAGCAGTAATAGCACAGCCCGGCTGTATTATGATGCTTCCCCTAGGCTTTTGGGGTTATATTGTAGAATTTGAGGCCTAGCTGAAGATGGTTCAGCTATGCAATTGTCCTTTGCTTTGCCAAGTTTCTGGAGTCTGGAACAAGGAAGATGTAGATTTCAGCAGCAGGGTGCTCCGCCAGCATCAGGAGGATGAGTGGATCTCTCTGTCCCTATGTCTGGTGAGCTGTTTCTATTTATGCTATGAAATGACATCATAAAGGGGTGTGTGGGCCAGCTTATCTAAGCTTGCCCCTTTGTGCTGGGATAGGGTCAATACTTCATCTCTGCCTTGCAATTTCAGTGATTGGCTCAAGGCTGGTTGATGTCAGGTTTTATGATTTGTTTTATAATCCTCAGAGACCTCCCTTTAGCCACTGGTCTCAAAGTCTAATTTAATTTTAAATGTACATTTCTACATTGTTCACCTTTATACAAATCACACACACAGATGCCATATTTTACATAGCAGCCATTCCTCAAAACCCTGTAGCTGTGGGATCAATTCTCCCCTTTCTATGGAATTTAGCCCTTTTCGCTATGAACACACTTTCCGATTTTTCTGCAACTTTCCCCAAATATGCGTGTTTAACATGGGGACATGCGTGTAAATGTATACAATTCTAACAGTCATGCATTTTGCGTAAAATCACATTTCTTGCCATTCCTTTCCAGAACATGTCACACAGTTTTGCCGCCTCTTAAAACATGCAGCCAGAAATTAAATGAACAATTCTGTCATTTTTATATTTTTCACCATTTTGACTAGCAAGTTATTAGTCTTTTAATAAGTGTTCTTTGTTAATGTTCAGCCACAGATGGTTGCTTGGGTCTGCCTATTTGTGTCTCCCTGCAGTCCAGGAGCTGTCTCCTCCTTGTTTGTTCCTTGCAGAGGCCATTTACGACCCTCTTCACACCTTGAGTTTCCTGAGCTGCAGCTTGTCATTGTTCCTTTTCCCTCTGTAGACCAGATTCTTTCCTACCATGCAATGAACGCCTCCCCGTTATTTCCTGCTGAGGGAAGGCCTTCCTTCTGTGAGAAAAACCTGCTATTCCTGTTTTGCAGCTTCAGCCAGGTTTAATTTAATTGTTAAATTCTTTTGGCTTTTCCTTAGCACAAAACAAACTTGTTGTATCAAATAACAAATAAAATGTTCATTCAAGATTTTAAACCTGTGGGATCAAAACAACTTTAATATGGGCTGCTATCAGTAACAGGCCTCATATATTGCAAACATTTGACTTTCAGTTTATAACATGTTAAAGTTTAATCAGGAAGGCCCCTGACAGCAGCTGTCATCACAGGTAGCCCTCTGCTGCACAGAGATTTTTTTCACAGATCCACAAACAAGCCACTTTTGTTGTGAAAATATATTTATGCTCTTAGCCTTTCAGGACCGTGTACATTCACAGTGATTCCTTAAACTAAGTGAATTGCAGCACCCAGCGAGAAATTGAATATTTGAAAGGTATTCTGTACCGGCATTCTGAAGTTTCAGCAGCAAATAAAAGGTGATGTAAAGCAATATTGGAGTTTCCTTTAGCAAAGCACTGCTTTTTCCTTATGCACTCCACTTTTTATGTTATGGAGCCCTGTGACGCATTTCAGTATTGAGAGCTCTGTTCCACCACTGACAGCAGGCATGGCAGATTGGACAGCCATCTTTTTGTGCTTTGAAAAGTGTGATTTTCAGGGGTCTTGGCACGCACAAGGGTTTTGCAGCCATTTCGCTGTTTCTGGCCCCACCATAACAGAGTGATGCGGCATAGCAGAGCAAAAGTGGGTCAATACATCCCACAGCAGCAGTGCATGTTGATGTTTCTTTTTTTGTGTGCTGGCCTCATTATTGTTAGTTTTTTGAAGTAGGATTCCTGTAGATTTATTTTGGACAAATTGTTACTGCTTTTTGTTCGGTTTCAATACAAATACAGTTGTGTTTTTTGTACTATTGGATATTCACGTTCACTTTCACTCTAGAACGCTTATGCGTGTGTGCAGTCATCTTTTGTAGTGCATGTCACACTTGTCAGTTTTTGAGGGTGCAAGCCACATCATCATGTGGTTTGCTTCTTGGAATTCATGTGTCATCACTCAGCCTATCATAGTTTTGTGTTGACAAGATTCTCTGTGGCATTTGTACATGCATCTGTTCACTGTGCATGTAGGATCTGAGCCTTACATGTGAATATTGCCACCAAGCAACATATGTGCTGTATGCAGGTGTCAGGGTCACAGACATGCGCTGATGACTCAGCATATGTGCTTGTATTAATTGTGGTTTTCTCAGTACATGCATGTAATCAATGTGCATGGCCTTGGTACATGTATTTGTTTGATGTGTAGACTGCCATGTGCATCTGTGTCTGTGTGCGTGTGAGGGTGCTGGTTGTGTGGTATTTTTTATTGTTTGCCATTGTGGTTGTCAGTGTTGTCCTGCATTATATTCATTGCACAGATGGTCATGTAACCCATGCGTGTTGCCTGTATGGGTCTATGTTTCACTATGTGTGATGATGATGATTGTGGCTTGCAGTGGGCATGGATGTTGCACTGGAGATGCATGTTTAAATTGATATGGTTGATGTACATGGCCCCACTACTCATATGTGTTTGGGATTGTTACGTGGATGTGGGTGCTCTCTCATGGGTCACTTTGCTATCACCAACACTTTGTCGATGTTGCATGGG